>NC_143067.1:6219090-6522121 GCF_052426305.1 Pelodiscus sinensis
TCAAGAACGTCAGCTGCATTCACGCTCCCTGGTCAACTTCCTCCCACCCTTCCAGCTTCCCTCTTGTTTATATATGTCACATTGACCCAATGCACATATCATCCCGACTAGAACACACGCAAACGGGCAGAGTGCAGGATGCCTGCTACTGGGCATGTGCAGTGTGATGAGAGAGCATCACAGCAAGAGAGGCCCGACCCAGGCATCAATTACACTGGCACCCACTCTGGGAATACACAGGAGGGCAATATAGCAGTAGGCACAGCAAAGCGACTCTCTCGACCCTGCCTCTGCACTCGGGTGACAATCGCCTGGTAATGAAGTCGTTTAGGGCTGCTAGGATCTCCAGCAGATGGGCCATTATTCCGGGGAGACAGAACCCATGCTCCGTTCTTTGGGGTCTGAACTGATTAAGGTCGGTAGTTTACAAAAGCAATCACGGAAAGACGCTGGAAAGATATTCCGGCAGCCTCCAAGAGTGCCCTGCTTCATCAGCGCTTTCGAAAAATTAGCTTCCGACCACCTCTGCGGAGAACAGCTACAGCGAGTTTAGCTGTGCTAAACACAGAGGAGGGAAACAGATTACGCAGAATGTTTCCAAATAAGATGCAAACCACTCTGGCACGGCTAGCGGATCTGTATCACTCGTGTCCCTACGGGTCCCTGCTGTATGCCACACGTTTCTGCTATAAATCAGGGCAGCCTGCAAGCCAGCATACCGGCCGTGTCATTGCCTACCGCATCCTACGCTTTCGTGCTACAAATGAGTGTAATCTGCATACCTCTACGTTTTCCCATTGCAGTCACTTTCCTTATGCTGCCCTGTGCTGCTGCAAACCAGTACCTCCTGAAACAGAGCTCCAACCATGCAGCACTGTGCCTTCCTCTGTATTAGCACAGCCACACAACTGTTTATCCTCTTCCTCTATTGTGGAGGGTTCTCCAGGTCCCCTCCCCCACGCTAATGAAAATCAATTTCCATTATAACTCCCGTGCTCCAACCTAGAATGCTATTTCACTCATGGACTGAGATTCAGATTATGCCCTAAAGGTGCCTATTTGGAGAAAGCAAAATTATTTCAGATGGCTTGGAGTTTGGGGTAAGGAGGGGGGAGTGGAGATGAGAGAATGTCCCTTTTTCCCATTGCAAAAGGTATTTTAAGCACATTTTTTAAAAAAAATTACAGCCTACATGACTAAGGCTTAGAACTGGGCATCAATACAGTCCAAGGTCATTTGCTTAGTTGGGAAGAGGAATTAAAGCAAAATAGTTATCATTCAAAATACATATCTTCCGTGCATGATCAGTAGGCGTCTACTAAGGGTTTGGGGTTTTTTAATCAACCTAATGAAGCCTCGGCCCCATCGTGAAATTACTACACATCCTTGTAAACTCACAGGCTGCTGTTTCAAAGACGCTACTAGGACAGTTTGCATAAGGAAGACTATGTCATACTAAAAGGCATGTAGCAAAATTCTCCTAAAGGAAATAATACCAGCAAGCAGAGAAAATAATGGGGCTGTGTCTAGACTGGCAAGTTTTTCCGCAAAATCATCTGCTTTTGCGGAAAAACTTGCCAGCTCTCTACACTGGCCGCTTGAATTTCCGGAAAAGCACTGACGATCTCATGTAAAATCATCAGTGCTTTTCCGGAAAAACTATGCTGCTCCCGTGTGCATAAGGGCCAGTGTAGACAGCACAGTACTGTTTTCCGCAAAAAAGCCCCGATCGCGAAAAAGGCCATCGGGGCTTTTTTGCAGAAAACCGCGTCTAGATTGACCATGGACGCTTTTCTGCAAAAAGTGCTTTTGCGGAAAAGCATCCTGCCAATCTAGACGTGCTTTTCCGAAAATGCTTTTAACGGAAAACTTTTCCGTTAAAAGCAGTTTCAGAAATTCATGCCAGTGTAGATGTAGCCTGGGTGTAAAACAACTGTGGATCTTGTCATTAGGGGTGGGGAGTTTACAATTTTTGCTGCATTCTAAATATTTTGTGAACTCTAGGCTTTTCTTTAACAAAACTTATTTCTCTATTTTTACCCCACAGTCCATTTCCGACTTCACAATGTACAGAGATGTCCTTTTGCCCTGATCACACAGCCTTGCAGAATGCTTTCGCTCGCTTGACTAAACGCACCACCGAAGGTGGCAACCCTGCCTTACCACATCCCATTTGCCTTCACTGAAAGTGAATTTCAAAGCCTACCTGGTCCATTTAAGCATGAGCTCTACAGCCGGTTGGCGAATGGGAACAAAAACAGTGTCCTCTTTTGAAAATATTTGTTTCTATTTTTCGCCAGATTTATTTTCGTGAACATTTTCCGGTGAACTGTAACCAGCATGGACGACTGGTATTGCAACCCCACACATTGTACTGAATTGAGAAATGGGCTATGTGTGACTGTTCTACTCCAAGGGAGAGTTACCACAGCTCCTCCAGAACTAACAACCATGTGTGTGGACAGGGGCGGATATACGGCAGGGCGAACGGGGCGGCTGCCCCGGGCCCCGCGCTTCAGAAAGCCCCGCGCATGCGCCATGACGCCGCTGCGCATGCGCCGTGGCAAAGGGGGGCCCCCGCGGAATTATGCTGCCCGGGGCCCCGCAAAACCATCATCTGCCCCTGTGTGTGGATATGTGGGCGGAGGGGAGAGGAAGTAAATAAGGAGAGTGCTTAAAACTGTAAACAATTCTAGAGAAATACTACAGGTTGAACCTCTCTGATCTGTACTCTGGTCCAGAAACATCGAATGCGGCATGATTTTAGTTATCCGGATGTCCACTTATCATGGGCATAGCCAAGTTTCCTTGGGTTCCATAAAGTTTGTTTGAAGCCACCAGTGATGATTCTCTGTGTCCTATGCTGTTATTTTGCTCTAATTTACCCCTATGAGTGCATCTACATTATTTCGGAATAACATCCATTATTGTGAAATACAGGCAGTCCCCGACTTACGCGGATCCGACTTATGTCGGATCCGCACTTATGAATGGGGCTTTTCTCGCCCTGGAGCTCGCGGGCGGCGGGACCGCCCAGAGCGCAGCGGTCCCGCCACCGCGTCCTCTGGGGCGAGAAAAGCTGCTCCGGGTCTCCCTGCTGTGCTGGGGGGGGACAGGAGCAAAGCCGCAGAGGCGGGGGACCCCGCCGCCTCTGCAGCTTTGCTCTGGGTCTCCCTGGTCTGCTGGGGGGGGGGCGCAGTTAGTGCGCCCCCCCCCAGCAGACCAGGCTTTTGTTGTGGACGCCTGGGGTAGAGCAGCTGGGGTGCTGCCCGGTTGGTCCTGGGGGGACCTACCCGGCAGCGCCCCAGCTGTTCTGTCCCAGGCTCCAGATTCAGCCGCTGTTGAAACTGATCAGTGGCTGATTCCAGGAAGCTGGGGGCAGAGCAACTCTGCCTCGGGCTTCCTGTAGTCAGCCCCTGGTCAGTTTCAGCAGCAGCGGCTGAATCTGGAGCCAGTTCCGAGTTACGTACAAATTCAACTTAAGAACAAACCTATAGTCCCTATCTTGTACGTAACCCGGGGACTGCCTGTAACTAAGTGAGGATCTACACAGCTAACCCGTTATTTCTAAATAATTTCAAAATATCGGGTGGCTTATTTTGGCATTTGTAAACCTCATTCCCTGAGTAATAACACCTCTTCCAAAATAGCTATTTCGGAATAGCAGTAATGTGGTCACTCCACTGCTGCTATTTTTGAAATAGCTCCTCCCCTAGAGCCATTCAAAATAATTACTCCACAATGCGTCCTGGGGCTCTACATCGAGGTAGCGCGTCCACATTAAGGGAGCCTGCCTCAGACTCATTTTCAGGCTTGTAGTGTAGACACAGGATTTCAAAATAAGCTATTTCAGCGTATTTTTCCAGAATAGCTTATTCTGAAATAAACGTGCAGTGTAGACATAGCCTCAATGTCTTCTCAGAGCTCAGTAAGCAGCAGAAGTGTTGGTAATGCTTTATTGACCTCCATGTTTTGGCAAATTCTCTGATTTGGAACCGGTCAGGTCCTGAGGATGCCAGACTTGAGACATGCCACCTGTAGTTCCTAGTATGGTGTCATATTTTGGTACAAATTGGGTTTGCCAGAGACCAAAAGACAAAGACTGAGTTTAAATAAACTCAGGGTCTTCCTTTTGATTCAGCAAATAGACAAGATCTTTGACCCCAACCCTCGAGAGAAGGGACGAAAAAGGTTAACCTACCAGACTCCCCTCTCCATCTGGAAAATGGGCATTCCTGGGGGTAATTACTGAGCATTTAAAACCTTTTTATTTTTTTTTACATATAAAGTTTCCTCTGTGATACTTTTCCCTAAGAATAAAGGTACTTTGCTGAGAGAGAGCTGTGTGTCTATTTCAACGTAGACAAATTCAATCTGGAAATAAGGCATATATTTTTACCAGCAAATGCAATTATCTAGAACCATTTACAAGGATTGTGGTGCATTTGCCATTACTGACCATTTTTCAGTTAAGATTGCATGTTTTTTCTAAAAGTTTTGCCTTCTAGGAGTTATTTTGGGGAAGCTATCTGATACATAGGAAGTCAGACTAAATAACCACCATGGTCCCGTCGGGCTGTGGACTCTATGAAGTTATGAACCTGAAATTGCTGGCAGGCACTTACCCTGGTCCTCGAAAGCAAAGCAAAGCACAAAGGCAAACTGGCTTGTTGGGTTGAAACAAAAAACAGGACTATGTAGCACTTTAAAGACTAACAAGATGGTTTATTAGGTGATGAGCTTTCGTGGGCCAGACCCATATTAATGTATAACAGGGTCCGTGTGGCTTTAACATCTTAACAACAGGAGCGTTGTGAGCAATACATGAGAAGTGATTCTTCCTCTCCGCTTTGTGCAGATTGTGTCCAGTTCTGAGCACCACATTTCAGGAAAGATGTGGAGAAACTGGAGGGGGTCCAGAGAAGAGCAACAAAAATGATGAAAGTTCTAGAAAACATGAGGGCTGTGTCTACACTGGCCACTTATTCCGGAAAATCAGCCGCTTTTCCGGAATAACTTGCCAGCTGTCAACTCTGCCCTCTTGAATTTCTGAAAAAGCACTGACGATCTAATGTAAAATTGTCAGTGTTTTTCCCGAAAAACTATGCTGCTCCCGTTTGGGCAAAAGTCCTTTTCCGGAAAACTGTTCCGGAAAAGGGCCAGTGTAGACAGCACAGATTTCTTTTCCGCAAAAAAGCCCCGATCGCAAAAATGACGGTCGGGGCTTTTTTGCGGAAAAGCGCGTCTACATTGGCATGGACGCTTTTCCGGAAAAAGTGCTTTTCCGGAAAAGCATCCTGCCAATGTAGACGCGCTTTTTCCGGAAATACTTATAACGGAAAACTGTTCCATTTTATGCATTTCCAGAAAAGGGTGCCAGTGTAGACGTAGCCGAGCTGTGAGGGAAGACTGAAAGAACTGGGGTTGTTTAGTCTGGAAAAGAGAAGCCTGAGAGGGGCCATGATAGCAGCTTTCAAGTACCTCAAAGGGTGTTACAAAGAAGAGTGAGAAAAATGTCTGAGGATAGGACAAGAAGTAATGGGGTTAAATTGCAGCAAGGGAGGTATAATTTAGACAGAAAGGAAAAACAGGGTGGTTAAACACTGGAATAAATTGCCTTGGGAGGTTGTAGAATCTCTGTCACTGGAGATATTTAAGAGCCGGTTGGATAGACATCTGTTAGGGATGATATACATGGTGCTTGGTCCTGCCGCGAGGGCAGGGGACTGGGCGTGATGCCCTATCAAAGTCCCTTCCAGTTCTAGAGCTCTAGGATTCTCATCAGGAAGAAGTGACAGGTGTTGGTTGAAGGCCTGGAACCTGACTGGGCACTTCCAGAAAGCACTACACAGGTGCACTTCCCGGGAACTGTGACAGCGTGATTAATCACAGGCCAGTAGTGGTCTTTCCATAGCTCTCCTTTGCTCACTCTCTAATAAAGGATTGTTTTCAGTGAAGTTAATGTAACTTTAATATTGCTAAATTAAAATCACACAACAACAGAGTACAGGAGGCCCCCACTTTACGACAGCCTGATTTATGACCGCCTGCACTTACGACCTTTTCCATATGTGCGGAAGGGGCCAAAATCCCCCGACTTAGGGTACGTCTAGACTACCGCGTTTTGTCGACGGAAGTTTTGTCGACAGATACTGTCGACAAAACTTCCGTCGACAATTTGCGTCCAGACACATGGAGTTCTGTCGACAAAGCAAGCCGCTTTGTCGACAGAACTCCGTAGTCTGGACGCAGTTTTACAGGCAATAACACCTTCTGTCGACAGAGTCCTGTCGACAGAAAGTGTTATGCCTCGTAAAACGAGGTATACCAGCGTCGACAAAACCGCGGAGTTCTGTCGACGTTATGTCGACAGAACTCTGCGGTAGTGTAGACGCTGGTATTGTTTTGTCGACAAAAGTCCACTTTTGTCGACAAAACTAGGTAGTCTAGACACACCCTTACATCCTCAGCCCCACATGTACAATGGTGTACGTTGTACATGCAGGCTCGAGTTACAACGCCCCCAACTTGTGACACTATCCCAGGAACCGATCGTGTTGCAAGTCGGGGGCAGCCTGTATTCTAGTTCCTAAGTCCCAGGAACCACATTCATTCAGATGTACGGTGCTTTTTTTGTGCCGGTACGCACCGATACGGTGTACCGGCACCTTTTTGGGGGGAGTACTCGCGCCGCGCCGCTTTCCCCTTCCATAGCCCCCAGCCTGACTGACTCCTTGTGTGGGAACAACAAGATGAAAAATTTGATTTTTGCTTATACTCCTGCATATGTTGACACGATATAGGAAGAAGGGTGGGAGAGGCATTTTTCAAATTTACTTTCCTCAAGAAATGAAGACCAGCACCTTTTTTTTTTTTTTTACAAAAAGAGTACTGCAGACGTATGAATACAATAATGCGCTCTGGTCGTGATTTATTTTTCTTGTTGAGTTTACGGATGTAATGGACAAATGTTGTCCTCACTCACATGGGTGCCTCTCTGTGATATTAGTAGGTTGGTCATAAACTTTCCTTTCAAGAAAACTTTCCCACCGTGCTCTTGTCCCTGGTCATTTCTCTGATCCCAGACTTACTTGCATTGTCATCTTGGCTCATGTTAGCTGTCTTGCCTGTGCACAGGGGAGACCAGAGCTGGCTCAAGGTACGGGCCAACCAGGCTACCGCCTGGAGCGCCCCATTGTAGGGGGTGTCACGTGGGGCTGCCAGGCTGGGTGGGGGTGGCACCACGCATGCGCCGGGTGCCTGGGGGTGGGGCCACGCATGAACCACCGCCTGGCTCAGGGCCACGCATGCGCTGCACACCCGGGGGCGAGGCGCATGAATGGCTCGGGCCGGCCCTGGGGGAGACAACTCCCTTGCCGGGCCACTGAGCAAGTGGGTGGTGACTCCATGCTCCTAGAAGAGGCGGGGCCTCGGGCAGAAGGGGAGGAGCCAGGGCAGCCAATCCTCAGCAAATTGTGTAGCTTATTTCAAGGTAAGGGTGCTGTGTAGATGCACCCTGACTGACCTCTCCCTCGCTGCCTGCCCCCGCCTCTGGCTCCTTCCCAGCCTTTGTAGCCCTTGGCTCTTCAGGCTGCCGATCCTCTGGCTGGCGTCCAACCTTTTCATCATCCCCAATCTGTTCCCCTTGATTGGAGCTGACAGGCCTGGGTGCCAGCACCCCGCTACACCCTGCTTATAGAGACGAATACGCCACACATAGGTTAGTAGAGCTACATCATTATCGGTGTACACGTGCACTTACAGTTGAGGCTAACACGGCGGGGCCATTTTGAAATCTTGTCATGGCATTTTAATCAAATCTCTCCAACTTCTTACAATTCTTGCTCTTTCTCCAACAGAATTAGCCCTAAAAATGTAAAAACCACCAGGGTCTTTTCTTTAGCTAAAACGAGGCCAGCCACCTCCTGCAGACCCCCCCCGCCCCTCTCCCACACACACACACACACAGGGCCCGGGATGGCTCTGTGGTGCCTTGCCTCGGCTTCTTTTTTCTGCTTGGGGCTGCTTGAAAGCTCTCCCCGGCCCAAGCTGCAAGACAAAAGTCCCCAACAGGGTTCTGCTTTATCTGCGCCCAAATAAACTCATAAATAAAAGCTGCTCTGCCCACACTCCAGCTGGGTCCAGCCCCTCCTCCCTCAGGGACTGGCCTTCCCGCTCTCCGAGCAGCTGGGGAAGATGCAAGTCCTGGCCTGCTACCGCCGCCTGCTCCCTTCTCTCTGCTCCAGCCTCTGGCTCCCACTCAAGTGCCTCAGTCTCTCCCTCCCTCCCTGCCGAGCTGAGTTCAGCTCAGTTCAAACAGTCTCTTTGCTCCCTGAATCATCCTCCTGCAGTTGCTTTTCTCCAGCCAGCCGCTGCGCCCCAGGTTTCTGGCATGCCCTCTCTCCCAGCTGGGCAAAGGCTACCTTTCAAGCGCCCTTCCCCCAGGACCAGCTGCAGGAGTCTGTCCCTCCCTCCTTTATAACCCCAGGCCTGGCCTGAGTTATCACCTGACCCCGTTACTTCAGCCATAATTCCCCCTCCCTCCCAGCCTTCTGGAGTGCTGCAGACAGCGGATTTACAGCGTTCAAACTCTGGGAGGGAGGGGGAGCGTAGGGATGGGGAACGCTTGGGGGAGGAGGTGGGGAAGAGGTATGGTGGGGGTTGGGAAGATGCAGGGTGGGGACTTGGGGCAAGGGGTGGGGCGGGGGCCATGACCTGAAGCAGTGGGGGAAGGGGTGTTGAGCGCCCCCCCGGCAAAATGAGAAGCTGGAGCCTATGGCCCCAGATCCTGAGCAGTGCAGGGGGAGCATTGCTGAAGGGCTGGCAAGGTGAGGCTGGCCCCCCTGCTCCGCCCCTTTGGCCTAAGGCCCCACCCCTTCTGAGGGCCCGGAGCCAGACCCCCATACCAGTAAGGCTTTTAAGTGGGTTTGATCCTCTGTTGCCATGGAGTTTATCACTTCTCCATAAGGAGCCTTTGAAGCCAAATGGCACCATCCTCTCCTCATTCTCTGGACATACGCCCTCCCTGCAAACCAAAGAGCCACCTCAGACTTCAAACCAGCCGCCACCTGACTCCCCTGGATGCTCCCAGCTACACGTTGGCTCTTCCCATGTAGCGGCACTACCAAGATGAAAGAATTTGCTGCCCCATTTCTCCCCTCCAGAGAGTCATTTGGCTCTGACACTGTGGCGGTCAAGGAATAAGCTTTGGCTCACCCAGACCCATTTCACAACTCAGCGCCTTATCTTCTTTAGACTGAGGGGGTGTGTCTAGACTACTGAGTTTTGTCGACAAAAGTGGACTTTTGTCGACAAAACTATACCAGCGTCTACACTACCGCTGAATTCTGTCGACATAACGTCGACAGAACTCAGCAGTTTTGTCGACGCTGGTAAACCTCATTTTACGAGGCATAACGCCTTCTGTTGACAGAAGGTGTTATTGCCTGTAGGGTTGCATCTAGACTACAGGGTTCTGTCGACAAAGCAACTTGCTTTGTTGACAGAACTCAATGTGTCTGGACGCTCTTTGTCGACAGAAGTTTTGTCGACAGATACTGTCGACAAAACTTCTGTCGACAAAACCCGGTAGTCTAGACGTACCCAGGGATAGCACAATTGTGAAGCGAGCAGAGAGACGCTACCAGAGTATTTAATGCTGCTTCAACTGCAGGAACCAGGTGGCATGAACTAAAAGCCCAGGAAAGGTCAAGTCCTGGAGGAACTGAGTCAGAATCTCTTCATGCAGAAAGGAGTTAATATCGGGTACAGCCTCTTACCAGAGGCAGCAATGGGAGAAACTTGTACAGAACGCTTGGGAAAGGCTGGGAGATAGGATAATGGAGGTGGGTATAAAGCCAGTCTAGTGTGTAAGGAAGAGCTTAGAGGGGCTTTGGTAGGGCCTGCAATTTCCTTCCTTTCCTCTCAGTTCGCACGCTCCAGCCTGGTCTCTCTAGCTTTCAATCCTGAACTGAAATGCAACTGGGAAGCGGCAGGTAGAAGAGCTCCTCTTCGGTCTGCCTTAGCCACCAGTTAGCACGTGTACCACCCCCTCCTGGGTTCTGGAGAAGACCGCTAGCATCCTGGTGGTACTAATGAATACTGACTTGATGTCACCAGAGTCTGGCATTTGGTAAAAGGGAGAATCAGCGATTGATAGATTTTCTTGGAATAGGACCTCTTATACAGGCCATGAGGCTATATCTGTGCAGCCTCAGGCTACTTTTAGCTAACTATTAAAAACTTGGGAGTAAAAACAAAAACAAAACAGACTTTGCTAACCTTTAAATCTTTGTGGGTTTTTTAATTAAAAAAAATCAAGGAAGGATGATGAAAGTTAATGCAAAAACCCATGAAAATATATTACCTTCGATTGCTCTTTGCTCGGATCCATAGTTATTTCAGAAAGAAACGATTAGGCGGCATGATAAATTTCATTTTGTTCTGATAAAAGAACAATGGGTCCATCTTTGACAAGCAACTGCTCAATATGCCACTGGGGGTATTTTAATAGTCGACAATAAAAATGAAAGATAATAGAATTACTGAGATGGCCTACGCCATAAGAAGAGGGGAAAGCGTTGTAGCTCTTCCGTGGGAGGTTAAATGTCTCTCTCAGCTGTACAGGACACTTAAACGTCTTTAGAGAAGGAGAACTGGAGGTGGATGGGATGGGTCTGAGCCAAAATGGCAAATCCTATGGGTCAAATGCCAATCTGAGTTACAAGGATGTAAATTCAGAGTGACATCACTGAAACCCCTGTGAATTTGGACTAAAATCCATCCCTGTGATCCCCCAATTCTGGGAATGCAGCACTCTGTGGCGCTCGTATGGGGCCTGTCCAGGAAGTAACAGTCACTATGACGACCCTCTGTGTCAGGAATCGCATGAAAACAAGGAGCAGCTCATTACATGGCACCTAGTGCCACCGAGCTCAGTATGCAGGGCCATCCCAAAGGGGGGAGCAGGGCCTGGGGAAACCCCCCTTCCCAGCACCCCAGATGTGGGTCAACCCCCCCCCCCACCACAGGCTCCGCCCCTCCTCCACCCCCATTCACCCCTTCACCAAGCCCTGCTGCTGAGAGGCCATGCGCGGCGAGCCAGGAGACGGCCATAGGGCGAGGCGGAGCAGGCTACTGGGCCACTCCAGCTCCCACCACCCACATGGTGGGGGAGACCCTGCTGCCACCATATCAGCCCCCCATAATCTCCTGGGACAGCTGCCAGGGAACCCCCAAAAGCATGGGGCCTGGGGCAGCCGCCCCGATTCATCCTATGGACAGAATGTCCCTGTCCGTCTGTCCCAGTCCAGACATAGGAAGAGAGAACTGGAGCACATCTGATCCTTATTCCAAACAGAGTCTTTCATCTTGACTTGGATTGAAGGCTGAACCCCGGGATCAAATCTGTGAGCCATTTGTCTTTGACTGGCACCAGTTCAAGCCAAGGGGGCGGGGGCAGCAGCCACGCTGCTTTTCAGAGGCCTCCGTTCCCTCTGTCAACACGTCTCAGTGATCCCAGCCGAGCCCCATCTCCCTCCAAACCAGAGCCACAAGCTGCGTTGATTTCCCCGTGCCGTGCAGAAGCAGTTCAGGAGCTCACGGGAGCTTCGCCTTGCCGTGCGCTGTCCGCAGAATACAAAAGCCCCGGAAAGCAGCCAGGATTATGCGCCAGATAAATCAGAGGAGAAATGTGTTCTCTTTCCTCTGCACTGGGCTCCCATACATCACCATGACTCAGGACAGCTCCCCCGGCGGGGACAAATACCGACTCCAAATGCACTTTCCATCCAATTCCTCCATGAGGATAGATGAGTTGCCGTGTTGAGCTATTGCTTGTCAATGGCACTGCTTGGATGTATTAAAGCCCCTTTTCCTGGCTCATAAAAATTAGGTTTGGGACCCAGTAGTTAATCCAATTTCTCTGGTCCAATTTGGGCTTCGTGCCACTGAGGAGAGAAAATCCCCTACAGGCTCATCGCCTTCCGTTCTTTCCCCACTTTTCCTTTTGGGTTGATTTGCCTTTTCTGACCCGAACAGATGTGATAAATCATGGAAATTTAATTTAGAAATCAGATCCTTGGCTGCGAGAACAGACAAGGTGAGCCCTGTGCTTGTACCCCGACCCCTGCTAATCTTGTAAAAGTCCTGCATTCAGACTTGGCTGGGACTTTTGCAGCCTTGGGGATGCCAATTTCACTTCTGTGAAGTGTTTGGGTCTTTTCTTGGACACTTACAGAAGGCATGCTGGCCACCAGCCAGACCTCTCTCATTGCTGTGCAAGGACAAATGCCGTTCAGAAGTCTCTGGATTGCAAACTTGCCTTTATCTCTGTAGAATGGGGATGGGCTATCACTTTGTGCCAGTTTCAAGGTCTTCCCTCCCATTATAACGTTCTCTCAGCTACACCACTCTTCCTCAGACACTAAATGAGTGCTCATTAGTGACGCTCAGCTCCAGGGCACAACCTTCATGTGCAAGCTTATCTCTGGGTGCTTCTGCTTCCTTCTCTGGCTAATGGCACCCAGCCACCATTGTAAAGCACTTTGAAATCTGTGCGGGAAGTGAATTAAGCCCGATCATTCCAACCAACCTCACTAGAATGGTGCATCTTTCTTCTGATGCGGTACCTCCGTTACTGGAGGTTTGCAACCACGGTGGCCCATTATGTGTGGTCGTCGGCTAATCAGTTTGAAAGTGAACACAGGTTAAACCTCTCTAGCCTAGCACCCTAGAGACCTGACCAGTGTCAAAGCAGAGAATTGCTGGACCACGGGAGGTCAATATTATTTAGCAGCATTACCAACACTTCCACTGCTTGCTGGACTCTTAAAAGACATTTAGGGGTAGATTTAAGCTAAATTACAGCACAGCGCACTCAGAGCCAGGACTGGTGGCTGTAAACAAACTTTATTGGACCACAGAAAACTTGGCCACACCTATGATAAGTGGACATGCAGGTAACTAAAAACATGCCGGACCATGGATGTTGCCGGACCAGAGTGCCAGTCTAGAGAACTTTTGATCACATACGATAGCACGTCTATCAAGGGCTTATTTTCCGCAAGATCCCATCTAGACTGGCGCTTTTCTCCAGCAAAACCCCGAGCTGGAAAAAAGCGGCAGCCATGTAAATGCAAATGCCGCGGGGGATATTTAAATCCCCCGCGGAATTTGCAATTCCGAAGTGTCTCATTAGCATCCCTTTTCCGGAAAGGGGTGCCAATGTAGACACAGCCCCTAGGTTTGGGCAACTTCTTATCATATCTCTCATTGCATTTTTGCACTCCACATAAGTTCCAGAGTTTGGTCAGGAACAAAAAGAAATATAGATTTCCTAAATCAAAGTACATTCATTCATTCATTACATTAAAGAAACAAGTTTATTCTCTCAACATTTATCCCTCTACCACTGAAATCTGAAGGCTGGAAATCTCATGAAAAAACTTCCTTCTCTTGAGATTGCTAGACCAAGGTGATTCAGAAATACTCAAATGAGTTTGGACAATTCTCAGAGCAATTGAGAGGTAGCTTACTAATAGCCCAAGGTTCTTCAGTTTTGCAGCATGAAATGAGTTTCAAAGGTGCACTATCAAGCTTGTATGAACCACAGAGTACAGCTGGACTATATTAATGGCTCCTCTCTAGCTTTACCCTTAAATATGATATCAGTTTTTAAGTACCTAAATGGGTGTTACAAGTACGAGTGAGAAAAAATATTCTCCTTGACCTCTGATGATAGGAAAAGACTCAATGGGTTTAAATTGCACCAAGGGAGGTTCAGGTTGGACATTAGAAAAAATTCCTAACTGTCAGGGTGGTGAAACACTGGAATAAGTTGCCTAGGGAGGTTGTGGAATCTCCATCTCTGGAGATATTTAAGAGCAGGTTGGATAGACACCTGTCAAGGATGATCTAGATGGTGCTTGGTCCTGCTGTGAGGGCAGGGGACTGGACTTGATGACCTATCTTGGTCCCTTCCAGTTCCAGTGTTCTATGATTCTATGATCCTGTCCTTACATATCGGCCGTGTCTAGACTGGCCAGTTTTTCTGGAAAATCAGCCGCTTTTCCAGAAAAACTTGCCAGCTGTCTACACTGGCCGCTTGAATTTCGGCAAAAGCACTGACGATCTCAGGTAAGATTGTCAGTGTTCTTGCAGAAATACTATGCTGCTCCTGTTTGGGCAAAAGTCCATTTGCACAAAACTTTTGCGCAAAAGGGCCAGTGTAGACAGCTCAGATTTGTTTTCCGCAAAAAAGCCCCGATCGCGAAAATGGCGATCGGGGCTTTTTTGCGGAAAAGCGCGTCTAGATTGGCACGGACGCTTTTCTGCAAAAAGTGCTTTTGCGGAAAAGCGTCCGTGCCAATCTAGACACTCTGTTCCGAAAATGCTTTTAACGGAAAACTTTTCCGTTAAAAGCATTTCTGGAAAATCATGCCAGTCTAGACGTAGCCATCCAGATCATGAGATATTAAACATACTACATAGTAAGGCCTTTGTCTTCTGAGAGCATTTAGAGGGCACCTAGGTCACATTTCCCAGCTTTTCCCTGCAACCAAGAGAGGTTTTTAAATGACAACCGATTCTTATCATGTAATCACAGGACTCCAAAACCCCTAACTACCATAGAGCTCATGATAAAACTGCAGGAGCTGGCAAATGCTGCCTTTGTGTCCACCTTACAGCAAGGACTGCTTCAGAATGGGAAACTACTGTATCTACCCCTCCAGCAAGAGATCTAGTTAGCCACAGAGGAGACAACACACTGCTTGCTCTAGAGAAACAACCAAGTAGCCAGATGCTGCCCTGGCTCACTGGGAAGCTCGGAGAGGCATCTCACGTTCTCTGTGGAGTTCCCACTGGGACTGGCTGGTTCTGTACCACCTCCAGCATGACCCACTCATGTGAATTTGGTGCTGGTAAAAGGTTCTGCATTAACGCCTATGAGAACATGCGCCCTCAGTTATCACAGGACAGCTATAAAATGAGCAGCACCAAGACAAGCTCCCCCACACTGTCTGCCAACGTGCCTGGGATGATGACCTCGAGAGAAAAGTGGAAAAAGCAGTCTCTTGGAAGAAAAGTCTGAATTAAAAGAGATTCCCTTGGGGAATGGCCAAAAATGAGCGAGGTCCCTCACAAAACAGGCCAAGACATGGTCTCTGCAGTGAATGGTATGTCACAGTGTAGCACAGTGTTTCTTAAACACAAAACAGGCCAAGACATGGTCTCTGCAGTGAATGGTATGTCACAGTGTAGCACAGTGTGCCGCGAGGCAGTCGGAGGTGTGCCGCAGAGAACAACAGAATTCAAAATGGCCACCCTTAAAGAGGCAGGCGACTTTTTTTTCTCAGTAACTTCCCCTGACCCTTTTATTCCCCTCAATAACTTCCCCCCCACACACACCCTTTTTTACCCTGACCTTTTTTTTCCCCCATCTCAACAAAAAATCCTTGGTGTTCCTCATAAAAAAAATTATTGTTTGGTGTTCCTCGGTCCCAAAACATTTAAGAAACACTGGTCTAGCACAACCAGGGAGGGTGATAAATATGAAGTGGACAGGAAAGAGGAAGGTAAAGACAAGGAATAAGAACATCACATGATCACTCATAAAGGCACGACACATTTGGAGGGGTAGGGGTTTCACTATTATTATTAATACTAAAGAAAAATAGAATTTTGAAAGATGCAAATATATTTGTGGGGAAAAAACGTTCTGCCCAGTCACCATTTTCTGCTTTGTTTATTGGAATAAAAAAATATTCCATTTTTCTATTTTGGTAGGAAGATTGCTATTTTTATCTCCTCCCCCACCCCTACACACACCTTATTTTTCATAGAAAAAAACTAGGAGCAGAAGAAAGGGTAGCGGGATTTACAAATGAAAACCAATCATACATTTCAATTCCAATCAAATCGGAACTTTTTTTTTCAGAGCAAATGAAAAAAAATAGAAAATTTCCGTGAAAATATTTGAAGAAAGACCAACAATGGGGAGTTGAGTGTTTTGTTCCTGTCTCATCCTTTCTTTGGTTATGTAAATGGTCAGCACCACTCTCAAGGCTTCCAGAAATGAACTGGGTTTGTTTCAGGGAATTATCCCAGATTTAGGGAATGAAGGGGAATGGAGAAGATAACGAGGAAAAAAAAGCCAGTAAACTCTGAGTGGACAAAAACATTATTATCTAGCCTACCTCATTTGTAAGAAAAACTTGTAGAACGGTAATTTACCACAGTAGCGTTCTAAAGAGTCACATGATGGGAGATACAGGGGTCTGCTGGTAAAGTCTACCCAGAGAACCAGAAGAGTGACACATGGTTAGAATGAAGTCAGTTTTATTGCAGATTATTTCTCAAGGTTCATTTGAAAATGGCCGGCTTTTTCTTTCTTTTCTTTTTTTTTTCTCTTCCAAGCATCTGGCATCTCATGGAAACCTTTGCAAAACATTCTGATGAGAGTCAATTCTGCAGATATTGTCACAACTTTGCCATTTCCCTTGCTCTATATTAGCAAGGACATGTGCATAAAAATCAAAGCCGTGTTTTTTATTTCCCAGGTGAAATCATAAACTTCTCTCTCTCTGACATCAGACACGTTTCCACAGCCACCAGCTGGCCATGTCACAAATGAAGTGTGATGATAATCCAAGCAAAGTCTTATGGATTCAGGTGAAAAAGTAGCAACAGGAGCAAAAGAACATTCAGAGAAGCGAAAACCCTGAGTGGAACTCTCAACCCACTGAAATCAATGAAGTTTTGTCATTGACTTTAATTGGGCCAGGATTTCGCTCCCTATTTTTAGTTGAATGTTGTCGCCAGTAAAGACTCTCAGAAGAGAAATATAGAGCAGAAATAACCCCTCCTGTACTTCAAGAGCACGGCTCAAGATTTTAGACAGTGATTGTCCTTTTCAACAGTTAGGTGTGAAGACTGTTTCCTGTTACGCTGCTGCAATCAATCTTCTGGAGTTTGATTTAGTGAGTCTAGTGAAGACTTGCTAAATCAAACTCAGAGGGTGCCCCCACTGGCATCTGGTACGCCTGCTCTTGCCAGAAATAAGGAAAGCCAAAGGGAGCATTTGCTCCCATTGGCCTTCCACTGTGGGGAAACCGCCAAGCTTGGCTTAAGGTTAGCCAACTCCAGCTACATATTCTACATAGCTGGAGTTGCATACATTAAGCCGACCTGCTGGATCTAGTGTAGACTAGGCCTTAATGTTTCCTTGTACTCATCTATCCATCTGTCTGTATCTATCTGTTGTCTCATCTTATACTGAGATAGTGAGCTCTTTGGTTCAGGGGCCATCTTGATGCTATGTTTGTACACTGCCTACCACTCTGGGGTGCTGGTCCATGACAAGTCTTTCTAGGCACTCTGGGTAATATTACTGCTAAACAATGGTAATAACAATACCCGTGCTATACAATGTTCTGGAGATTTAATGGAGAATAAATGTCAAATCTGCAAGAAGTGCCTAATTGCAGTCCTGTTCTCCATTGTTTGACACTACGGCAAAGATTTGTAAATCATAACCAATATACAACAGGGGTTTGTCCTGGTGTCCCTAGCAATGGGCATTTGCTGTGCTGTGTGTGATGCCTGAGAATGGTTTAACTGGAGAAAAGGCAGGTTTTGGATATCCTGATTCAGTAAGGTCAATACCTACAGGCTTAAAGTTAGGCATGTGTCTAACCTCATTAAACAAGACCTGGAACACTGTCCTGCTCTCAGGATATGACCATTCCAAGACAATTTTGGTTCAGATGAACTAGATGTCTCTAATCTGGTGTCTCATTGGTTAAAAGTGTTGTCAGTACATGGATCTTGCTGGAAAGTTTGGGAGCAGATTTCTATGGAAGCCCATAGTCTAGTTCATGAAATTCTTTTAAGTTCTTGTTTAACACAGTTATTCTTTTCCTAACTCATCTCGAATCTGGTAGCTGCTTCTCCTCAGAGGTCTGCAGATCAGGGGCAGAAGAATGAAGGAAAAACAGATGAGTAAAGGATATGGGATTATTTTCCCATTACATAGCTTGAAATAGATCTCTGGGAAAGTTTGGCAGTGGCTGGTGAGCTTGAGGCATTACTAAAAGGGGGTGGTAGGTTTCAAATGTAGGGAAATAATATTCTTTGATCTAGCAAACATTTTTGTTGATCACATTTTCCACACTTGATAGCCACATGGAAATTCCAGGAATATAACTGAAACAGCACCTCTGAGAAATGCTGATGCTATTGACTTTTTTGTGGTCAGAGGCACAGATTACACTGCAAGCAAAGGAAAGGAAAATCCAAGCTACATACCAGGACAAAGGCCAGGTCTACACTGGCAGAGAAAATCGATGCAAGATACACAACTCCAGCTATGAGAACTGCATAGCTAGAGTCAATGTATCTTGCATCAATTTTCCAGGGCAGCCCCACAGCAGGAGGTCAACAGGAGAAGCACCCCTGTTGATTTCCCTTACTCTTCATGAAAGTACTGCAGTTGATGGGGGCATCTTCAGCAGTTGATTTAGCAGGTCTTTACTAGACCCTCTAAATGGAACCCCGGAAAATCAACTGCTGGAGCATCAATCCTCTGATAAGTGGAATCAAGGCTAAAGTCAGGACAGCAGAGTCTTGCAAACACTGCAAGAGACCTTCAGAGTTTCCCCAGAGAAAATGTCACAACCTAACATAAGAACGGCCGTACTGGGTCAGACCAAAGGTCCATCTAGCCCAGTAGCCTGTCTGCCGACAGTGGCCAGCACCAGGTGCCCCAGAGAGGGTGGACCGAAGACAATGATCAAGCGATTTGTCTCCTGCCACCTCTCTCCAGCCTCTGACGAACAGAGGCCAAGGACACCATTTTATCCCCTGGCTAATAGCCTTTTATGGACCTAACCTCCATGAAATTATCTAGCTTCTCTTTAAACTCTAGTATAGTCCTAGCCTTCACAGCCTCCTCTGGCAAGGAGTTCCACAGGTTGACTACACGCTGTGCGAACTTTCTTTTATTAGTTTTAAACCTGCTACCTATTAATTTCATTTGGTGTCCTCTAGTTCTTCTATTTAGGGAACTAATAAATAACTTTTCTTTATCGGCCCTCTCCACACCACTCATGATTTTATAGACCTCTATCATATCCCCCCCTCAGTCTCCTCTTTTCTAAACTGAAAAGTCCCAGTCGCTTTAACCCTCTCCTCATATGGGACCCGTTACAAACCCCTAATCATTTTAGTTGTCCTTTTCTGAACCCTTTCCAAGGCCAAAATATCTTTTTTGAGGTGACTCTGTGTCAGTTTGAACAGGAGAATGAAGCGAGTGATAATTGTTCCACCTTAGAACTTAGGACTGCACAACCCAATAAGGGTGACATAGAAGCGGTGAAGCACAGATATCAAAGTGTGCTCCCCCCACCAAAGAAAGCATTTCACTCTTCAAAATACACAACTTGAAATTAACTAACATTAATCTTTAAATTCACATTTTACATTCATCTGCAGCTTTAAAAAAATCTGGCACCTGGCTTGATTGGCTAGTCAGTGGTCAGCACCTTTTCTGTATGGGAAAAAAACTTACAGAAAGTCATAGCCCTGAAACCAATAGAAATTGAATAGGGATATAGAGAAAATTATCTAAAAATCTAGTGAATATAATGAATGAGGTCCTCTCACAGGGTACTTTTAACCCCCCCTGCAATTCCATAGAAAGAATATAATTCTCTTTTGCATTTTATAGGAAGGGTGTTTTAAAGGTGGTTGTTTTCTATTACATTCTTTTTTTTTTTTGGAATGGTGACGTGTTTCTGGGTCCAGCACCTGCCATCAGTTTCCCTTCTGCCATGTTTCCATCAGCTGGGAAAACTGTATCACAAGCACAACAGCGTATTTTACAGCCTGGAAGGCTGCAGAGTAGAACGCCTTCCATAGAATGAGTGCCCTACAGGGCTTTACAAAGCAATATAGGCTGTGCACAGGCTGTAAGTAAATGGGCCAGCTATCAGGCATGCGGTAATCACTCAGGGTATGTCTACACTACAGCGTTATTTCGATAAATCTAATTTTGAAATAGTCATTTCGAAATAGCTTATTTTGAAATAACGTGTCTACACACAAAATGCATTTCAAAATAGCATTTTTCTATTTCGAAATAGCGTGTCTACACTGATTGGACGCTGAATCGCATTTAAGGCTGGTTAGAACCAGTTCCGGCAGGGCATCAGGTCAGAAGTTACCTTGTGGCCAGGGTGGCCAGCAGGGCATCCTGGGAAGGGCTGGAGGCCCCCTATTTCAAAATAAGTGTCTACACAGCGCTTATTTCAAAACAGCAATTTCAAAACTGGCACTATTCCTCATGGAATGAAGTTTACCAATTTCGAAATAAGCCCACTGCTATTTTGAATTGATTTCGAAATAGCAGTTGGCTTGTGTAGATGCAAGGAAAGTTATTTCGAAGTAACGGCTGTTATTTCGAAATAACTTTGCTGTGTAGACATACTCTCACCAACTAAATACATCCATAGGGATTCGAACAGATGTTAGGGGATGTTCCTAAGAGATGTTGTTCAGAGGCCCTCAATTCCCACTGAACCCAATGGAAATTGAGGCCATTGGGCATGACTCAGAATCAGGCCAGGACAGAGGATTTATCCCATTACCACTCTTTCTTTCAAAGAACCCCATGTGCGGCATTCCCTATAAGCTGAGCACTTGGACAGCCACCTAGGAGACACACAGGTGCTACCCAGCTGAATAGCAGAGCGCCCACTGCTGGCAGCGTGCATTGCTATAGGTGGTGCACATGTGCACGTACCTTGGTGCACATAACAAAATGCATTCCACACATGAATGGAAAAAAAATTAGAGGGAACACTGCCCAGGTGGTTTTAACATCCCTCAGAGGAAGCCTCAGAGACCTCATTGTAGCAAAGAACAAACAAACGGCACCTCCAACAGCACAGCTGTTTCAATGCGGCAGTACACCTAGCGGGACTGGCGTGCGTGTCTGTCAGCCCCAGCGGCAAGGATGGTACAAACTGAGTCACACCGACACTTGACAGAACAGCAGCTACCAGAAGGCAGGTACGTGATGGTAAGATGGCTTTGTGTCAGCTAGAGCACACTTTTTTTTATGGTTATGTGCTCAGAAGCAAATTAGTTGTCATCGCACAGCGAGGGGATGCCTTGGTAACGGCTTGCGTTCTGAAGAAGGCCTCGGGCTGGCTCGGCGGTGCTGAGATAGGAGAGTCCGTCTCTCCGTTTTATTTATTTAGACTTACAAAGCAATAAAAAACAACCATAAAAAAATCTGTAGGTGCCTTCAGAATTACAAGACTTGTGATCAAAAGAGACCATCATCCGGCAACCATCTGCAGGTGATTCACACAGACCACCAATAAATGCAAGGAGCAGAACAACCCTCCAGCAGCAAGCCTTCCACCTTCCTCACCAATGCTGTTAAATAAACGGCTTCTGCAGCATCCCTATGTGCCTGATGGCACAAGACGGGGTGGGGTGGGGTGGAGAGTAATTCAGGGAAAGTGAAAAAATCAAGTGAATATGAATAATTCCCACCTCTGTTGCAAACATGAATTGATTTAGTCTCCCAGACCCCCTTGGAAGGAGGAAAGTGATGTTATTCCCATTTACAGAGGCCCAGTTAAGTGACTTGCCAAAGGCCACGTAAGAAGTCTGTGGAATAAAATTCAGGTCTCCTCTCCAGCTGTCCATGGATGGACTGTAACCTCACCTTTCTTTCCTTTCCTTTCCTTTCCTTTCCTTTCCTTTCCTTTCTATTAGAGCAGTGTTTCCCAAAGTGTGCTCCGTGGAGCCTTGGGGCTCCGTGCAAAGGGTTCATGAGAAAATATTAACGACAGTTGTATGACTCTGTAGATTTTTGTTCCTAATTTGCTGATCATTTTCTTTAAAAAAAATTACCATTTATAAGGAATACATAAGAAATCAAAATAGAATTCCAAAATTTTGTCTGTTTATTTGGGTACCAATTGAATTAAAAATCACAATATTTTATGGGCTCTGTCAAATTTTCAGGACCCTATAGGGACTCTGCAGCCAAAAAAAGTTGGGGAAACCCTGCATTAGGGTTTATAGAGGATGCTGCAAAAAAATTCTCCCCCACTGGCTGCGCCCCTGCATCCACGAGGAATCACTGAGGCAGACATTATGCACTGAGCAAACTGAGCATCCCTCGGGATCAGAGGGGATTTCTCTTGAAGAAGAGGACGCCACAGCTGACAGGAAAGGGAGCGAAAAAATCCCACAGGCCAATCAACATGCTCAGATCATCACATTGGAACACCCCAGGGATCTGAAGGCTCTGAAGGGGAGAACCTCAATTCCTTGGCTTCCACTTTACCCATCAGTTGTGTGTGGCTTGCTGCCATTAAATTAATTTGGGCATTTAATTATAGGGTGTATGCCCCCCCATGCACCACTGAAATCAGTGGGTGAGATTCACCCCTCAGCATATGCAGCTCTTACCCCCCCGAGGGTCAGAAACCAAGAGAGACTTTTTGCAACCATTTCCATGAAAACATCTTGGGCTTTTGTTTTATTTTTAAAAATGGACATTTCAATAAAACCTTTCACAGGCTTTCGTGAGACTCCAATGGTGCAGAACTCTGGCCCTGGCTCTTGGCACAGTAGTGACGTGAATCCAATGGGAGCAGAATCCGGCCTCTGGTTGATATTAATTAGAAGCAGGGTGCTGTTAACATGCTGAGCATTAATCAAAAGGCAGGTAGATAGGTGGTGCTGGGGGAGGAGGAGAGAAAAGGACCCTGGTGGCTGGCGAAAACCTGGGGGGGGGGGTCGGAAAGGCCCCTGGAGGCAGGGGGGAGGGCTGGAGGAAGAGAAAACCCTCACTCTCGCACCTCCCCCCCCCCAGCTTCTTGCACTGCCCCCCACATCCCCAAGGCCCTGCCCTGACTCCTGCATCCCCCACACCACCAGCTCCCTGCCCTGAAGGCCTCAGGCAACGCCAGGCAAGTCTAGTTCAGGTGTTTTCAAGCTTTTTTCCTCAGGACTCGGTTGAAGAAAATTGTTGATGCTGCGACCCAACCTCATTTGATGAGAGTGTGGGCTGCAGGGTGGGGCTGAGGAGGAGTTTTGGGGTGCAACAGGAGGCTCCAGCTTTGGAGGGGGTCAGGGTTGTGGCAGGAGAGGCTTCCCTTGAGCGGCTCCCAGTCAGCGGTGCAGCGGGGGGGGGGGGGGGCTAAGGCAGCTTCCTGCCTCTCCTGGCACCGCAGATCAGGCTGCCCCCGGAAGCAGCCGGCAGCAGGTTCCCAGCCAATGGGAGGGCGGAGCTAGTGCTCAGGGCAGAGGCAGTGCATGGAGCTCTGTGTGCCCCCCTACCCCCCTCTCCCCCCCACACACACACCTAGGAGCAGGGCCTGCTGCCGGCCACTTCTGGGGCGCAGCGCAGTCTGCGGTGCCAGGCCAGGCAGGGAGCTGCCTTAGCCCCCCCACTGCTCACCTGATCCCCCTGCACCCACAAGACCCAGGGCCCGATATTCTACCACCCAGCACTGGGTTGCACCCCGTCGTTGGAAACCCCCTGTTCTAGTATAGAATAGACGAGCGCTCCTACCCCAAAGCCTGTTTCACTTTCCACTGCACCCCCTGCCTAGGCAGCGTTTTTACCCAGAGTATGGAAAAAAGACTCTGCTGAAGCAACTTTGGAAGCAGGCCAACCCTAGTTCTGACCTTAAATGTTCTTTTTTCACAGACTCAACCCCGGCAGCCAGGGAAACGGCCTCTCTGGTTCGGAGTGACGAAGAGACGCACTTTGACTACCCTGAAAACACCTTTCTAGAGTCTTGCCCTGCTGCTGCCTAAACAGCCCCCGCCCCCTTCCCAGCCAATAGAAGGACGGAGGTTTATTTGGTAGCCAGTACATGTATTGGCAGTTGCCAAGTCACGTAAAGGTTGCTACAGACGCGGATTTTTTTTTCCAGGGGAGCACGTAGCATGGGGGAGGCAGCGGTGCAGACGGCGGTCGATGTTTGACCGTATTGGGAAGCCTCACGGTGAGGCCTGGACTCCAGAGGAGACTTCGCAGGTCATGCTTGTAGAGAAACCTGCAGAGGAGAAGGCATCTGCCTGCCTGAGCCTCTGCGTCACAGCGGGAGGGGTCGGGAGCTGGGGAATCCAGGGAGAGTCCGGAGGTGGGTGGAGAGCTCCGATCTCGCTTTTACACATGTGGATACTCCAGGTCGGAGGCCTGGGGTTGGCCAATGCGCAGAAACTCAGTGACACCCAGCCGGCAAGGAAGGAGGAAGGCAAAGCCACAGCCGGCAGAATGCCACCGGGCCTTTGGCTTACGCTCTGATTTGTGCTCAGAAAGCTTTTCTTTCTCTTCTATCACAGACCCTCCCACTCAAGATGTGACATGCCCTAGATGCCACCTCACGCGTAATTAACACCGAGGGCTCCCTAAATACAAGCCAATCACACACTTCCATGAAAGTACTCGTCAAAGGCAGCCAGGTCGATGCAATTTTTGCTCCTGTGCACCGAGGGTCTTCGCTGTTTGCCGTCCCTGAATGCCACGGTTCTTATTATTGCGGGTGGACGGGCTGAAATACCACGGACTTGCAGCAAAAGCTGCCTTTAAATCCAATTCTCCTGTCGGCTAGGCTTTCATTATTGCTAGGGATTTTGGCAGCTTCTCCCAGCAGTTACACAATCTTCTGATTAAACTCTGGAAAGGAGGCCTGCTTCCCTAGCAGAAAGTAAATAAATAAACCGCCACTCACACAAAACAAGAACAGTGGGAGGTGGGGGGGGGGGGGCAGGAGAAAGGGGGAGGAGGGGAAACTGAGCAATTCCAACCCCCTCCCTGCCCCCAACGTTGCCCCCTCTCTTTGATTTTCCTTCTTCCCAGCTGAATTCCAAGGAGAGGTCACCGTCTCCTCTTTGCCTCTCAAAGAACACAGGAGGCCTGTTTGAAAAAACAATTCCCTTCAGAAACAATTCGCTCCAGCGCCCAGATTCTCAGGCCGGGACAAGAGCGTCACCCTTTGTTCTTTATAGCTGGGGACATTTGCATGAAATTCCTCAGTGGGGTCCAAGCCATCCATTAGCGATTTGCCAACCCGAGAATGACGAGAGAATCCCATTCACACTTTGCTGAGCAAGACACCTGGGTTGAAGCGCCTGATGCATGGGGCCATCTGAAATGACCCCTACCGACCTTCACAACTGTCATCCGCTGGCTTTGAACCTTGCAGCAACAGTCCCAGACCACCAACCTCTTAGCACTTGGAATAGCTCTGTTGACGGATATCCATAATAGACTGCAGTGTCTAGTGCAGGGGTTCCCAACCTGGGGTACGCGTACCCCCAGGGGGTATGAGAAGCTTGTCAAGGGGGTACAGGGAATATTTGGTAAATAACTAGATTATCCTAACTGAAATATTCCAAAAGTAGCAGTGTTAGTGAAAAATGTTGTGGATTCTAGAGTCTAGAATTTATTTCCTTTCATATTGAATAGGGGGTACGGGAAGGTTTACTAAAAGCCAAGGGGGTACAGGGACCGAAAAAGGTTGGGAACCCCTTGTCTAGTGGCCGATCCAAACACACCCTTTGCCACAGAGCACGCTGGAAGCAGCATGCTAAGCCTCTGAGCTGAAGAAACGCCTTGTGTCATCTTCTGTGTAACGCCACAATGGTCCACAAAGCACAATATTGACTAGAGAGATTCAAATTGCATCTCAGCCTGCTCTCCTTAATCCATGAGGGTTGCAACAGCACAGGCCCCATAAGGATCGAGGAGAGAAGATTTGAAAATTAAAAATAAGCCAGAGGATTGAGAGCCATTTTCTCCTCTTACGCTTACTGGTGTGATCTAGGAGTGACTCCAAGAACTAGGCCCTATGAATTAAGATGGGAATCGATCAGAAGAATAACAAAGATTCTTTTCTTTTTCATGCAAATGATCGATCCCCAGCTGTAAATTAACTGGGGGAACTCTGAAGGAGAATTAGCTCTACATGCTTCTTCGGTTGAAAACTGATTCCTTGGCTCTTAAGCTAACCATCATATTGAACTTCCTAGCTCAGTCACGGAAGGGGAGCCGTGTTAGTCTGTATCTGCAAAAACAACAAGAAGTCCTGGGGCACCTTCAGGCATGTCCACACTAGGAAACTATTTCAAAATAACTAAAATCGACTTAACTCCCAAAATAACAAAATCGGGCAGGTTCTCACTACAGGAAATCCTTGAAATCAGTCTGAGGCAGGCTCCATTAATGTGGGTGCACTACCTCCACTTAGAGAGCCAGAAAGCACTGGAGAGTAATCAGTTTGAATGAATCGGGGGAGTAGTTATTTCGAAATAACGGCACCGGAGCGTCCATGCTACTGCTATTTCAAAATAACTATTTCCGAATGAGCGTTATTCCTCAAGGAAATCAGGAGCACAGATTTCGAAATAAGTGACCTGTTATTTCAAAATAACAGGCTTGGTAGTGTGGACGCTCCGCTTATTAATTTAACCTCAGGGGGGTTATTTCAAAATGAAGTTCTAATGCAGACCAGGGCTTAGAGACTAACAGATTTATTAGAGCATGAGCTTTGGTGGGGAAAAAAATGGGTTTTGCCCATGAAAGTTCATGCCCTAATAAATCTGTTAGTCTCTAAGGGCATGTCTACACTAGGGCTTTATTTCAAAATAACTTCTTTCAAAATAATAACTCCTGAAATAATATTTTCGAAATTGTGCGTCCACATTATGAGGAAGGCTCAAAATTAGGCCGAGGCCCAAAATTAGTCCACTTAGAGTCCCAGGAAGCAACGGAGAGTAATTAGTTTGGAAATAATGACTCCCCAGAGTCATTCAAGTAGCAGCACTAGAGCATCCACACTACCGCTATTTCAGAATAACTATTTGAAAATTGGCGTTATTCTTCATGGAAAGCAGGAGTTATTATTTTGAAGTAACCAGCCCGTTATTTGAAAATATTGGGCGTGATAGTGTGGACACTCCGCTTATTATTTTGAAATAACTCTCTAGTCTAGACCACGGATAAGGTGCCACATGACTCCTCGTTATTTTTCCTAGCTCAGCTAAACTGTAGTTCTTGTTGAGCGGCTGCAAAGTTGTCCATCAACACAGAACAATCAAAAAAAGGCAGGAATTTCTAAACTCTATTTAAAATATTTAGCAGATCTGTGCTTCGTTATTTCAGATATTAAAACTAATAACTGCAGGTTTTTCTTTAATATACAGTGGGTCCCATTCAACCCTTGAGGGAACAGATGAAAAGCTATTAGAGTTATAGTAGCGATGAATTTGGTCTGCTAGTTGTAATTAGTCATAAATTTAACACAGTGTATGAAATTCTAAGTGAATTAAATAAGTGATTATTCAAAATAGTATAACAGATACATATTATAAGAGCTTCTATATTAATTATGTGATTCCTAATCTTCAGTAAATATAATTTTTTGTGCAAAAAATTATATCAAAATAGATTTTTAAAAGATTTTTAAGGAACTATGTTTTAGGGAAAAAATTGTTTTCTATCAAATTTTCTGAATTTTTTTAACTCAAATTTTGAGAAAATCATATTCAGAATTGGTACTGAATTGTTTTCATTTACATAAAACCATATTTTTCTTAGCAGAGTTGTTCTGAAAAGGCTTTTGCTTCCCTGAAATGCTGATCTGTAATAAGTCTTTTGCAGAAAATATCACACAAAATTTCACACACAAACCAGAAATATGGAAAATAATTCTGGTTTGAACCCTGAAAACCAGAAATAGATCTGAAATGTTTCATGAAATCAACATCCCTTTTTTTTTTAGCCCACTCTAGTCATCTAATGTCTCCTTTTTGGGTGTGGGATCAAGATGGAGTTTGAACCACTTGTGGGAAGGAGGGTAAAGGTACCCCTCAGTGTCGACCCTAGGCATCCACCCCAATGCTATTTGATATGATAGCTTCCTTGGGAAGATTATTAAGTGATAGCAACAGTTGGAGTCACTGGGGCATAAAACATCACGCCCCCGGGCATCCTGACTCCCTGTGACGAATTCTGCAGCAGAAGGGGAGGAAAAAGCTCAGATGATGCAGAAAAGAGGCTCAGTAGAAACAGTTACACAACAGGCAGATGTAGTCGGGGGGAAATGAGCATGGGGTAATTATGAAGTCACAACAGGCTGAAAAACCCCAGCACAACTTACCTTCTCGCAGAGGAGCCGTATCACTGATTCAAAATGCACCAACAGGGAACACACGTCAGGCTGTCCAGGTATGCCCTAGATCAGGGCCACACCAAATTTTAGTAAGTGGTCAAAGGCCGCACTTTCTTACGGAAGAGGTGTGGGGTCTGGGATGGAGGCTGGGTGCATAAGGGAGCTCAGGTAGGGGACTGGGGTGCAGGAGAGGGTGAGGAGTCTTAGTGGTAGTGACTGAAAGAGGGGGATTGTGATCTGGGACAGGGACTTAGGGTGCAGGGTGCAGGAGAGGATTTTGGCCTGGGGCAGAAGACCCCAGGTCCAGAAGGGAGTTGTCACCAAGGGAAGGAGGAGAGTGCAGAGGGTCTGGATGGTGACCTGGGGCAAAGGGCTGCACAAACTTGTGCCAAAGACAGCTCAGTCCACGGGTTCTGACTTGCAGTCCTCCTGGGCTGGTTGAAAACTAGCCAATCACGATGAGTTGCAAGACTATTCTGTGGTGTGGAGAATTGTCCATTTGATCTTCTGGAGCCCATCAAACTCATTTTACTCATGACCGAAGTCAGAGTGGAACCTGGCTTTCACAGTTTGAAAGCAAGAACATTAATTTCCTGCATGAGATCACTTTGATGGAGGAGTACATTTGAACCAAATAAAACCAAGAGATTTGGACACTACCTTATAATGTTCTTCTTGAGTAGATAGGATGAAAAAATTGTAGCGGAAATAAATACGGAAGCATATTTTAGACAGGCAATGCTAGCTATGACTAGACTGACTATATGAACCCACTAAGATGCAAAGTCAAACATGAGGCAGAAAACACTTAAAGCAAAATATTGGATAAGTGGGGGTAAGGGAGATTATGATTTTACTGTTGGTCCTGATGTAACTGGGTAAGCAGGTGCCATATTACAATCTGCTTCAAGTGGCAGCAACAGATTTGCCAGCTAAATTCTGATTACAGAATTTGCAGAGCTGATGAGAAGGTCAAACAAGAAAATCGCTGCTTGGTTTTCATATACCAGGTCTACCGGGAAGTGCCAGGAAAATGTGTTTGGACGTGTACTCAAGAGGTAGTGAAATAGGAGACATCAAGGTGTAATTTTTGCTGCCTCTATGAAATGCCTACAAAGGAAATTCAAGTGTCTGACATAGTGGTGGGCCACATTCTGAGCTGATAGGAATCAGAGCAGCTCCGCTAATAACATTTGACTTGGACGAAGCCTATACTGATTTACAGCATCAGTGCATCTAACCCAATGAACCTCCGAGCACTGCATAACTCTATCATTTAGCTCTTTACATTCCCTTGTGGGCACCTGCTTGCCCCATATTTTCCTGCCAGCCCTAGATCTTTGCTCACCCATCATACCTTGCTGAGCAGGAACTCAGCCCAAGTTGCCAAGACATAAAACATCGTTGTTGCCATGTTGCTTTCTTTGTTGTCGCACTAAATCATGGGCGAGAGATACCCAACCCCTCCTTGAAAAATCAACTTCAGAACCATGGACAGCACATGCCAAGTCTAATTAGCTGATGGCTCCCTGAGAAATGCTTTGATCAGTGCAACTGAGCCTTTATGAATTCATATGTTGAAGTCTTCAGAGTCTTGGAAAGAGTGATAAATATATTAGGTGTTTATGGGTGTTTAGAGAGAAAGCTCAAGAGCCAAGAAGAACGTGATGGCAGAACGTGAAAGCTGAATAGGAGGTAGCTTCCTCTCTATCGCGCAGGTAACCAAAAATACACACATAGTCCATCAAGATGATGCCAGTATTCAGCATGCTGCTTCTCTGTTGATGAATATCAAATATTTATTGTCTTGGCTACCATAACACGCCAGGGAGGGAACTGATCATAATGAATCATCAGGAAAGAAAATTTTTTAAACCCAGATATGTGCTTGCATGGCAGGCCATGGTTTGTTCATAAAATGTGTATATTGTGTATGAAATAATGCTTTTGTCTTATACAGCGCCTTCCATACAAAGGGATCCCAAAGAAGATTATAAACTTTAAGAAGAGATTTTATATTCTGGTAATTTTACCGGTTACTCATGACATTAGACTGGACATAGTCTTGAAAAATATAACATTGATTTCCCAAGATCTACAATTAATATAAAGTCTGGATTAGGGACAGAATCAAGCACAATGGCTGTATTCTAGCTTCATAAGTACTTACTGTAGAAGGTATAATGAGGCAAACCAAGCAGTGCACACAGATCTATGACACTGTGATATTCTTGCACAAAAAGCAAACATAATTCTGGGATGCATTAACAGGAGTGTTGTGAGCGAGACACGAGAAGTCATTCTTCCGTTCTACTCTGCACTTATTAGGCCTCAATTGGAGTATTGTGTCCAGTTCTGGGCACCAGGTATTAAGAAAGACATGGAGAAATTGGAGAAGGTCCAGAGAAGAGCAACAACAATGATGAAAGGTCTAGAAGACATGACCTACGAGGAAAGACTGAAAGAAATGGGTTTGTTTAGTTTAGAAAAGAGAAGATTGAGAAGGGGCATGAGAGCAGCTTTCAAGTACCTAAAAGGATGTGACAAGGAGAAGGGAGAAAAATTGTTCTCCTTGGCCTCTGAGGATAGGACAAGAAGCAAGGGGCTTAAATTGCAGCAAGGGATGTTTAAGTTGGACCTTAAGAAAAACTTCCTATCAGGGTGGTTAAACACTGGAATAAAATACTGAGGGAGGGTGGAATTTCCATCAATGGAGATATTTAAGACATCTATCAGGGATGATCTAGATGGAGCTTGGTCCTGCCGCAAGTGCAGGGGACTGGATTTGATGCCCGCTCAAGGTCTCTTCCAGTTCTAGTGTTCTATGATTCCATGATACATGCATCAACAAGATAAGATCTACCAATGATTGTGTTTTCATGGCTTTGGCTAGGAAAGAACTTCCAAACATGCTTACTTGGTAAGTTGATGAGGATCCTTTAGAAAATAACAGCGTGGCTACTGGGACAGATGTTAAATTGTGTTTGTTTGCACATACACACACACAGGAACAGCACAGATTGGAGGAATCCCTGCTGCCAACCTGCAGACTGATTCGTTATGGCAAATTCACCCCTCTCCTTTCCCCAGTGCAGAGGGTGAGCTCAAAGTCTATTCATCACTGACGTGAGATTTACACTGTCCCTTTCCCCCTCCACCCCCGTATAGGAAGGCATTTCACCCTTTGCTCCTCTGCCCTTCAGGACAGTTATAGCCATTCTCTTCTCTACCCTCACTGTCACGTCGACACTTGCACGAGAAATATTTGTACCATAAGGCACCATGGACACTATGGTGGCAGCACATGGGAGACTGGGAGCACTCCCAAGAGGCCTGATATTCACCACACTAGCGGAAGGCAGCAAGCAGGCCATGACGGGATACACAAGGCACTTCATAGTCACGAGATTTAGAACACCCCAAAGTCTGGGTCAGCAATTTGGGGTGCTCAGGCTGGACTTGGGGTGCAACCCTTCAGAAGCATGGTATTGTGTTCTCAGTGATGCTGACGGCGAGCTGGGAGCTCACGCTTACTTGTGCAAAAGCTCTTGTGCGAACATTCACACTGGACGAGTTTGAGAAGCAGGTTAGTCATCACCTCCATTTCCCTCCCGTTTCAACCAGCACATATGCTAGGGTAGTGTGGGACATTTGGGGAGTTGAGGCCTATCCCTGCCCCTCTCTCTATTCCCCCTCACATACTGGTCCCTCTTGGATCTTTAATGGCTCTCAGCACAGCAGGCTACTGCTGCTGTCAATAAAAAGGTCAAACCAGAGGATTTAACTCAAGTTTGTGGCGCAGGAATGACACAGCAGTGAGGGAGTTACAGCAAGCACGCAGCTCCTATGTTAGGCCCAACAATGCACGAGAGACTTAAGTGAGCCTCTCTTTCCCAAACATACACAGACCGTTCCTGTACTGGCCCCACACCCTGCCTGCCTGGCACACAGGGAAGGTGGCTACCAATCTACCGACAGCTCCTTTTCTCCTCTTTGATGGGGCCCCAAGATAAAGCCTTGTTTGCCTGGAAAGCCCTCTAGTTCACAGTCCCATAATCCACACAGCAGGAGCGTCACTGGCTTTCTCAGGGGCCCGAATTAATCCCCCCCCCCCCACCACGTAAGCTAATTCACTTGGTTCTCTAGTCCGATATAACCTTTCTCCCAAAGGAGCCTCAAAGCCTGCCCCAGGGGCACACGGTTACTAATTTTTACCTAATTCATATTTTTGGAAGGGGCTAGGAGGGGTGGTACCCAAACTCACCTCACAGCCACGTGTACATCAAGCACTCCCTCCGACTTCTGCTTGACAAGCCTGATGTGAGGGTACAGTGACCAGCAGAGGAGCCAACAGACCTGCCGGGCCCCTGGGCAAGGTGTGGGGGGAACTCTGTGCTCTCAGAAGGGGCAGGGATGAGCGTGGAAGACGCGAGGCTGAGGGCAGCCAGCCCTCAGTGCTCCCTGGACCGTGGTGCCCCGCCCCGCCCAGTGCTGCCTGGAGTGCACTCCTCCCTTCCCAACCACCCCTAAGAATCTACGGGGTCAGGATGGGCTCCAGGATAGAACCTTCCTCGTATGACTCAGGTTGAAGCGCTCTGGTCCAACGCCCTCAGACCTGACCGGCGCCGAACCAGAGAATTTGCCAGACCAAGGGAGGTCAGTATTGTCTAGCAACATCACCGATACTTCCACTGCTTGCTGGGCCCTCAAAGACATTGAGGGGTAAATCAGAGCTAAATAACAGTGCAGAACACTGAGAGCCAGGACTGGCGGCTGTAAACCAACTTTATTGGACTGCAAGAAACTTGGCCACACTCATAAGTGGGCATCCAGCTCACTAACATCATGCTGGACCACGGAGGTTGCTGGACCACAGAGTGCTGGACTAGAGAGGTTCCACCTGTATGTACTTTTGCATGGTCCCATATTTACTGACCCATAGGTCCAGTCTTGACTGTATGCACAGTCCGGTTCACGATCCTTGTCAATACGACTCCTCAAGTTTACTTCAGATCACTTCTGCTCAGAGAGGTCCCTGTTATTCGGCCATGTGTAAGTCACGTCACGCCACATTCACACCTGTTCGGCAGAATCACACCAATTTGGCACTGTCCCCACAGGTCACAGCCCCCCACAGGAGAGTGACTATGTTCCCATGTGTCTTAAAATGGGAGCAGCCGAGGGCTCTCCTACAGTCCTGGCAGCTCATACAATGACATCTGCCTTTTTTTACTTGTGATTTCTTTCTGAGAGCAGGCTGCATGGGGGCCCCTTAGAGAATCATAGAATACTAGGACTGGAAGGGACCTCGAGAGGTCATCGAGTCCAGCCCCCCGCCCTCATGGCAGGACCAAATACTGTCTAGACCATCCCTGATAGACATTTATCTAACCTACTCAAATATCTCCACAGATGGGGATTCCACAACCTCCCTGGGCAATTTATTCCAATGTTCGACTACCCTGACAGTTAGGAACTTTTTTCTTCTGTCCAGCCTAAACCTCCCATTGCTTCTTGTTCTATCCTCAGAGGCCAAGATGAACAAGTTTTCTCCCTCCTCCTTATGACACCCTTTTAGATACCTGAAAACGGCTATCATGTCCCCCCTCAATCTTCTCTTTTCTAAACTAAACAAACCCATTTCTTTCAGCCTTCCTTCATAGGTCATGTTCTCTAGACCTTTAAGAACATAAGAACGGCCGTACTGGGTCAGACCAAAGGTCCTTCTAGCCCAGTATCCTGTCTACCAAAAGTGGCCAGCACCAGGTGCCCCAGAGAGAGTGGACCGAAGACGATGATCAAGCGATTTGTCTCCTGCCATCTCTCTCCAGCCTCTGACAAACAGAGGCCAAGGACACCATTTCTATCCCCTGGCTAATAGCCTTTTATGGACCTAACCTCCATGAAATTATCTAGCTTCTCTTTAAACTCTAGTATAGTCCTAGCCTTTACAGCCTCCTCTGGCAAGGAGTTCCACAGGTTGACTACACGCTGTGTGAAGAAGAACTTTCTTTTATTCGTTTTAAACCTGCTACCCATTAATTTCATTTGGTGTCCTCTAGTTCTTCTATTTAGGGAACTAATAAATAACTTTTCTTTATCGGCCCTCTCCACACCACTCATGATTTTATAGACCTCTATCATATCCCCCCTCAGTCTCCTCTTTTCTAAACTGAAAAGTCCCAGTCGCTTTAACCTCTCCTCATATGGGACCCGTTCCAAACCCCTAATTATTTTAGTTGCCCTTTTCTGAACCCTTTCCAAGGCCAAAATATCTTTTTTGAGGTGAGGAGACCACATCTGTACACAGTACTCAAGATGTGGGCGTACCATAGTTTTATACAGGGGCAGTAAGATATTCTGTGTCTTATTTTCTATCCCTTTCCTAATAATTACTAGCAACCTATTTGCCTTTTTGACCGCCGCTGCACACTGCGTGGAAGTTTTCAGAGAACTGTCCACAATAACTCCAAGATCCCTTACCTGATTTGTTGTAGCCAAATTAGCCCCCATCATACTGTACGTATAGTTGGGGTTATTTTTCCCCGATGTGCATTACTTTACACTTCTCCACACTAAATTTCATTTGCCATTTTGCTGCCCAATCACTCAGTTTGGTGAGATCTTCTTGGAGTCCCTCACAGACCACTTCTGTCTTGACTATCCTAAACAGTTTGGTATCATCCACAAACTTTACTACCTCACTGCTTACCCCTTTCTCCAGATCATTTATGAATAAGTTGAAAAGGATTGGTCCCAGGACTGACCCTTGGGGGACACCACTAGTTACCCCTCTCCAATCTGAAAATTTACCATTTATTCCTACCCTTTGTTTCCTGTCTTTTAACCAGTTCTCAATCCAAGAAAGTACTTTCCCTCTTATCCCATGGCCATGTAATTTACACAATAGCCTTTGGTGAGGGACCTTGTCAAAGGCTTTCTGAAAATCCAAGTATACTATATCTACTGGATCCCCCTTATCCGCATGCTTGTTAACCCCTTCAAAGAACTCTAATAGATTAGTAAGACAGGATTTCCCTTTACAGAAACCATGTTGACTTTTGTCCAACAAATTATGTTCTTCTACATGCTTCACAATTTTATTCTTTACTATTGTTTCAACTAATTTGCCCGGTATTGAAGTTAGACTTACCGGTCTGTAATTGCCAGGATCGCCTCTAGAGCCCTTTTTAAATATTGGTGTCACGTTGGCTACCTTCCAGTCATTAGGTACGGAAGCCGATTTAAGGGATAGGTTACAAACCACAGATAATAGCTCAGCAATTTCCCATTTGAGTTTTTAGAACCCTTGGATGAATGCCGTCCGGTCCCAGAGATTTGTTAACATTAAGTTTTTCTATTTGTTCCAAAACCTCCTCTAATGACACTTCAATCCGGGACAGTTCCTCAGACTCATCACCCACAAAGGACGGTGCAGATTCAGGAATCTCTCCAACGTCCTCAGCCATGAAGACTGAAGCAAAGAAATAATTTAGTTTCTCCGCAATGGCTTTATCGTCCTTGATTGCTCCTTTTATAGCTTGATCATCTAGGGGACCCACAGGTTTTTTAGCAGGCTTCCTGCTTCTAATGTACTTAAACATTTTGTTATTTCTTTTTGAATTTTTGGCTAGCTGTTCCTCAAAATCTTTTTTTGCTTTTCTTATTACATTTTTACACTTGATTTGACAGTGTTTATGTTCCTTTCTATTTATCTCACTAGGATTGGACTTCCACTTCTTAAAAGATGCCTTTTTGTCCCTCACTGCTTCTTTTACATGGTGGTTAAACTATGGTGACACTGTTTTAGGTCTCTTGCTATGTTTTTAAATTTGGGGTATACATTTAAGTTGGGCCTCTATTATGGTGTCTTTAAAAAGTTTCCATGCAGCTTTCAGGGATTTGGCTCTAGTCACTGTGTCTTTTAATTTCTGTTTAACTAACCTCCTCATTTTTGTGTAATTCCCCTTTTTTAAATTAAATGCCAGGGTGCTGGACTGCTGAGGTGTTCTTCCCACCACAGGAATGTTGAATGTTATTATATTATGGTCACTATTCCCAAGCGGTCCTGTAACGGTTATATCCTGGACCTGATCCTGCACTCCACTCAGGACTAAATCAAGAATTGCCTCCCCCCTTGTGGGTTCCTGCACCAGCTGCTCCAAGAAGCAGTCATTTAAGCCATTGAGAAATTTTATCTCCGCTTCTCTTCCTGAGGTGACATGTATCCAGTCAATATGGGGGTAATTAAAATCCCCCATTATTTTAGAGTTCTCTATTTTGGTAGCCTCTCTAATCTCCCTCAGCATTTCTATGTCAGTATCGCTGTCCTGGTCGGTAATATATCCCTACTGCTAATTTCTTATTATTGGAGCATAGAATTACTATCCATAGCGATTCTATGGAACATGTTGATTCACTTAATATTTTTATTTCATTTGATTCTACATTATCTTTCACATACAGTGCCAATCCACCACCCACCCGGCCTGCTCTATCCTTTCGATATATTTTATATCCCGGTATGATTGTGTCCCACAGATTTTCCTCATTCCACCAGGTTTCAGTGATGCCTATTATGTCTATCTCCTCATTTAATACGAGGTACTCCAGTTCACCTATCTTATTAGTCAGACTCCTAGCATTTGTGTAGAAGCACTTTAAAAATTTGCCACTGCTTATTTGTCTGCCCTTCCCTGATGCATTGGATTCCTTTGTATGCGGTTGTTTGTCTGCTCTGGCCCATGGTTTGCCCTCTCCCCTCCTCTCTCTGACTACAGCTTAGAGAATCTCTATCAATGGATTCTCCTCTAAGAAAAGTCTCCCTCTGATTTACGTGCATCTCCGCACCAATCGGCTTTCCCCCATCTCTTAGTTTAAAAACTGCTCTACGGCCTTTTTAATGTTTAGTGCCAGCAGTCTGGTTTCACCCTGATTTAGGTGGAGCCCATCCTTCCTGTACAGGCTCCCCCTCTCCCAAAAGTGTCCCCAGTTCCTAATAAACCTAAACCCCTCTTCCCTACACCATCGTCTCATCCACGCATTGAGACTCTGAAGCTCTGCCTGCCTACCTGGCCTTGCGCGTGGAACTGGAAGCATTTCCGAGAATGCCACCATAGAGGTCCTGGATTTCAGTCTCTTTCCTAGCAGCCTAAATTTGGCCTCCAGGACATCTCTCCTACCTTTCCCTACGTCATTGGTACCTACGTGTACCACGACCACCGGCTCCTCCCCAGCACTACACATAAGTCTATCTAGATGCCTCGAGAGATCCGCAACCTTCGCACCAGGCAGGCAAGAGACCATACGGTTCTCCCGGTTATCACAAACCCAACTATCTAGGTTTCTAACAATCGAATCACCCACTACTAACACCTGCCTCTTCCTAACTGGCATTCCCTCCCCCTCAGAGGTATCCTCTGTGCGAGAGAATACCACAACATCCTCTGGGAGGAGGGTCCCAACTATGGGATGGTTTCCCTCTGCTCCCATTGAATGCCCTGTTCCCTTGAGACTTTCATCCTCCTTAAGAGCACTGGGGCTCTCAGACTGGAGGTGGGACAGTACTACAGTGTCCCGGAAAGTCTCATCAACATAGCTCTCTACCTCCCTTAGCTCCTTCAGTTCAGCCACCCTGGCCTCCAAAGCCCGAACTTGATCTCTGAGGGCCAGGAGCTCCTTGCAACGAGTGCACACATACGCCACCCGCCACAGGGCAGGTAATCATACATGTGACACTCGACGCAATAAACAGGATAGCCCCCACTCTGCTGCTGGGCTTCTGTCTCCATTTTTCTAATGAATATAGATTATTCTAAGAGTTATGTTTTAAAGAAGGTCAGAAGTCACTAGTGCCCTCTAACCTCCCCCTCTAAACTCCCTCTCCAAACTCTCCTGTTAGCTGTTCCTAGTCGCTGAGTCACAGGCTTATATAGCTCTGGTAGCCCCTCCCCCTGACTGAGGCTCAGCCAATTAACAGAGGCTTCTAGATTTCAAACCTTTTAGAAGCTCCTTCAAACAATCAAACAAACCAACCAAACAGACAAAAACAAGCTCAGCACACAGCAAATAACTCCCCCACACACAAACACACACCCAGACAGCCACTTACCACAGGGGTACCGTTTTTACTCCTCTTTTACCTGGAGAACTCCCTCTCCAAACTCCTTGTTAGCTGTTCCTGGTCGCTGAGTCACAGGCTTATATAGCTCTGGTAGCCCCTCCCCCTGATTGAGGCTCAGCCAATTAACAGAGGCTTCTAGATTTCAAACCTTTTAGAAGCTACTTCAAACAAACAAACAATCAAACCAACCAACCAAACAGACAAACACAAGCTCAGCACACAGCAAATAACTGTGTTTCTCTTCTCTGGACCCTCTCCAATTTCTCCACACCTTTCTTGAAGTGCGGTGCCCAGAACTGGACACAATACTCCAACTGAGGCCTAACCAGCACAGAGTAGAGAGGAAGAATGACTTCTCGTGTCTTGCGCACAACACACCTGTTAATGCATCCTAGAATCATGTTTGCTTTTTTTTGCAACAGCATCACACTGCTGACTCATATTCAGCTTGTGGTTCACTATAACCCCTAGATCTCTTTCTGCCGTACTCCTTCCTAGACAGTCGCTTCCCATTTTGTATGTGTGAAACTGATTGTTCCTTCCTAAGTGGAACACTTTCCATTTGTCTTTATTAAACTTTATCCTGTTTACCTGAGACCATTTCTCCAATTTGTCCAGATCATTTTGAATTATGACCCTTTCCTCCAGATTAGTCGCAACTCCTCCCAGCTTGGTATCATCTGCAAATGTAATAAGTGTAGCTTCTATGCCAATATTTAAATCATTGATGAAGATATTGAACAGAGCCAGTCCCAAAACAGACCCCTGCGGAACCCCACTAGTTATACCTTTCCAGCAGGATTATGAACCATTAATAACTACTCTCTGAGTACGGTTATCCAGCCAGTTATGCACCCACCTTATAGTAGCCCCAAGTTCCCTCCCTTCTCCCTGCCAGACAGAGATGTAAATGGAGCTTTCACCGTCTTTATCCCTGGGAACGGCAGTTGCCTGGCTTTGTTTTTATTGTGCTGGCCTCCTGTTGGCAAGTGAAAGTTCAGAGGCCGAGTGCCCCCATCAATCCAACAGGACAGTAAATCTCGCTTTCACAGAGCTGACGCTCCGAAGCTAATCGGGATGTTTCCCCTGTCCCTCTCCTCAGAGATGAATTTGAAAAGCTCATGCACAATGGGAAGGGGGCCGAGCGCAGGAGTGAACGGCACAGGCCGTAAAAACTGCATCGCCTTCCCCACAGAAAGAAAAAGTCATTGCTGTCAGAAAGCATGACCAAATGCTGGAGAGACACTTGCAGAAGTCAAATGTAATGAATATTCAGCAATCTCTGAGCATTGTGGCAGAGCAAAACTCCTCCATCAAAGGACTCATTCCTATGGATGAGGAGAGAAGATAATAGGTCCCCATTTGACAGAAGTAGACACCGGTATGTTAACTCAGAGCAGACTGGTTTCCCTGGGAGATGGGCAGTGTGGATATTATGACTCCAATAACATGAGATCGTTTGAGGAGGGAGATAACACCTGCCTTGCAAAAACCCAGTTGTGAAAGGTATACCTCTAAAGCCACAAACAAAAATTTAAAAAAAATCTGTGACCATTCGTCTCCCTACCAACAGTGACTTTGTCTCACCAGAATTCACAGCCCTATTTGTTCCCTGCAAACCTTCATCAGAAGGTAACAAAGTGATGTTCCTGGAGAGTAAGGCGCTCACAAATACTTGTGCAAAAGCACTCATGTGAAGGTTCACGCCAGAAGTGTGTGGGGAATAAACTTGAAATCACTTTCATTTCCCTCCCCTAGTTCTCAGTGGATCAGCCATCTACTCAGGAGTAAGAGCAGTAATATATCGCTTGAGCAACCAATCAAACAAACCCCAAGAATAACCACGATATAGTCAAAATGAATAGATCAAATCAGTCTTTAGATTGAAATCTGTCTGGAGAGCGTATTTGAAACACTGCAAATTTCATTGCGAACTGTGAACACACACTCACAAAGGATTAAATACATGGTATAAATCATATGCCAGGCCAGGATATCCCACATGACTTGTCTTAGACTGCTGGGTTTTTTGGGGAGTGTATATAATCAATCTAGTAATAAGGTGTGTGCTCAGAGCTGATTAATTTACAGAGACACAGGGCAGCGGAGGAGAGGCTGATGAGCCCTGGGGAAAAGTTGCATTTATTAACTAATATTTCTTTGCAGAGTGTAGGGAGCTGTAGTGATTAATAATCCTGTTAACACTCCTAGGCCTTTTTACATGAGCCCCCACTGATTAATAAATGCACACAGCACCCGATGCGGTGGGCAAGTCAGTAGCTGTCTCCCCGTTTCATAGACAGACAGATAGACACAGCCTGGTTATAACTAACAATTTTTAAAGTGCCCAATGCTGCATGTGCCCCTGTGGGGCAAAACAATTCACAGCTCCCACTGACTTTATAATGGGCCTGCCTGGGAACCACCATCCTGGTGACTCCGAAACAGTGGCTGCTAAATGGTTTGTCCAAGGTCACCCAGTGAGTCAGTGGCAGAGGCTGGGTTGGAAGGCAGGAGTTCCCAGCTCCCACCTTGTGTCCATCCTCAGGACTGGGGAACCTATGGCCCAGGGGCCGGATCCAGCCTCTGGCTTCCCTGGGTCCGGCTCCTGGGGCTCAGGGCTCCCCCGCAGCACTGGAGAGCTGATGTTCCAGCCCTGCAGCCCCCTCCCATCCAGACCCTGCACCCTCCTTCCCATTCAAACCTTCCCAGACCCTCTCTCCCACCCAAAGCCCCCTTCCCAACAGCCCCCTTCCACACACCAAACTCCTCATTTTTGGCCCCACCCCATCGTGTAGGGGAGTAAAAGTTCCCACGAAATCTACTATCCTGGACCCCTTACGCTCCGGCATGTGAGGGGAATGTGGCCCCTGACTGTGTTTTTCTGTGGGTGAGCAGCCCCAGAACCACACCAAATGCTCCTCTAGCTCACTCTTTGCCAAGAGTTCTTGTTTTACATTTGCACAGGGTTGGAGGTAGCTAGAATGAAAGTTCTGGCTCCAGACAGCAGCTGAGGTTAAAGCCTAAGTTATATAAACCCTAAACATACCCCAACACCCTCCAAGGACATTCACCCACTTTAATGCTCTGATCCTGCTCTCCCTGAGGTCAATGGCAAATCTCGGATTGATCTGAGTGGGTGCCAGATCCGGCTCCACATCCCATCTACTCAGGGTAGACTGTGAGGCTGCCCAGTGCCTAGCACAGCCCTGAGCAGGTCTCTGGTAGCTTTTGTCTAGTCCAGAAGAGCCTCCTGTGTAGAGTTGACTCTGCTCCATGGTGGCTCTGGTCACATGTGCGATTTCGCTTCACTGACCCGGCTTTCTGGCTCACAGACTTCCTGCCTTGATCCCTAAGGGTGTGTCTAGACCACATGGCTCTGTTGATGGAGCCTTGTAAACTAGTTTACCCAACATAGTCAATGAAGTGGGGATGTAAATAATCTCCCGCTTCATTAAACTAAAACTGGCCATGGCGCTGTGCCGACAATCAGCTGATCCGGCACAGCACGGCAGTCTAGACGCGGATCGGTTGTCAAGGGAATCATTTATCGACCATTCCCTTATGCCTCATGAAACAAGGTCGACTGATCCGCGTCTTGACTGCCGCACTCTGCCGGATCAGCTGATTGTCAGCACAGCGCAGCAGCAATTTTTATTTTAATGAAGCCGAGGATAGCTAAATCCCCGCTTCATTGACTATGTCGAGTAAACTACTTTACATGGCTCCATTGACGGAGCCATGTAGTCTAGACGCACCCAAAAGTAGTGTCTTCCAAGGTGACATCTAGGCTATGCCCTGAACGGTCGGCCCAGCTATCCAAGAGTAAAAATCGCAATGGCCTTCCAGACCTTTGATAGAGCTGTCAATAGCCCACTTCATTTTTCCCTCAGGGTGTGTCTAGACTACAGGGTTTTTTCGAAAAAACTTCCCCTGCGTCTAGACTTCTGCCGCGTTCTTTTGAAAGCAAATCAAAAGAACGCAGCAGTTTTTTCGATCGCGGAAAACCTCATTTTACGAGGAAGAACGCCTTCTTTCGACAGTGCTCTTTCGAAAAAAGGCGTTATTGAACGCGAACTGTGCTTTTTCGAAAGAGAGCCTCCAGACTGCCTGGGTGCTCTCTTTCGAAAAAGCGGCTCATTTTTTTGAAAGTACTGGCTGTAGTCTAGATGCTCTCTTTCGAAAGAGGCTTGTAGTCTAGATGTACCCTCCGCTTCTGCGGCTTGCGTTACAGCCTCGTCACCCGAGGACTTTGTCTTCATCACTGTCTTTTCTCCTCTCCCCTCCTCCTCCTTTCTCTTAGCATAATATTGGCTCTTAGCTCCCTCTTCCCATGAAGGAAGCAGAACACCATGCAGTGGAATGCTCTCTGCTTCCATCCGGAGGGGCGACTGTTGCGTTACTCCACTGTGGATCGGCCCAGGAGTTGTGCGGGAGCTGCACCAGTGGAACACCGCTTCCCCCGTCACGCCCACAACTTTGCTGTGAAGCTGGGGCCATTTCGAGTGGGAAGACAAACCTCTCTCTGCTCGCTGCTGTCTCCCGCTCTGCTTCCTGGACTGTCAAGGCACGGCTGGAAACAGGCTCAGTGCCACAAACCAGGCATAACTTAGGACAGAAAATTGATTAGGCAGATACGGGCTTTTGTAGGGAATGAGAGAAAGGGGAGGAGGGGCAGAGAGAGGCTGGGGGGGGTGTTGGCAGCGATCTGATAGAATTAGGATTCCTGGATGGGGGTGAGGCTACTGGGGTTTGGTTTTCTGCAGCACCCCAATTCTGCCACTGTGTCAGTGCTTTAGACAGCGCTCCCTGTGAGTCAGGCAGAGCATTAACCCACCCTGAGCATTAACCCTGCCAGAGCATTAACCCTGCCAAAGCGCCTATCCGAAACCCGCATTACAGCATGTAGTACTGCCCCTCCCCCCCCCCAGCTGAAATACAGGGCCCTGGCAGTGGACGGTACAAACTAGATCACACCGGGTCCTCTTAAAGGAAGACACTGAAGGGCAACACCTACAGAAGAACATTGTGCGCTGCACAACAGTCGCACTGTTCCGTGGACACTCACCCACCGATATCGTGGTGCCCTCAGTTTAAAGAAGTACAGCAATGGCTGAAGGCGCTGGAGTCATGTTTAAGTTTGCTTGTGTCTTCTGGCCCATATTAGAGAATGCCAGCGTGCCTTGGAAAGGCACCCAGAGAGCTGTGTGTTCCAGGTCGGCGTGTCCCTGGCAGCTCTAAGGAGGCACAAGGCAAGCAGGACAGGAGACTCCTTCCTCTTGCACCAGCACCACCGGCCAAAATGGATTTCTCAGTGTCCTCAGATAGGCCCGGCCCCAAAGCTGGGAGGGGCAAAGCAGAACCACTATTCCAAGTCCCCTCTCTGTACCATCCTGCAGAGCTGGCCTGGCCAAGCAAAGAGAGGTGGTGCAGAGAGGGCGGGACATAGGAGCAGAACGCTTTCAGCTACACTCGTGCAGACTGCAGGATGTGTCCTGGGGTAAAATGCTGCCCTAGGCAGGGCTGTGCCTAGAAGGCATAATACACACACACACACACACACACACACACACACACACACACACACACACACACACTCTTGCACACACAGAACGGCTGAAAGGCGGGCAGCCAGGTGTGGGATTGTGCATTCTCCACACTGCCTCTGATTTATCTACCGCCTGGCGGTGCCTTTATTAATTTCGGGCTGCCGAGCAGATGGCCTTTGCGAGAACACGTCCCGGCTGCAAGCGGAACACGAGGAGCAAGGGGAGAGCTTTGCAGCCAGCACTGGTTTGCGCGTGCCCATGCGTGCGGAGCAGCGACGCAGCTGCTGACAAAAGGAGCCGCTCTGGACAGATGGCTCAGCAGAGGCGCCGTCGGTTCCCACTCTTGGTGATCTGAAGCCTGCTTAGCAAGAGGGCATTTCCTGCCTGCTGTAGGCATCTGGTCCATGTCCTGCAAAGCAGACCAGACCAGAGTCTGCTCCAAACACACAAGTGTGGACCCCAGAATTGTTCCAAGGTAGCGCAAAGGGATAACAGTACGAATAAGCCACAGCAAAGCCCCTTTCATTCTCCTTGCTGTGACTATGCTCTTGAAGTCACATGGCTCCAGAGTAGATCTGGGATGGGGGGGAGAACAGGACACCTAGCGGGGGGGATTTCATGAGTCGTGCATGTCACTGCCGTGGCCAGCGGGGTGGAAAACTTGTGGACTCGAGCAAGAGGTCATGGAAAACAGCAGTGTTAGGCTCCACAGAACCTTCAGCCCCTCCTCCCAAGACCCACCAGGACTTCAGCAACCCAGATCCACAACGGCAGAAGACGGCGGGGAGGGGAGGTTGCTACATAACCCCCCCCCCCCACACACACACACACACACAAACACACACACACAGCCATCATCCCTTAGAGAGTTCAACCCTACAGCCCAGCTACATGGGAACTCTGCCGTGCTGGGGGCAAGGACCGTGCCACAGGGCAGGCCCAGGGATGCTGGGGCTGACAGAAAGAAACCTGTCCTCCTCTTCTGGGCTACCACCTGCAAGAATAAGCAGCAGCCTGCACAAGCCATTGCCCACTGCCCGGGGAAAGGAAGTGAGAGCTGGCAGCCACCATGGGGCGAGACGGTTGGCAAGTCACTGGTAGATGCTGGTCAAGACCAAACTCTTTCATGGGTTTACCTGGCGCACTGCGCCTTGCCTCAGAATTGCCCGAAAAGTGTTCTAGCTCAGAGCAGCTCGTCACACCACGGGGGAACGTGGGTTTGAGCAATTCCTGTGGGGGAGGCGGGCTGCCGGGATGAATACTCAGGTGGATGCAGGGAGCGTAGTGTGACAGACAGGCAGAAAGCAGAGAGCCAGCAGCTAGTGTCTTTCTCTCTGTCCCCTCACTCAATGTGCCAAGAAGAGCACACCTACGACTCTCCCAGGCATCAGGGCATCCCTCAGTTAGGATATAGGCCTTTGAGTCCAGCAAGAGTCCGCAAAACAGCACTGCCTCTCTCACCATAAAATCATAGAACACTAGAACTGGAAGGGACCTTGAGAGGTCATCAAGTCCAGTCCCCTGCCCTCATGGCAGGACCAAGCACCATCTAGATCAGGGGCGGCCATCACGTTCCGGATGAAGAGCTAAGATAGTGGATCTAGCGCAAAGAGCCGGGGCAAAGTTGTAGAACAAAAAAAAAAGGCCTGCACCTTTAAGAAGCGCTGCCATATTGGAAGTGCCATATTGGATGCACCGGACGGCTCCCCTGCCCCGGTGAGTCAGGAGGCGGGGTCCATTCTCAGTGACACGGGGGCAGCTTTGCAAGCTGCACTGCCGGGGGTAAGAGCCACATGTGGCTCACGAGCTGCAGATTGGCCACTCCTGATCTAAGCCATCCCTGACAGGTGTCTGTCTAACCTGCTCTTCAGTATCTCCATTGATAGAGATTCCACAACCTCCCTAGGCAATTTATTCCAGTGTGTAACCACCCTGACAGGTAAGAAGTTTTTCCTAATGTCCAACCAAAACCTCCCTTGCTGCAATTTAAGCCCCTTGCTTCTTGTCCTGTCCTCAGAGGCCAAGGAGAACAATTTTTTTCTCTCCTCCTTGTCAAAACTTCTGAGGTACTTGAAAACTGCTCTCATGACCCCTCTCAGTCTTCTCTTTTCCAAACTAAACAAGCCCAGGTCTTTCAGTCTTCCCTCATAGCTCATGTTTTCTAGAACTTTTATCATTCTTGTTGCTCTTCTCTGGACCTGCTCCAATGTCTCCACATCTTTCCTGAAATGCGGTGCCCAAAACTGGACACAATTCTCCAACTGAGGCCTAACCAGCGCAGAGTAGAGCGGAAGAATGACTTCTCGTGTCTTGCTCACGACACTCCTGTGAATGGAAGCCAGACTAGGGGGCAGTCCCTCACAGTGCATAGCCAACCACATTCAGGAGTAAGAGGAGCTTGTGAATCTAAGTGGGAAGAAGGAATTCACTTCATGGAAAGCTTCCAGGAGACCTTGGGCAAGTCACTTATCCTGTCTGTGCCTGAATTCCCTAGCTGTAAAATGGGGACAAGAGCGCTGCCCTGTCTTTCTGGGAGCTGTGAGGAGAAGTCTGTTAAAGATAGTGGAACGCTCTGGTAGCACAGTGATGGGGGCTGTAGACCAGAGGTGGGTGATCCTTTTTGATGGGGGGAAGATGTACTGGTGGGTCCAGGGCTGCATTTTCCTATGGAAAGGGTGTGAGCGCTGGGACAGAGGTTGGGTGCAGAAGAGAGCTCAGGGTAGGAGACATGGGTGCAGGAGAGAATGTGAGGTCTGAGAGGTAGTTAGGGTGGAGAAGGGGGTTGTGATCTGGGGCAGGAGTTTGGGGTGCAGGGTCCAGGAGGGGATATGAGTGCAGGAGAGGATTTTGGCATGGGGGAGGAGCGGAGGTGGGTGCAGAAGGTTTGGAGGGTGACCTGGGGCAGGAGGGGGTGGTGACCTGGGACAGAGATTTAGGGGGAGGGAGGGACTAGGGTGCCAGAGGCAGTCTCTGGCCGGAAGACACTTACCGAGGCACCAGCCCTACAGGACCCTGAGACAGGCGCCCTGCCTGCCACTGCCCCAGGCTGCTCAAAATGCCTGGCTGCTCCCTGTGGCTGTCTGCTCCAGACGCTGGGGGCAGGAAGAGGTTTTGTGCACTGTCCCCGCCCCCAACAAAATCTCTCAGCTCCCATTGACCAGTTTCCGTGAAGCTTCCCCCTCCTGCCTGTGCCTGGAGCAGAGAGCAACAGGGAGCAGCCAGCCATTTGAAGCCACGTGGGACTGCTCTGAAGCAGCTGGCTGCTGCGGGCCAGATCTGGCAGCCAACGGGCTAGATCCAGTGTCTTGGGGGGCCAGTTTGGAACTTCTTCAGCAGGGGTGGGCAAGATCCGGCTCCCAAGATAGACTAGTTGTGTCGGTTTATGTCAGTAAACAATAAAGGCCACAATACAGTGAGTACGTTAACAATAAACACCAACAAACTGCCATAGGGAGCAATTTTGGACATGACCCTTGCGCATGTGCATGCGATGTATTGGGGTGGGTGAAGATTTTTGTTCATTCCTAAGACTACATCTACACAGCCACATTATTTCAAAATAACTTAGTCCACGTCAACATCGCAGGCAGTTATTTCGAAGTAATGTCGAAATATTGTCAGGCTGGAGGACTTTTTACTCTGAGGCTGTGTCTACATTGGCAAAATTTTGCGCAAAAGCACCCGCTTTTGAGCCAAAACATGCTGCCTGTCTAGAACGTCAGTGTTCTTGCACAAGAACACTGACGTTCTAATGTAAGAAATCAGTGCTTCTTGCGCAAGAACTCTGATGCTCCCGCTCAGGAATAAGCCCTCTTGCGCAACTGTTCTTGCGCAAGAAGCCAGCGTAGACAGGCAACATGAATTTCTTGCGCAAGAAAGCCCGATGGCTAAAATGGCCGTCGGAGCTTTCTTGCGGAAGAGAGCGTCTACACTGGCATGGATGCTTTTGTGCAAAAGCACATCTCTTGCGCAAAAGCACATGCCAGTATAGACACTCTCTTGCGCAAATACTTTAACGCAAAAACTCTTGCGCAAAATCTTGCCAATGTAGACGTAGCCTGAGGGTATGTCTACACTGCAACACTATTTCGAAATAACTAGCACTCTTCTGAAATAACTTAGTCTGTTTCAACACAGCAGGCAATTATTTCGAAATAGTGTCAAAATACTGTCAAGCTGGAGCACTTCTTATTCCGACTCCTGTAACCCTCATTGTACGAGGAATAAGGGAAGTCGGAGGAGGAGTGCTCTATTTCAAAATAAGCACTGTGTAGACACTCCATTTTGAAATAAGCTGTTTCTAAATAAGCTATGTAATTGACGTAGCTCAATTTGTGTAGTTTATTTCAAGTTAAGCCCTGCTGTGTAGTCTCACCCTAAGGGCATGTCTAGACTACGGTCTTTTTTTTCAGAAAGGAGATATGCGAATTTGGCGCTAATTTGCATACCTTCCAATCACATTTTCGAAAGCGGGTCTTTCGAAAGTGAAAGTAGTCCGGATGTGGTTTTTTCGGGGAAAAAAAACCCTTTTTCGAAAAACCGCGTAAACCTCCTTTTTTTAGGAAGAGTGGTTTTTTCAAAAAAGAGTTTTTTTCTGAAGACACTGCGCCTAGACTACTTTCACTTTAGAAAGACCTGCTTTTGAAAATGCGATCGGAAGACGATATACAAATTAGTGCCAAAATTTGCATATCTCCTTTAAAAAAAAAGTCATCTAGACGCGCCCTAAGGCTATGTCTAGACTGCAAGCCTCTTTCGAAAGAGGCTCTTTTGAAAGATACTTTCGAAAGAGCCTCTTTCGAAAGAGAGTGTCTAGACTGCACGTGGAACTTTCGAAAGAGCAAGCCACTTTTTCGAAAGAAAGCACCCAGTGAGTCTGGATGCTCTCTTTCGAAGAAGCCCTATTTACATTCAAGAATGCCTTCTTTCGAAAGAAGCACTTTCGAAAGAAGGCGTTCTTCCTCGTGAAATGAGGTTTACCGCCGTCGAAAGAAAAGCCGCGTTCTTTCAATTTAATTTCGAAAGAACGCGGCTGCAGTCTAGACGCAGGTGAAGTTTTTTCGGAAAAAGGCTACTTTTCACGAAAAAAACCCTGAGTCTGGACACAGCCTAAGAGAATAACAGAAAAGTGAGTGTGCATGTGTCTGTCTGTCTTACTGGGGAAAACAGAGCTTTAATAAGTTGAGAAAAGTATGTTCTTTTTGCTGTAAAAAGGCATTTCCTTCCTCCCCGAGGTAAAGATCAATGCGACATCTGTGTGGAAATGACTCCAATCCCTTCTGACTACTCCATCAGAGCCTGTTACTCCGAGACGGTCTGTCTGGGACTGAGACAGCAGCTGCATCTCACGGAGGGGACCCCAGAAGAGAAGAAGTACGTGGCAGCGGGAGCACTGCACATTGCATTATGGTGAAGAGTCGCCACTAGACCTGGATGGTACTGCCAGAGTGGTGGACTGATTTACATAGCACTTCCCATAATGCTCTGCGAGGGGAACGGTTGAGGTTTTCATTTAAATTCACAGCTTAAGGTACGCCTTAAGGTCTGCCCCCTCCCCGCCACTACAAAAGGGATGTGGATGCATTGGAGAGGGTCCAGCGGAGGGCAACCAAAATGATGAGGGGGCTGGAGCATATGACTTATGAGCAGAGGCTGAGGGACTTGGGTCTGTTTAGTCTGCAGAAGCGAAGAGTGAGGGGGATTTGATAGCAGCCTTCAACTTCCTGAAGGGAGGTTCCAAAGAGGATGGAGAGAGGCTGTTCTCAGTAGTGAGGGATGGCAGAACAAGGAGCAATGGGCTCAAGTTGTGGTGTGAGAGGCCCACGTTGAATATTAGGAAAAACTATTTCACTAGGACAGAGGTGAAGCACTGGAATGGGTTCCCTAGGGAAGTAGTGGAGTCTCCATCCCTAGAGGTGTTTAAGTCTCAGCTTGACAAAGCCGTGGCTGGGTTGATTTAGTCGGGATTGGTCCTGCCTAGAGCAGGGGGCTGGACTTGATGGCCTTTCTGAGGTTTCTTCCAGCTCTATGGGTCTATGATTCTATGATATGCCCCCACCCCCCACCTTCCCATGCAAATTCTTAGTATACACAAGCCCTTTAGGATTCCCTTTGAAACATCCATCCCTCGCTGGCTCCAACACTCCCCGTCCCTCACAAACAGATTCTGCTCAGTCCTGGCCTCTTGACAGGAGAAAGCCCTGTCTGGGGAAACAGAGGAAAGCTCTCGAAAATGCGTCTCAGGTCATTCTTCACAGGCCGCCCCATAGCAACATTCCCAGGGACATGCACCGCCCTCTCCCCCTTCTGCCCCGGGGGAAGTTCTGCTGGTCAGACAGCTCGGGCGCAGCTTCCCTCAGACACAACCGAGGAAGCGGATATGCCTCCACCCCAGCCCGCACTGTGCTCACAGCCGGTTGTTGAAGAAGAACAGCTCTTCCAGGGTCTATCCCAGGGAGCTGCTCCTCTGGCCCAGGGGGTGTAGGACACCAGCAAGCCAAGGACGCAGCCTGACTTCAGGGCACAGTTGCAGCGGAGGACTGAGCAGTCCTCGCACCGGGGTGCTCATTGGAGGATTACAATGTTCCTTTTGCCTGGGGACCGGTGGGAAAATGGGGAGGGGAAGGGGGAACGTCATGAAAAATGCCATCTTTTTCTCCTGTCAAAACTGGAAAATTCAGCAAAAATTTAAAAATGTGGGAAAATTTCCAGTTTGCAGCCTGCTGCTCACCCCACCCTCAGCTAGAAAGGCTCAGGGGAGGCGGGTCTTTTGCACAGCCACTAACAGCCGTTCGTTCGAATTAACTTTAATAGAGGCTACACAGACAAACCACTAGTTCGAATTTAAATCGAAGTAGCGGAGCGCTTAATTCGAACGAGGTAAACCTCATTCTACAAGGACTAACGCCTAGTTCGAATTAAGCAGTTCGAATTAAGGGCTGTGTGGCCACTTAATTCGAACTAGTGGGAGGCTAGCCCTCCCCAGCTTGCCCTGGTGGCTACTCTGGGAACCACCAGGGAAACTCTTCTGCCCCCCAGCCCCGGAGTCCTTAAAGGGGCATGGGCTGGCTACGGTGTCCATGCCAGATGCAAGCCTGCCAGCACCCAGCCAGCAGACCCTGCACCTGGCACAGCATGAGCCAGCCACCCGCTGCCACCCAACCCTGCGCCTCTTCCCGGGACCAGGCTGGCAGCTCACAAGAGCCTGCCCGGGGCCGCAAGAGGTGGGCGCCCGCCTGGTCTAGTGCGGAGATTATGGACCTTATCGAGGTTTGGGGGGAGGCCTCCAACATCCACAATCTCCGCACTAGGCACAGGAAAGCAGCCATCTAAGGCAGGAGAGCTGCCTACCTGGCCACCAAGGGCCACATGCAAACCCAGGAGCAGGTTTGCATGAAAATCAAGTTGGTCCAGTGAGACCCCTGACCCAGAACCATGAGCTTAGAACATAAGAACATAAGAACAGCCGTACTGGGTCAGACAAAAGGTCCATCTAGCCCAGTAGCCTGTCTGCCGACAGCGGCCAGCACCAGGTACCCCGGAGCGGATGGACCGGAGACAATGACCAAGAGATTTGTCTCGTGCCATCCATCTCCAGCCTTCACAAACAGAGGCCAGGGACACTATTCCTACCCCCTGGCTCAGGGGTGTCCAAACTTTTTTCAAAGAGGACCAGATTTGAAGAAGTGAACATGCGTGAGGGCCGACCATTTTGCCTGACATTCTTTGAACCATTACAATTAAATGCAAATTAACTATTTTATGCAAAGTTTTATTGCAAACGGCATACTTTTCATTTCGTCACATGGATGACAAATCTAAACAGGTGTTAAATCACTCTGCCTTTCATATCTAAAGGCCAGATGAAAAAAAAATCCAGGAAGCTGAAATATATGTCAGGAACACTGTAAAGTACATTACATATTATCAACTTTTAAGTTCAAAAAATATGAACAAGAACATAACACCAACTATACTTTTTTTGTCCAAATATATTTATAACTGATTTAGACCAACTGACATTAACTGAGATTTTACAATGTATTCATCTCAATTGAAAAAAAAAACTTGCCTAAACTAATGTGAAGGGTGAAACTGAGATCTGGACTGCAGCACAGGAGAGCGCAGGGCACGCTGGCCTCACGGCGGCACGGGGACAGGGCGAACCCGCAGCCAAGCGGGGGAGCGGGACTGTGGATGTGCCCTACATGGCAGGCTTTAGGACCACAGCGGCCGCCATGGACGGCGGCGGCGCAGCCGGAAGCGGCGCGCTGCGCGCGCCAGTTCAAAGGAGCGCCGGGGAGCCAGGAGAGGGGGAGGAAGCGGGGGCTGTCCCCGCACACTCAGCCCCAAAGCGGAGGGCCCGCGGGGTCGGAGAGCGCAGGGCATGCTGGCCTCATGGCGGCCCGGGGGCAGGGCGAACCCGCAGCCAAGCGGGGGAGCGGGGCTGCGGACGTGCCCTACAGGGCAGGGTCTAGGAGTGCGGCGGCGGCGGCAGCGCAGCCCGAAGTGGCGCGCTGCGCTGCGCGCGCCAGTTGAAAGGAACACCGGGGAGCCGGGAGAAGCAGGGGCCATATTAAATCCGACCGCGGGCCGCAATTGGCCCGCGGGCCGGACTTTGGACATGCCTGCCCTGGCTAATAGCACTCCATGGACCCAACCTCCATGAATTTATCTAACTTCTCTTTAAACTCTGGTATAGTTCTAGCCTTCACAGCCTCCTGTGGCAAGGAGTTCCACAGGTTGACTATGCACTGTGTGAAGAAGAACTTTCTTTTATTAGTTTTAAGCCTGCGACCCATTCATTTCATTTGGTGTCCTCTAGTCCTCATATTATGGGAACCATTTATTCACCTTCTCCACACCACTCATGATTTTATATACTTCTATCATATCCCCCCTCAGTCTCTTCTTTTCTAAGCTGAAAAGTCCCAGTCTTTTTAGCCTCTCTTCATATGGGACCTGTTCCTAATCATTTTAGTTGCCCTTTTCTGAACCCTTTCCAAGGCCAAAATATCTTTTTTGAGGTGAGGAGACCACATCTATACACAGTACAGAAGATATGGCGTACCATAGTTTTATACTTCCCCTCCTCCTTCTTCCCCTGGCTTCCCCCTTCCAGCTCCCTCCTCCCAGGTTTCCCCCTCCCCTCTTCCACCCTCTCTCTTCCCCTCTCCCATCTCCTTTTCCCAGTCTCCCCAGAGGTTAATCCCCCCCCCCCAGTTTTGTTAAATAAAGAGAGTTTCTATTTTTGAACACACGTGTCCTTTATTTTTTACATCAGGAAGGGGGGCTAGGGAGGGATAAGTGGAAGGAGGTGAGGGAGGAATGGGGCACGAGCCCCCAATAGGGAGAACTGGAGGGGCTCTGCGGGCTCCTCGGGGTGGAAGCTCTCCTGCAGGGAGTCCTGGATCCTGACAGCCCCCTGATTGACCCCCTCAGATGGCAGCCTGCAGCAAGTGCAGCCAGGCTGATGGCCGAGTGCTGTGATGTGCTGAGTGTGGGCACTCAGGGCACTCCAAGCCAGGACTGCTTTGCTGTCCCTCATCGACTTAGAGTGTGGAGCTGCTGCCGAGGGCTAGCCGAGGGCTGTGCTTAAAGGGACCCGACCCCCACCCCGGACAGACAGTTCTCAGGGTTCCCCGCTTGCTTGTCTAAGTCCTAACCTGATGCCCTGCCGGCACTGCTTCCAGCCAGCCTTAACTTCGGTTCAGGGTCCACTCAATGTGGACGTGCTATTTCAAATAGCAAAACGCTAATTCGAATTAGTTTTTAGGTCTAGATGCTCGAATTCGAATTAGCTTAGTTCAAATTAACTAATTCGAATTAAGTTAATTTGGATTAGTGCTGCAGTGTAGACATACCCCAGTGTTTGAGCAGGACAGCTCCCCTGTAGCTCAGTATAAAAGTGTAACCAGACCAGGGTAACTTATTCCTGCACAGGAAGGGGAATAAATCACACTACTGGACCAAGCATTTTTGTACTGATATGCCTGCAACCATCTGGTCCTGCCCTGGGGGAAGGGGATTGGACTCTATGTCCTCTCGCGGTCCCTTCCAATTCTAGCGTTCTAGGATTCTGATTGCAGGTCAGACAGGTGCAACTATTCACTAAAAAATCATCCATGCAATTGAAACGGTTATTATAGCAGTATCAAAATGATGTGTAATTGAAATAGTTGAACCTCTCTAGTCCCACACCCTCGGGTCCTGATCGTTGCCGAACCAGAGAATTAGCCAAACCATGGGAAGTCAGTATTGTCCAGCAGCATGATCCACATGTCCACTGCTTACTGGGCTCTTAGAAGACACGGAGGGGTAAAATAGAGCTAAATAACAGCACAGGGACTGGGGGCTGGAAACAAACTTTCTGGGACTGCGGGAAACTTGGCCACACCCATGATCAGTGGGCATCCAGCTAACTCAAATCATGGGTGTTTCTGGACCAGAGCATGACAGACTAGAGACGTTCAACCTGCACCGGTTTAAAAAAAGAGAGCTAGTCCACCTCTCTCCCCCCCCCCGCCCACACCCCACATCCCCCCCCCCCCCCGCCCACACATACACACAGGCTGTGTCTACACTGGGCCACTTTTTCTGGAAAAGCAGCTGCTTTTCCGGAATAACTTGCCAGCTGTCTACACTGGCTGCTTGCTTTTCCGGAAAAGCAATGACGATCTACTGTAAAATTGTCAGTGTTTTTCCGGAAAAACTATGCTGCTCCCGTTCGGGCAAAAGTCCTTTTCTGGAAAAACTATTCTGGAAAAGGGCCAGTTTAGACAGCCCAGTAGTCTTTTCCGCAAAAAAGCCCCGATTGCGAAAATGACGATCGGGGCTTTTTTCCGGAAAAGCGCGTCTACATTGGCCACGGACACTTTTCTGGAAAAAGTGCTTTTCCGGAAAAGTATTCTGCCAATGTAGACGTGCTTTTTCCGGAAATACTTATAACAGAAAACTGTTCCGTTTTAAGCATTTCCGGAAAAGGGTGCCAGTGTAGACATAGCCTTATAGTCATCTTAACTTTCCCTCAGCTTAATTTTATCTTATGACTTGTCTTTATTCCCTAGCTACAAAGAATCACACATCCAGCAAAAGGCAGCTTTCCCTGGCTGGAGAGGCTAGCGCATTGGTTCTGCTTTCCTCAGCATAAATTAGTTCATTAACAGAAATCTGCTTTTGGTTTCCCTTGATGTTCGTGTGAGTAATGAGCATTTTCACATATTCCCGTCTTCTGCTCTCAGCTCTCAGCAGATGCTTCTGCCCTACGCCCCACACAACCCCCACGCCCCTTTCCTCGCTTCCAAAGGAAATGAAAACCCGGCGAGTTCCCTCCCCAGCCTTCCCCTCCTATCCGCAGAGCCAGGAAGCGTGTGTGATGAATAACCGCCCAGCGACCAGCCTGCAAAACACAGGCAAGATTGATAATCAAGCCGAGCGAGCGGCAGACGGAAATGTCATGAGTACTGAGCCGTTGCCATTCCACCACGGGGAACGTGGCTCCCTTCGCAGGAGAACCCCCTCTCCCCGCCCCCGCCGCATTGCCAGGCAGCGTGGCGCTTCCAGGCAATTATCGTTTCCTTGCACTCCGGCCATACATACAGCTGCCACGACTGGTAGGCTCAGCTGGGAGCCCGCGGGAGTCCAGGCCTTTCCTTTCGGGGCACCTCATGCCCACGTACTCACCGGAGCACTGGGAATGAGGGAAGCAAAGATGCTTCTTGGGCCCATGGCTGGGCAAGGAGGGTGACCACTCAGGGTGATGTCGTCAGGGGTCCAGGCTGCCCCATTGGGGTTGAACGTGGGTGATCCCTTGGCAGCCCGTCGGGGGATGAGCAATGCTGCCCTGACCTGCCAGCTGGCAGAGAGGTGATGGCAGCAGGACTCAGCTCTGCAGAGCCAGCAGACCAGCCCTCGGGTCCCCCTTTCTTGCAGGCCCAGACAGAGGCCACGCATCCGCTCTCCTGGGGCTTGGTGGTCAGGGGGCATGTGGCCAGGGCTCAGAAACTCCTCCCCCCACGCAGCCCAGCCAAGCACCAGGGCCAGGAGCTGGACCTCGTGCCCTGGGCCCCACGCTGCTGTTCTCAAACGCAAAGAAAAGGCACCAAAATACAAGTTCTGCCAGGACGCCATGTTCCCTAAGGCCAGCCCTGCGGGTGCCCTCTCTGCACACGCAGCGCCTGTATGGACCCCATAGAGCAGCCAAGCGCTGGTTGCATGGGGACACTTAGAAACAGAGATGCTTAGAGAGCCCTTCCCCGCCCCCCCCAGGCCGCGTAAAAGTAACACACACACCGAATAGGGTTGCCAGATAGTTGAAACAAAAATACCGACCCCCGCCCCAAAAAAAAAAGACACCAGGAAAAAATTCTGTTGAAGGGAAAAAAAGGGAGGGGAGACCAAAGTTGTTGAGCAAAAAAACAAATTAAAATAAAAAAGCATGTCCCCTTTAAGAGTGAGTGCAGGGATAGGAACAGGGGAGAAGTTGAGCACTAAGACCCAGGGTCATTGCTTCCCCTAGGTCTTTTGGCCGGCAGCCATTTTGTGCTGGCAGCCTTGGGGAACCAGGTAAGCATGGGGGTTGGGGTCGTGGGGCTGGGGGGGTTGGGGGCCAGAGTGGGACTCGGGGAAGCCAGGTGCTGAGTGTTTGTAGGGTTGCCAGGTGCCCGGCATTTTCACCTCCTGGCCGGGGAAAAAATCAGAAGATACTGGACATCCCAGGTGTCCGTATTCTCTGAATTTTTTTACCGGATAGGAAGCAAAAATACCGGACTGTCCACGTGAATACCAGACTCCTGGCAACCCTAACACTGAAGTGAGGCAAGCTCCAGACCTTGCCTGTTGGAACAAAGAGCTGTCTCCTTCCCAGCTTGTGCCGTTTAGATGGAAACCATTTGGCTGAACATCCTTCCAGCGCCAAACACAGCACACTCGGCAGAAGAAAACGCAGGACTCGCTATTGCTTTGTTTGCCTGTGCACCACGCCAGCATTACGCCAAAACTACCATTTACTGGAAGACCACCCCTGGGGAGAACTGTTACTCCAAGGAGCGAGCCCGTCCAGGGCGTCTGTACTACATCAGCTGATGGAACAAGCAGATTGCAGGAGACAAAGAGTAGAAAACCATGTGATGCTGCTGTTAAGTGGATGTTAGGCGAGATAACCCCAGTAACAGATCTGCCTGGGGATAAGCAGGCAGGTTCTCCTACATTTGTTTTTTTCTCCAGGGTTCTTAGCTGGATTTTTGTAAAGTTATTTAGGTTCTTTTGAGGTACAAAATACAAGCTGCTGCAGGATCAGTTAGAAGAAATGCTCAGCCGGACTACATGAGCATGTATAACCCTCAAGAGTAAAGATTTAGACTTTCAAACTAATACTTAAATCTGATCAAACTCAGCAATGAAAATGAAGTCTGGGGAGCTCTCGTGATACAAAGAACAAGAAAGAAACAGCCAGAAACCTTCTGCTCCTGCATTAGTCCTTCTCTGGTAGCATCTCTCCACCTCTGCCATTCTCACCTGTCTTTGGAACTGTCCTCCAACTCAGCATCCAAACCGTCTGCTTGTCTTCCCAAAACTCCTGCACGGATTTCCCACAAGCTCCCTGGAGGGCTTTGTAACTAGCGGTACGTCTAAACTACGTGGCTCCGTCGACGGAGCCATGTAGATTTGTTTGTTTGGCAAAGGGAAATGACGCCATGATTTAAATAATTGCGGTTTCATTTACATTTACATGGCTGCTGTGCTGAGCCGACAAACAGCTGATCAGCTGTTTGTCGGTTCAGCGCGCTAGTCTGGACGCTCCCCTGTCGACATGAAAGACTTTTATCGACCTCCCCGGTAAACCTCATCCTACGAGGCATAACGGGGAGGTCGATAAAAAGCTTTCAGGTCGGTGCGGGAACGTCCAGACTAGCGCGCTGAGCCGACAAACAGCTGATCAGCTGTTTGTCGGCTCAGCGTGGCAGCCATGTAAATTTAAATGAAGCCGCGATTATTTAAATCATGGCTTCATTTCCCTTTGCCGATCAGCCTAATCTACATGACTCCATCGATGGAGCCATATAGTTTAGACACACCCTAGGTGTCCAGTGGTAGGACCTTGTGGTGTGGCAGACTCACCCTATTTGCCAGATGATGTGGGTTTCATTAGCACTACTCAGAGACAAAAGAGAGATGCTAGAGAGCTAGGCTAGAGACAGGAAGGCCTGCAGATAGAAACCCTAAACAGCCCTCTCGGGAAAGAGCTTAAGGCATATGTTTGGGAATTTAGAATTCTGTAATTTTACCCTACTATATATTTGAGAAAGTTTGTTTGTCTGTCCAAGAACTCCTCCTAAACAGTATGAGCGAGGGCCACCAAATTTGGTGTGCAGCTTCCTCTTATCATAACTTACAGCAACATAAGAGCCTGGCTGTGCCAGGACAAGGGGATGTGCCTGGAATGGGATTGCTACTCTGAAAACCAAACAGAAAAGAGACAGAATCACCAAAGCAAGTCTAGGCCACAAAATCGACCTGAGTAAGGCCAGGTGTGGGGGAGGAGAAGACGACAATGCTGCTACCTTCATGCTCTCTAGTTTTATCTGTTGATCGACCTATTTTCTCATATCTCCCTGCAGCCCCTCTCTTATCCCCTCTCTCATTAAACCTTTCCTCCCAGAGGAATGCCTGTGATTTGTCATTAAATTAGGAGATGAAATAGGTCTTAAAAAATGTGAAGGTGATGAACTTCCATCCAGAGGAATATTCTCCATTACAAATCTCTATCTTTTCACTACCTGCCCGAGCACGGTGGTTTCATCTGGCTCTGGGATAAGTTCAGGTGGGAGAGGGAGAATTGGGTGAACAAACTGCTGCTAGATAATTACATGAATCCACCAAAAATATTAAAATGAAGGTAGAAGAAAACACTATAAACCTGTTGTTGTCCAGAGCTCCACACTGTGATTTACCTCAGAAATACAATCAAATAACAATGGCACAATGGCTCCTAGATTTATAGACACACACAGGGGAGCCGACAGGATCGCTGGGCCTCCCAGCAAGGTAGGGGGGCAAGCTCTGTGCTCCCGGAGAGGGCGGGGCCTCAGGTGGAAGGGGCGGAGCTGGGGCAGGCAGACCTCAGCAAGGCCCAGACGGCGTGGCGCCCCTGCCCCCTACTGGCCCTCAGAGCCAGCTGGAGCGACTCCTTCTATTGGACGGATCCCGCTGGGAAGTCACTGCACATCAGTGCAGCTTTAAGGGCCTTCCTGGGCTGGGGGAAGGAAGAAATCTGCCTAGCTAATTTCTGCCTGAGCACCCATTACTATAGCACCTGAGCACCTCACCATCTTCAGCTTATCTGCCCTGTGAGGCAGGGTGGTGCTATTATCCCCATTGTATGGAGGGGAAAATGGATATATAGAGACTAAGTGACTTGCCCAAGGTCACTGATGAAGCTGGAACTTGAACTCCTAATCCCTGGACTCTGCTTCCTACCTTTCCGAGCTGCAGAGGGGACATCCGATGGCAAAGTCAGAGTGGCAGGGTTCAGAGAGGGCTTGTTTCTCCTCTCACTGATGTTGGTGTAAATCAGGACTCATGACTGTAGTCAGCTGATTTACAAGGGGGTTGAACTAGTGTCAATGAGAGATGGGAGCAAATGAGGAAAACAAGCCGGGGGCCAGAGGGGCTAACCCTCCTATTTATGTGCACGCTGCTTCCTCATAGCTGCTGTTGCTGCTTCAGGCACAAACTCTGTCCAGGGTATTCAAAAGACCCATGTCACATTCCTGCAAGGAGGGAATCTATTCATTCCAAGGAAGGTTCATTTTCCAAAGAGCTGCTGAAAAACCAAGGCCAGTAAGATGAAGGTAACAGAAAGGTCAAACGAAACCCGGCGCAGCCCCGTCTTCCTTTACAATGTCACATCTCGGAGAGGCTTTCTCCGCGAAAGGGAGTTTATATAGATTGTATTTTAAGAGAAATTTCTTATCGGCAGAGGAGATACCGAATGTCTGATATGAAACTTCCTGCATTCATCGAGCGAGCAGCTGGCATCTTGCTATCTGACCGTGTGTCCCATTTTAGAAACGAAATCGCCTGTCACTTTTTTAATCACCGTTGGGAGGGGAAAAGAAATTTGAATTCAATTCAGTGCTCATGGGAGGAAGGGAACCAGGGGACAAAACAGAGCATTGGCTTGATCTAAACCAGGGGTTCCCAAACTGGGGGGCATGCCCCCCTGGGGGGGCATGAAGAAATTCCAGGGGGGGCACAAGGTGACCTAGCCTCTCCCCCCTGCCTATCAAGGTTTGCTGCCCTGTTCAGTTCCTTTTTTTTTTTTTTTGGCTAAACAAGTTTTGCTGCTATTTAGGGGGGCAGGTGAGGGTTTTTCAAAAATCAAAAAGGGGGACGTGATGCAAAAAAGTTTGGGAACCACTGATCTAAACCTTTTGCAGACAGACTTCCTGTTCTCTAGTGCAATGATAGTGCATTTCACGTCTACACTTGCACTGCCCCATCACTATTCCAATCCAGAGTCAGGCCCCATTCACCAGCTCCCATCTTCCTGCTGTCTGAGTCTTAGCCTTCATGCCACATTTAGGACTTCTCTGCCCTGAGGATGTTTGCACTGACGCAGCTGGATCTGTGCACACCCCTCGTGCAGCGGGATTGCATCAGTGTAAAAAAGTGGCTTGCCTCGGTTTGAGGCTGGATAAAGCCACCCTGCTGCAAGGGCACTTTTTACATGAGTGTAGCAAACCCACACCACAGGTGCATAAATCCGCTGCACAGACTAGCCCAGAGGGAGGACGGGTGGATGCGAACTGAAACTGCAACTTCCAACTCTGACATTCGTGACCTCAGAAGGAATTTGAACTCTGCCATCCAAGAATATCCTATCTATTCTGCCACGGAGAAATCGCCTGCCTTGGTTCAGACCCATCTGACGAAGTGGGTCTTTGCCCACGAAAGCTTATGCTCCTACACTTCAGTTAGTCTATAAGGTGCCACAGGACTCCTCGTCGCATCTGAAAGAGAGTTCACTTCCTTTCCCATTAAAAGATACAACATAAGAACGGTCAGATTGGATCAAACCAAAGCTCCATCTAGCCCAGTATCCTGTCTGCCCATAGTGGCCAATTCCCAGTGCCCCAGAAGAAGTGAACAGAACAGGGAATCCAGTGATCCCTCCCCTGTCGTCCATTCCCAGCCTTGGACAAACAGAGGCTAAAGACACCATCCCTACCCATCCTGGCTAATAGCTATTGATGGGCCTATCCTCCATGAATTTATCTAGCTCTTTTTTGAACCCTTTGGCAAGGAGTTCCACAGGTTGACTGTGCACTGTGTGAAGAAATACTTCCTTTTGTTTTAAACCTGCTACTTATTAATTTCATTTGGTGACCCCTAGTTCTTGTGTTATGAGAACAAGCAAATAACTTTTCCTTATTCACTTTCTCCACACCCGTCAGGATTTTATAGACCTCTCTCATATCTCCTCTTAGTCATCTCTTTTCCAAGCTGAAAAGTCCCAGTCTTGTTAATTTCTCCTCATATGGCAGCCAGTCCAAACCCCTCATCATTTTTCTTGCCCTCTTCTGAACTTTTCCCAATGCCAAATCTTTTTTGAGAGGAAGCCACCACATCTGCAGCCACTTCTGGGCAGAATGCTGATGTTATGTCATCGCACGTGGCCCAGGCTTTGGGGCAGGAAGTGCTGAAGAAGAACGTGTCATTCACTTGGAAGCACACGGAAATGTAAGGCATTTTGCCCCAGGCCTTCAAAGGTATTTTTGTCTCCAAACTTTCACTGAAATTAATGGGAGGTGGGTTCCTAAATGCCTTAGAGCAGTGTTTCTTAAACTGTGCTCGGTGGCAGTCAGAAGTTCAAAATGGCTGCCCTTAAAGGGACGGGCAACTTTTTTTTCCCCTCAATAACTCCCCTCCCCCCTTTTTTTCACTGAATAACTTTTCCACGAACCCTTTTTTTTTCCCCCTCACCAAAAAATCCTTAGTGTTCCTCATAAAAAAAATATTGTTTGGTGTTCCTCAGTCTTAAAAAGTTTAAGAAACACTGCCTTAGAAGATCTGGCTCATCATGCTTTGAGCCTGGACGCCAGTGCTTCTCCTGCCTTCCTTCAGAACGCGAGTGCCTCTGCCATCCTCATCTGCAGCCCAGTCAGGTTTCCTTACCCTCACCCCCGCCCGAGCGCACGGTAATTGAATGTCACCTGTTGAGCATAATCTGAGAAAATCCTCAGCTGTCGTGCTAAGGCCTGAATGGCTGATGATAATTAAATCCACTCTGGGACGTGGGCGGGAACGCCGCCTAAATGTAATTAGGATCCTTTCATGCTTGCAGCCAGCCGCGAGAGGGGCAGAAAATAACCAGAGCCCAAAAGATGAGACGCCGCAGCAGCGTTGAAACGCCTCCCCCTTCAGAGCCCCTGGGGGCAAAGGAAAAGCAGGCCTCCTTGGCTGGATGTCTCCCAGGGAAGCCAAAACAGTTCACGTCTCTCTAAACATGGTACTCTCTGGCCCGTCGGTGTTGTCGGTGTTGTGGCTTAAACTACGTTTTAACAGAACTTCAGGTTTGTAAGTGGGGAATGAACAGCAAATCCCTCATCACACAGCAGTTTGGAAGCAGAGTGGTACACGGAGGAGTTTCTGTGATCTTTTATTGCCCTAAGAAGCCATTTATCTTTTCAGAATCCCTCCCTAACACTAGATTCTTAGTGTAAGATTGCATAGGCCAGCTACCGGAATGCAGCTACCCCCAATTAACACCTGCTTTGGGCTTGATCACTGACATTAATGGTGCTGCATCAGTTTATACCAGGGTCGGATCTGGCCCCGTAAAGAGCTCTGTTCCAAATCTTGTCTCATCATAAATCTACACACACACACTCCACTAATTATAAACTGGTAAATACACACACACATACACACACCCTTCCTTCACTGATTATAAACTGGTAAATACACACACACACACACACACACACACACACACACCCTTCACTGATTATAAACAGGTAACCAGCACAGCTCTCGTCTCTCATGGGCTGGCCATGAGACGGAACGGATGCTCAAACATTCGAGGGGACTGGGACTGAATGGATATTGGGATGTGCTAGAATCATAGAATCCTAGAACACTAGAACTAGAAGGGACCTTGAGAGCTCATCGAGTCCAGGTCCCTGTGAGAGGACAAGTCAACCACTGACATTTTCAAACCTCTATTTTCACAAAGTTGAACACTGAACTTTCAGCTCAGACAATGGGGGCATGGATCAGCATTCATATTGTGGTCTCCATTAGTACCATGCCAGGTCCAGGGCAGCTAATCATCCAACTAGTGGACCAAATTCTGTGATGACTCCCAACCATATGCCAGGTGCTGCACGTACACGAAGACAGGGGTGGGCAATAAAACAACAATGGTTCACCAGAGTTAGCCCCTGGTGGGCCGCTGCAGCTATATTTACCTGCAACTTCCATGTACAGGCAAGCACAGCTCCCATTGGCCAGGAATGGCGATCTCCAGCCAATGGGAGCAGCAATCCCCCCTACCAGTGGAAGCGCAAGTAGATACAGCTGTGTGGGGGCCTACTGGGGCTAACCCTGGAAGATCGGATCCAGCCCACAGGCCAGTTTTTGCTCACTCTGCACTAAGAAAAAGTTCAACCAACCTCCCAGTTCTCTTGACACTAGCTCCTTGAAAAATAAATAACCACAAAGCATTAATGGAGGGGTTTTTAACTGAAATGACAAATAATAATATGTTAGCTCTTCCTGTCAGATTCCTATATTTAACTCGGTGCATCACAACCAAGTATGATGCTCTATAATTTCACTACCAGTTGAACCTCTCTAGTCCAGCACTCTTTGGTCTGGCTACATCCAGGGTCTGGAATGATTTTAATTAGCCAGATGTCTATTTACCATGAGTGTGGCCAAGTTTCCCACAGTCCTAGAAAGTTTGTTTCCAGCCACCAGTCCTGGCTTTCAGTGTTCTGTGCTGTTATTTAGCTCTAATTTATCCCTCAATGTCTTCATAGAACCATAGAATCATAGAATAATAGGACTGGAAGGGACCTCAAGAGGTCATCGAGTCCAGCCCCCTGCCCTCAAGGCAGGACCAAGCTTCACCTACACCATCCCTGACAGATGTCTATCTAACCTGTTCTTAAATATCTCCAGAGAGGGAGATTCCACCACCTCCGTTGGCAATTTATTCCAATATTTGACCACCCTGACAGTTAGGAATTTTTTCCTAATGTCCAATCTAAACCTCCCCTGCTGCACTTTAAGCCCATTACTCCTTGTCCTGTCCTCAGAAACCAAGAGGAACAAATTTTCTCCTTCCTCCTTGTGACACCCTTTTAGATATTTGAAAACCGCTATCATGTCCCCCCTTAATCTTCTTTTTTCCAAACTAAACAAGCCCAGTTCATGAAGCCTGGCTTCATAGGTCATGTTCTCTAAACCTTTAATCATTCTTGTCGCTCTTCTCTGTACCCTTTCCAATTTCTCCACATCTTTCTTGAAATGTGGCGCTCAGAGACCAACAAGCACTGGACGTGTCAATAATGCTGCTGGACAATATTGACTCCCGTGGTCCAGAAAATTCTGTGGTTTGGCACCGGGTCAGGTCCCGAGGGTGCCAGACTAGAGAGGTTCCACCTGCAGAGGTTCAACCTGCAGAAGTATTACAATAGAACCACTTTGCAGGTGTCACACCTGGGACACAGGATAATTATGGATACATTGATATGCTGGAGGAGATATCGCCCAGTGGTCAGCTTGTGTTACATGTCCTCTTCCTTTGCCAGGCCCACAGAGACTGTGGAGTCTGTCGACACTCCAGCTTTCTGCTCTGAAGGGCCCCAGCTGGGGGGGCACCTTTCTCCTCTGCCAAGATGGCGACCACCACGGAATCGTGAGGAAGATGTGATCACCAGCCTCCCTGTGGCTGGCATCAACCACACATGCTCCAATGGCTGCTTCTCCCGATCGGTTCCAAAGGCGACAAACAGAACTAGTTATCCCGACCACTTTCCTCTGGGAAGACCATACCCCTTCAAACACCTTCTGGTGACACACAGGGTCCTACCGCTACCTCTGCTGGCGTAGTTCGCTTCCAGGAAGTCGACACCTCATTTTTGCAACATAGAGATGGTCGATTATCCTGGAGAGACCAACCCACACTTGAATCCATCAGGGTTTGGGAAGGACTAGGAGTCTCTCTGCTGAAAGGGGCTTAGGAATGCATGTGTGCCGTTACTTCTGGACATGATGGCCTTGGTACTGGTGGCTTCTACTCTTTTGGCCAATTACTCAGCCTTCCCAGATAGCCTCCAGTTGGGCTAGCACTGAACTTCTCAAAACTAAGTCATAGCTCAGGAAATCATATTTCCCAAAGGGAAAATAGGTCACCACAGGGGGTTGGCCTGAGGGACACCCCCAAAAGGAGCTAACCTGAGTCATGCACCCCAACCCACCTCCAGTATTCCCTCCAATGTTTTCCATCATGTGCAGAATGAATTTTGTTATGTGCGCTGAGGCATGTGTGGATGTGCACCACCAATAGAGAGATACACACTGCCGGCTGTGGGTGCTCTGCTAATCAGCTGGGCAGCATTTGAATCTCTCTTGGGTGGCCATTCAAGTGTTCAGCTTACAGGGAGCCCTGCTCCCTTCCCCACGCAAGGATCCCTGTAGAAGCCAGGATCAGGCAGGGCTTGGAAAAACAGTGATGCGCATATTAGATGACGTGACCATATTTCCTAAAGGATGGGGCTGCTCATCGCTGCTTGCTGAAGCCCTGCCTCCCCCATCACTGCTACCCCTCCCTGGCATGCTCCTCTGCACCTCTACTACTTTGAACAAAAGCAGACCTTTGCCCCGTTTGCTCTCACCGACTGAGCAAGAGCAAACGGGATCAATGCCCACTTTCCACCAAAAAGTTGGGACCACCAGGAAAGAGCTTAAAAAAGGGACTGTCCCAGCCAAAACAGGACACATGGTCCCCCAAGTCCCACCGCAAAGTGCACCCACGTGGGCAGCCCTTTACATTCGGTAGAACCCCAAGGATACCTACCGGGCACCCTGCCGACTCAGGGCACTGGCCACTGGATCAGGGCCATCACCCTTGCAGGTTTAGTTCACCCTCACCATCCACCTCTCACGCTCTCTGAAATGTTCTCAGGCATTATTTACATTCAGTCCTGGGACTCCCGTAATTTTCCCCTCTCAGTGCTTCCTCTCCTCCCCCGATATTTTCTTGCTCCCAAAACTTGGCAATTCTTGACACCCCCATCAGGAAGAGAGCCAAGATACTCCAGAGTTATCCACTCTGCTTTATTTCCTAGCCCTGGTCTACACTAGGGCCGTGTCTACATTGGCAAGATCTTGCGCAGAAGCGGCCGCTTTTGCACAAAATCTTGCCACCTATCTACACTGGCCGCGAGTACTTGCGTAAGAACACTGACGTTCTCATGTAGGAAATCAGTGCTTCTTGCGCAAATACTCTGACGCTCCCGCTCAGGGATAAGCCCTCTTGCACAGCTGTTCTTGTGCAAGAGGCCAGTGTAGACAGGCAACGTTAATTTCTTGTGCAAGAAAGCCCGATGGCTAAAATGGCCATCGGAGCTTTCTTGCACAAGAGAGCGTCTACACTGGCACAGATGCTGTTGCACAAAAGCACATCTTTTGTGCAAAGGCACATGCCAGTGTAGACGCTCTCTTACTCAAATACTCTAACGCAAAAACTCTTGCATTAAAGAGTATTTGCGCAAAATCTTGCCAATATAGACATAGCCTAAGACTTTATTTCAAAATAACCCAACATACGCCCCCCCAGTCGAATTTATAAGTGGAGTATCCCCTCTACCAAGCCTGTTATTTCAAAATAACAAGCTGCTTATTTCAAAATCTGTACTCCACTTTTCATCAGGAGTAATGCTAATTCCAAAACAGTTATTTCAAAATAGGGGCAGTGTGGATGCGCCAGTGCCGTTATTTCAAGATAACGACTCCCCAGAGTCATTTGAACTAATCACTCCCCAGTGATTCCTGGGACTCTAAGTCCAAGGTAGCGCGTTCACATTAACGGAACCTGCCTCGGACTAATTTTGAGGCTTCTCCGTAGCGGGGACACGCTAGCTTGAATTTGTGAAATCGGGAGTTAAGTTGCATTTACTAATTATATATATAGTAGCCCAGTGACTGAGAGTCTGTAATGTTGAAATGCTGGCTGTTCCCTCTGGGTGGCGCTGTTGCCTGCAATGCTGGCTGTTCCCTCTGGGTGGCGCTGTTGCCTGCAATGCTGGCTGTTCCCTCTGGGTGGCGCTGTTGCCTGCAATGCTGGCTGTTCCCTCTGGGTGGCGCTGTTGCCTGCAATGCTGGCTGTTCCCTCTGGGGGGTGCTGTTGCCTGAAATGCTGGCTGTTCCCTCTGGGGGGTGCTGTTGCCTGAAATGCTGGCTGTTCCCTCTGGGTGGCGCTGTTGCCTGAAATGCTGGCTGTTCCCTCTGGGGGGGCGCTGTTGCCTGAAATGCTGGCTGTTCCCTCTGGGGGGCGCTGTTGCCTGAAATGCTGGCTGTTCCCTCTGGGGGGCGCTGTTGCCTGAAATGCTGGCTGTTCCCTCTGGGCGTCCCGTACTGCATGGGGAGTGCGGGGCCCAAACGGCTGCTTGCACCGCTTGCTCCCCTGCGGTAGCCCGGCTATGTGGCCCAGAAGTCAGCCGAGCGCCACGGCGGGAGGCGAAGGGGGATGGGGCGGTGACGTGCGGCGTGACAGCGGCTCCAGGCCCTGTCCCCTGGCCGTGAATGTCACCGCCCCACCCCCACTTCACCTCCCGCTGTGGCGCTCAGCTGACTTCTGTGCCACTCAGCCGGGCCACCGTGTGGGAGCAAGTGGCGCACGTGACCATTTGGGCTCCATGCTCCCCATACAGCACGGGGAGCACGGAGCCCAAATGGCCATTTGGTCTCTGCAGTCCCCCACGTGAGAGGCAGGAGGGGGAAGAGAAGAGAAAGAGAGAGACAGAGAGAGGCAGAAGGCGGAGGAGAGCTGAGGGGGGGAAGGCAGTAGGAGGAGGAGGGAGAGAGAGAGACAGACAGACAGACAGGGAGCGAGAGACAGGAGGCTCAGGAGAGAAGACCGACGTGGAGGAGAGGCCTGAAAATCCCGTCTTATGACGGGTTAATTGACTAGTTTCAGAATAGTTTCCTAGTGCAGACAGGGCCTTACTGCAATAAAAGAGAGTGTTGCAATCGTATCCCTGACTCCTTTTATCCTGTATTTGTGTCTGCCCTTTCCCCATCCCTCCCCCAACCCTACAATCAGCATTCAATACTGTAGCTTTGTCCTATTAACACAAATTGCCCTTTCTAGAGGCAGATTAAAGGGTTTCCACTGGGGACGCTGCCTTTCCTTTACTGTTTTGCTCCTATGATCAGTGCTGTGCGTGTCTCTCCCTAGCTCCTTGGGGGACAGCATGGGAGGGAAAGAAAAGACAAACACTTATTAGCAACTCCTCTGTAGGCCAGAAGGATTGTGAATTAAACTGGTGATTAACACCCTTTCTTAGGAAATGGCTGATTCTCCTTTTCCGCCCCCTCTCCCCTCCCTGGGGAATAGCACATGGGAATTACGTACCCAAGCCAGGTGCATGAGGTTCCACCTAAGTAATTTATGGAGCATTTTTAACCGACAGGCTGGCTCGTTTATTTCTTTCTCTCTCTCTCTCTCTCTCCCTCCCTCCCTCCCCCCTAAATGGGAAATAAATGTATGTAACATGGCAAGTAGGCCCTGACGTGTGTGTGCGCGCATGCATGTGTGTTTGCTTCAGCCCTTTCCACGTCAGGACTGCTACAGAGCATCCCAAGAAGCGGGGGAGAACAGACATTAACCCTGAGGTGGCTAGAAATTCCCTTTCAGGTTCTCCAGTGATGTGTTGGCCCCACCCCTATCTCTGCCCAGCACCCATCCTGGCAAGGCCTCTTACTCCAGGGATATGGTCTGGGGAGGGAGGAGAGGAGCTCCACTCCTTTACGGCCCCTTTGTGAGGCGGGAACTTAGAGCCGCTGAGAAACAGGCTCAAGGTGCATGTGCCAATGAGTCAGCATCTTCCAGCCAAGGAGAGGTTGTGTTGCTGAGTCATGCATCTCTCGGTACGTGTCCACTCACAGCACACGGTCCAGCTGCCCACCCCTCACCAAGTGCCTTCACCCCCTCACCATGAGGAAGTGGGAGCTTTGTGGAATGCTGTGGTCCCTGAAAACCTGAACTTAGGTGCCTAAATACCTTTGAGGATCCCCTCCCCCTAACCCTAACCCTCTCCGGCAAGTAGGGATAACAGCACTTGCCTACCTGACAAGGGTGTTGTGAGGAAAAATCCGCTGAAGATTGTGAGCACTCAGACATGGTCATCATGGGACCATATTACGTAGAGTGATAGGTTTGTGTCTAACACGGTATTTCTGCTTTGACATCCGCCCATCCGGAAGCCGATCTCATTGGTGGCTCAGAGGGAGCAAAGTGCTTCCTAGTGACTCTGTGACAGTTGAGAACAAAACCCAGACGTCTTGGGTTCCACGGTGTGCTAAACACATCGTGTGCATTATCTGGCCATCCAGGAACATCTTGGTTGCCCACCATACTGCATCCCGAGGCCACTCAGAGCTTGACAGAGACAATTGGGAGGGAACTCAGATCCTCCTGCTCCAAAAGCAGAGACCGACCCCAGCTCCCTTCAGCAAGAGAAGAATCTCATTAGCTATTTGCAATATAGGGCTTATGACACAAAGTTCAGCCATTCTCATTCTGTCCAGCAGAGGGACACCTACATTAGCCAGTTGAATACAATCCACTCTGTGTATGTTATGAGACTATGATAAAATAATGCCTATGATTTTAATGGCTATAGACGTTGGCGTGAAATCAAGAAAATCCAGCCAACCAATCAAAATTGATTATGACTGTTCCTCATGCTAATGAAATACCGATTGATTTTGTTGAGGTTTATCATCTATGGAAGAAGGAGTGTGCTTACTCTACAATGAATAGCCTCTTTGTAATCAATGTATTTATTTAATGCATAATGAATTCCCTATTACATATAGAGTTCCCTGGAGTTAAAACACTGAACATCTTAGCAATTATTATAAACAGTTTGGGAAACCCAGCACTTGATGTAGTGGCATCCCTCAGCCAAGTGAAACAAATCAGTCTCCAGGGCTTTATTTTCCTCTGCAAGCACAAAGAAAGTGAGGCAGTATTGATTTCTAGCCTGTTTGTTAGGAGATGTGAATGGGTGACGGGAGGCAGATCATATTCTGTTCATTCCCTCTGGGGCACTGGGCCTTGGCCACTGTCGGAGGACAGGATACTGGGCTAGATGGACCTTCGGTCTGATCCAGGATGGCCGTTCTTATGTTCTAACCATGTGATCGTTTTTCCCAGCTCACCAGAGCGTTTAGACAAAATCTAGCAAGCTCAAATTTTACTAGGAACATAGAAAATACCCTTTACAGAAAGCCATTCTGCTATCAACTGGAATTTACAAAACTATCTCATATTAGTTGGCACTGCTAGCAACGCCTACAATTAGGGCTGCTTGAGGCCAGATCTACACTAAATCCGGCAGTTTGGCTTAAGGTACACAACTCCAGCTATGGAGAATCCGTAGGTGGAGTCAGCTTACCGCAAGCCAAGTTTGGTGGTGTCCCCACAGTGGGACGCCAATGGGTACAAACAGTCCTGTCAGAATCCCTTACACCTCACAAAAGGAGGAGTAGAGGAGGCTGGCAGGGGATGCCCCTCTGAGTTTGATTTAGTGAGTCTTAACTAGACTTGCTAAGTTGAATTCCGGAAGATCAATCACTGCAGCAGCGACCTTCCTTTCACTGAAGACAGGACCTCAGACTTCCCCTCATAAGACTCTGTTTTCAACTGCTTGTAACTTTGTCAACCATTTGGTTTGGAATTTTCCATGCTGAGGGCTGATTTAGTTTGGATTTTTGTTGGTTGTCTGGTTGGTTGGTTGGTTGGTTGGTTGGTTGGTTGGTTGATTGGTTGGTTGGTTGGTTGGATGTGTGTGGTGGGATTTTTGGTTTGTTCACAATTTCAGGTTTTTTTAAGAACATCTGAAAATCTGTTTTACTTTTGGCTGAGCTCGAAAAAGGAAACCAGCCTTGCCTGCCTCAGTTTCCCCTCCCTGTAAAACGGGGATGTCACAGCCATGAGGGATGGCCAGCAGCCTGGGGACTAAGAGGTTAACTATTTCCCCTCCTGTACCTAGTCAGGTAGCGGTCAGCCAATAGAAATGCAGCTAGGGATTTCAAACTGAGACAAAGGAATTTGGGGGTTCCCCTCCTTTGTCTCTGAGCCAGTTTGCTCTAGATACTGAGGGAGACAGAAGACATGTCTCTCTCCAAGAAAAAGACTCTTCATAATGTGTAAATAGCGTAAAGTCTAGATAAATCCATCAGGTTTTATTGTTTTCTGGTTTGGGAATTTGGATCTGATGTCTGAGCTGTTAGAAATGGTTTTTCCTCTCTTTTGCAACTAAGTTTTGGCTCATGGGGGAATCCTCCATGAGTATATTAATTGGTGGCTCTTGCCATCTAGCTATTCCAACTATGCTTGTAACTGGCGTACTGTTTTTAATAATAAAACTTCTTTCTTCTTTTTTAATTAACCTGGTATTAGTTCATTTCTGTGTCCTGGAAAATCTGTCTGTGGGACAGCGTCTACAGACTGCAGCTCGTATTTTCTCTTTTCTTTTCATGCTCTTTGGAGAAAAGAGATTGGGGTGTCCTGGGGTTGGTTTCAAGTGTCCACCCCTGTTTGTGGGTCCAAAAGCACTTGATGATGGTAGTAGATTCCCCAAAATCCGGGTATGAGGATTTTGGGGGGAGTTTTTGTACCAAAGCTTGTAGAGATCAGGTTTTGGGTTGCTTTTGCAGACCCCCGACTTCTGCATTCATCGTGCCAGACTGAGGAATACCCTTGACAGGGGATAATGGTGTTTATTTATCAGCCTGTGAGGACTAGTCAGTCAGTCCTCCATCCAGTGTTTGGAAGGTGGCAAGCACTGCACAAGCATGGCGCTTGCTAGCCCCAAATTTGCCATTTCTAACATAAAATAAACTCCAGCCAGTGCTTTAACGCCAAACTTTTCTCGCCAATGATGGAGTTTTCTCTAACTGCTGCTTTGGGAGCATGGGAATAATTAACAAAGAAGAGTCAGCCAGTCAGAATTAATCCCCTCCTCCTCCTTTGAATGGGCCTATTTGAAGAATGCCATTGCTAATGAAGGTAAAAGGCATTTCTCGTAATTAATGGAGAGAAGGATTTTCTAGAGAGAGTTTTGTGGAAGGTGAGGTAATTAATCAAGTGGGAAGGGCTGGGGATGAAATGACATTTCAGATCATTTTCATGCGGCTGTTGTTGTTTTCTTAAATCTAGGTTCAGCTTTTCTCAGCCCTAGGCAGCACCCCATGGACCGCAGCCACCGGGGGCAGAATGGAGTCACCCTGTCTCAGTCCCATGAGGGTATCTCATGTGCAAAGCAGGAGTATTTGTGCCACACTGGCAGTGGGGCAAGACCCAGGCAGCCACAGGCTCTGGAGAAATACTGACCCCTTGGAAAGTGCTGCTGAGCTTCTATGACTCCCGAGAGGCCTACAGGTATGATCCTTGGTGTAAATGGGGGAAGCACCACTACATTCTGTTAATTACATAGCTGGAGTTGACGTATCTTAAATCGCTGTCCACACAGTGGGAAGTCGATGGGAGCAAGCGCTCCACTGGTTTCCTTTACTCCTCATGAGGATCAGGAGTACTAGCAGGAACGGAGTGAGGGGGTGGTGGGGGAGGGGTATTTGCCCCCAGGTGCCATGCTAGGGGGACACCAATTTAGTCCCCCTCCACTCCCCCTGTCATCCCTCAGCTTGCCTGCTCCTCCTCCATCCACTACCGCCAGCTGGAACCTCCTCCCCACCTCCACCCCAACCATCCTCCATCTCTGCCGGCAGTTTAATGCATGCGGGGGCCCAGCCCCAAACTGGAGGAGGTGGGTGAAGACGTGGTACAAGCTCCCCCTGCCTCCTCCCATGGTCGGGCTCAGCCATGCGACAGGTTTGGGGCCCCACCACACGGCAACAGCGGAGGGGGAGAATTTTGCCTTGCTCCTGGGTGCATAACACCCTTGCTATGCCTCTGAGTACTGACACTGACTGGGGCATCCTCTGAGTTAGATTTAGCAGGTCTTCACTAGAACCGCTAAATCGAACCCCAGAAGATCAACCATGGCACAGTGAACCTTCCACATAGTGTAGACATGGCCTGTGAGCCAGACAAACAGCTATCCCCAGTAGCCCTTTGGGCCAGCAAGGCTGAGTCAAGAGAGTTGTAGGATGGAATCAAGACTCCCACCATCTCAAGAACATCCCCTGATCCAGGAGGCCTCTTTGCCCTTCTCCAATAGTCCGAGTGAAGAGTTTCTATTGGGGGTAATCGAGGATAACACAGGTCAGAAGAAGGAAGGTATGGATTGGGATTGATGGAAGTAGGGTGATTCTGCACTCCAGCAATTCCCCGTCGGCTCTATGGTCATGAGGAACGTGTAATGTTGAGAGGTGGAGCCAAACCTGGGACCTCTGGAACTTAGTGCATAAGCCTCTACCAATTGAGCTAAAAGCCAGCAGGCTCTCAGCTAAGTCTGTGCAGCTTATTCTCTCTCTGTGTAAGAGACCTAACCACCCCAGTTACAAGATCAAGAACACATATTCCTGTTCATCCAGAAATATAATTTATGCCATCATGTGCCAACAGTGTCCATCTGCTATGTATATTGGACAAACTTCTCAGACACTTTGCCAAAGAATCAACGCATACAAATCACACATCAGGCAGTTTCACAAAGAAAAAACAGTTTCTTGTCATTTCAACCAGATTGGGCGTTGTCTCAACAACCTAACTACATGTATCCTGCTTCAAAGAGACTTTAACACCAGACTACAAAGGGAAACCTCAGAACTGTCATTCATGCTTAAATTTGACACTTTCCATATGGGCCTTAACAAAGATGCTAACTACCTTACCCATTACAAAGATAGCTTCCCCAATTATCACCCCTAATATCATTATCTCATAGACACTAACCTCCCCACCTCACCTTCCCTCTGTTCTAAAATCTGATTTGTCGATTGTATATGTGTTCACTTTTTTTTGATTGTATCCCTTTGGTATATATGGTCATGCCAACTTTCTTCCACAATTTGATCTGAGGAAGTGGGTCTGGCCCACGAAAGCTCATCACCTAATAAACCATCTTGTTAGTCTTTAAAGTGCTGCATAATCCTGTCTTTTGTTTCTGTGTAAGTGGTCTTAGTGCCACTACATGGGACAGTGAAATACACCCAGCAAGTGTTTCTATAGGTGATGCACATCAGCACATGCCTTTGTGCACGTAACAAAATGTATTCTGCACATGGCTGGAAAAAGGAGAGGGAACATTAGTGGCTGGTAAATTCACCCCTAGCAGAATAAAGGCTTTTCCCCTACAGAATGCTTTAGTTCAGTGTCTATATAAGCTTACAGCACTCAGACTCCTTTGGAGGTAAACAATACATATGCTTTGCCACTCCTGCACATGCACACTTACAGTAACATCCACCCAGGACCCGATTCCCCATTGCATAGCACCTTGCTCCATGAGATGATAAAATACTGCCAACCAGGGTCTGAGAGCCGTGAATCCTGACATGGTTGAATTTTCCAGTTGTCATATGCACAGGTGTCTACAACAGCACAAGATGTAGGGAGGCAAGGAATTAAGCCTCAAAACACCATTTGGACAGTTTTGTAACTTGTAAGAGAGAAAAAAAAATCAATGATTATGTTGAGGCTGAAGACTGATGAAACAAAAAGATGTTTGCAAAGCTGCAAAGGGGAGCATATTGGGATTTGATACCTTTGTCTTAGATGGGAAAGTTATATCAGTATAAGCTAAGAGATGTAATTCAGCTGCTATCAATTTACCAGTATAACTCCCCATGTGGACCCTCTTACTCTGTAACAAGAGAGCTTTTTTCCATTTTAAAAACAATAAGTAGTCCTGTGGCACCTCAGGCCAGGTCTACACTAGACCTGGCAGCTCGGTTTAAGGGACACAACTCCAGCTACGTAGAATACATACTTGGAGTTAACTTACCCTAAGCCCAGCTTACGCAAACATTCCCATGGGCTTCCCTTACTTCTGGCAAGAGCAGGAGTACCAGACACTGGTCAGGATACCCTCTGAGTTCAATTTAGTGAGTCTTAACTAGACTCACTAAATCAAACCCCGGAAGATGGATCGTGGCAGTAGCACTCTTCCACAGAGTGAAGGTATGTCCTTAGAGGCTAACAAAAGTATATAGGCTCATGAGCTTTCATGGGTAAAACCCACTTCCTCATAATTTATTTTTTTTGTTTTACTTTATGTCACTTTGGAAGCAGTTCAAGCTAAACAAATAAAAAAGCAGCCACTCTTATTCTGGAATAAGAGGCACCACCGGGGGAATTATCTAATTAGATGATGTAACATTTTAACACTTTCCCATGTAAGCAAGCCCAAACCTCCTTAATCTTCAGAATTCAGACAAAGGCATTGGTGCTCAAAGAAGTACTGTCTAGCTATAACCTCTCCCCACCCCAGCTTGCTTTTGGTTTCCATTGTGGCTTTGTTTTCAAAGACTGAGGTTGGGGGGTGTTTATTTTGTGTTTCTCTAAGTGAAAATAAACCTCAACCCATTTCATGTTGTATTCAAAGTTAAGAGGCTTATGGTTGGATCCTCACTTCAGTGTGTAGACAGCAAGGGGTGTGGATAATCTCCTGGCATCAAGATAAGAGCATTAGCATCTGTTACAAACAGGCCAGCATTCAAATGCCAAGAGGAGCTTTATGTCAGAGCCTGCCCTGTATCCCATTCTAAACAGACCCAGCTGTCTTTTGCTTAATAATCACGTCTAATCATATGCATGGAGATGCAATGAGAGGCTTGAATGGGATTTCTCCACATTTCAGCCAAGCTGTTTTCCAGTCTCCGGGATCCCAAATCTTCCCTGTAACCTAACAAAAGCCTTTAGACCACACACAGCCGAAATAAATCGTCTTTGCCTAATTCAATCTGCTTAGCAATTAATTGTTTCCTTGGTTGGGGAAAACGGTGTAAAAGAAAAATGTTGCCACGGTGCAGCAACAAGCAGAGGCTGCATTTTCTTCTGCCTAAGGGACATGCACTACAATGCTCCACGTTTTGCCCAGAAAAGTTGTATTTGTGCTTGGAAAATCAGAGCATGTCTGTTTCCACTAGTCCATTGTATTGTGAATACACAGCACAAGCTATCTAGTTTCATCCCGTTTTCACCTCTTCCTTTCCTTCCCACAAAACGTGGGCCACTGGCGCTGAATAGCAATTCTCATGGGCTTTGCACCTCTGTGCTTCGCAAGGAGTAGAATAAACGGTTACGAAACAATCCTGCAAATTTGTAGCCAATGACCGCTGTGCTACTTTGGCCTTAGAACAACTGTAGAGGTGGGTTCATTAGAACCAACCATTATTTGTGAAAAGTGGTGTTACTGCTTCTGGGAAGAAGAGTGACCCGGTAGCTCAGACACAGAACAAAGTCTGAGGCCAGGTGTACACTAGACCTGGAAGGTCGGGTTAAGGTACACAACTCCAGTTATATAAAATACATAGCTGGAGTCGGCTTACCTTCACAGAGGGATGCCAATGGGAGCAAACATTCCCATAAGCTTCCCTTACTCCTCACAGCTGCCAGGAGTACCAACGCTGACTGGGGCCACCCTCAGCATTTGATTTAGAGAGTCTCAACTAGACCCACTAAATCAAACGCCAGAAGAGCGATCTCCAGCATGGCTAGTGAAGAAATGTCCTGAGACTTAGAAAACCTGGCTGCCGTTTCCACCTCTGTGCACACTTCCCCATTGAACAGGGAGGACAAAGAGTGTTCATCTTTGGGACGGTCTGAGATTCCATACCACGGCGATGAGCCGTCCCAAATACTTCTATCGAGACATAAGTGGACACGCATTTCATTTAAAACAGGGGTGGGCAAAAATTTGTAATGGGGGGCCACTCCCAGATTTTGGCAAGTGGTCAAGGACTGCAATTCTACCGGGGGGGGGGGGGGAGTGCAGGGTCTTGGACAGAGGTTGGGTACAGAAGGGAGCTTGGGGGAGGGGACAAGGATGCAGGAGGGAGTGTGGCATCTGAGAGAGAGTTTGGGTGAAGGAGAGGGTTGTGATCTGGGGCAGTGGATTGGGTGATCTGGGGGTGCAGAGTCCAGAAAGGGGTATGGGTGCAGGAAAGGATTCTGGCCTGAGGGAGGGGCTCTAGGCAGGGGTCTAGTTTCTGGGAAGAAGTTGTGACCCGGGTGAAAGGGGTGCAGAGGGTTTGGGTGCTGACCTGGGGCAGGAGAATGGGGTGCAGGGTCAGGAAGGGGTATGGGTGCAGGAAAGGATTTTGGCCTGGTGAGAGGGTTGTAGGAGGGGTTCAGGGTCTGAGAGGGAGTTTTGACCTGGGAGAAAGGTGGAAAGGGGTACAGAGGGTTTGGGTGGTGGCCTGACACAGGCAGTTGGGGGGGGGAGAGGAGGTGGGTGTGAGAGGCAGGCTTTGGCCGGGAGGTGCCTACCTACGTGGCTCCCAGCCAGCAGCCTTGCAGGAACCTGAGCTTCAGTGGCAAGCTGCTCCACATGGCTCTGCTCCAGGTGGGGGTGGGGGCAGGCAGGGGGGAGGCAGGAGGCTTCACTGGCTGCCCCAGCCGCCAACAAAATTTCTCAGCTCTTATTGGCCAGAAACTGTCCAATGGAAGCTGAGAGATTTTGCTGGGGGGAGGGGAGAGGGACAGAGCACAAAGCCTCTCTCTTCCTTCCCCAACATCCAGCAGCCACATTTAAAGCAGAGACAGTTGCACTGTGCTTAAGGGTCCTTGCGAGGCAGCTGTAGGCCAGATCTGGTAGCTTGGCAGGCCGGATGTGGCCCGCTGGTAGCCTCTTGCCCACGCCTGATTTAAAATGTACATTCTGCCATTTCAGGTTCCAATGGGAGCATGTGGACAAAGGCATCTCCACACAGGAGCTGCTGATACTGAATCAGAAATTCTCACCCCTTAGCAAAGGAGCTGTGGTGAGCAACCTTCTGGAGATGCTGGTAGATCAATGGAAGAACTCTTCCATTGACCTAGATATCCTCACGCAGGAAAGCGGCCGACCTTCATCAATGGAAGAAAACTCCTGGTGTTTCAAAGGCTCATGACAAGTGTAACACAACTCTTCTTTCTCATTATCTCATCCGTTTTGGTCACATGCACTGGACCTCTTGCTCATGCTAATATCCCAACTCAATTTAAAACTAGAGTTCTCCCAAATCCAACGTGGGCCTCTATTCCTAGACCCCTTTAGAATTGCATTAACAGCATTTGGCAGAGCTAATATGAATTTGTGTGTGTCTTAAATCACGTTTTCATGAAAATTGCCATCTGTGTCAAAATTGACATGTTTTTAAAATGTGTTGGTTTTTGACAAATTTTAATTTAGTAGAACGTGAAAATAAGGCATTCTGAGAACATCAAAACATCTCATTTTGATGTCAGAATGGATTTTTTTTTTAAAAAAATTTCCAAGCCGATTTTTGTAATACATAAATAACACATTGAAAAGCTCCACAAAAGAATGATTTGATTTTTATCAAAATGAAAAGGCGCTGTGTTTCACAGCCAAAAATGTTTTGCTTTTTGTTCCATTTCAGAGCAGAAAAATGTTTGAAGTCACAGACATTCCCCTGACACAGTAAATCCAGTTCCTGTCCCACTCTGCTTGCATCCTTACCACCCTGGTCCAGATGCAAGAAGGCTACAAACTAACCTAGGTAGGATACGGTGAGATATAGCTAGATATTTTTACTGCACACGAGGTATCGGAAGCAAAGAGGTTTTATTTGGCCAAGACCCTGGAAATAAACAGTAATTCAAGGTTCCTGCAGATTGCTGAGTAATTACACTTGCAGGTTTGAAAGTAATTAGCTTGTGACCTGCCCCTCTAGTTTCTAACAGAAATAACGGTATGCTTTCGTTCTAGCTACATGGTCTGTGCTGAGGTTTTTCCACTAGCTACCCTTCCATCACTCCATAAATTATACCAGTGACAAGTATATAATGCCACAGGACTATTCACAGTGCAAGTCAAGAGTCATTTCATGAAATATGAGATGTGGAAAAAATATGAATAAATCAACGCTGGGGGGGAGGGAGAGGAATTAGCATCCATTCCATTGTTTCTCCAGGGACGGAATGGATTCTATGTAACCAGCACTACAAGAACCCAAACAGAGATCTGCATTGACCTATTCACTTTGCCATCAGCAAACAAGTAGATATTCAGTCCCGAGCTTCTCCAGGGCACTAGGTTTCACAGCACGTGTAAAAGGATTAACTACTAAGGAATGATTGTAACTGTAATCAGTTGGGCTGTGTATGTGTCTGAAAGTACAGGCTGAACCTATCTAGCTCGGCACCCTCGGGACTTGACCAATGCTGAACCAGAGAATTTGCCAGACCATGGGAGATCAATACTATCTAGTAGCGTTACCAACGTTTCCATGCTTCCTGGGCTCTGAGAAGACATTTAGGGGTAAATTAGAGCTAAATAACAACACAGAACATTGAGAGGCAAGACCAATGGCTGTAAACAAACTTTATGGGACCACAGCCACACCCATGATAAGTGGACATCTGGCTAACTAAAAGCATGCTGGACCACGGAGATTGCCAGACCAGAGAGTGCCAGACTAGAGAGATGCAACCTGTAGTTTATCACAGAAAGAGAGGAAATTTGCTTTAGAGAACCCTTTGGAAGGTTCCCAACTTGACTTAATTAAAAAGCTTTATTTATTCCATACATTATCTAAAAGGCTAGAACTGCTGCACTCGCTATTTGAATCTCTATCTCAGGAAACACAGTCAGAGTTCTTTGAGCACTGGTTCCTCATTAGCATGTCTCCAAACAACAAAATGACAATAATGGATTTAGGATTCCCAGGACACCGAATATACTTTGCTGCTACCACTAACTCTCCTTTGAAAACTCTACAGTTCATTTGGGGAGAGATTATTCTATCGGGAGCGGGAGGGGGCATTATTTTAAACTCAAGAGATTGTTTCCTTTTTTACAGTAATTTAATTTCAGGATTTTAATTTGGTGAGACAAATCTGGATATGGCCCTCTTGGGTATAAAATCTAGATGAAAAATATATTAGAAATGGAATCCAACTTGAGCGGTGATTGCAGGCTTTGGGAAATTACACAGGGTGGTTCTGCATTTAGAGACTGACGGCGTGTCTAGTCTACAGGGTTTTGTCGACAAAAGTGGCCTTTTGTCGACAAAACTATGCCTGTGTCTACACTACTGCCGAGTTCTGTTGACATAACGTTGACAGAACTCGGCAGTTTTGTCGACGACAGTAAACTCATTCTACAAGGAATAACGCCTTTTGTTGACAGAGTTGTTGACAGAAGGTGTTATTGCATCTATACTGTCCTTTGCGTCTACACTCTCAGGTTGACAAAGCGGCTTGCTTTGTCGACAGAACTGGATGTAGTCTAGACGCTCTTTGTTTACAGTATCTGTCGACAAAGCCTCTGTCGACAAAAGCTTGTAGTCTAGACATACCCTGAGTGTCACTGGGGGCCTTAAGGTTTCCCCTATTGTGAGGAGAATTTGGGGACCAACTATCAAAGTAAAAATGAAGGTAAGTTTTCCAGGAACTTGAGAAACTAATTTTATTCACAGAGGTGACAGGGGGTATGTCTGTGTGCTTTAGAAGAAAAGAGGATCAGAAGGCAATTCATGGAGGTAAAGAAAATGTGAGAAGGAATTAAGGATATGGGGAAGTCTCAAGATAAAGAAGCAAAAGGACTGAACGTTGAAGGGATTTAACTAGAATTTCATGATGCAGGATCACACACAGGGGTTTTATGCTGGCTCTCCATGCGGAGGTGAATTTCACCCAGAGGGGACACAATATACCTGGGATAACCTACTAACCCTGGATCCATGAGCAAATAGCGAAAGAGCTGGCAAGACATGTAAGGGAGGAAAACATCTGGTTAGGTACAACTGCCAGCTTATTAAGAGGTAAATGACTCTCTTACTGATAGCAGGTGGGTGGGTTGCAAAGCCAATACAAATGGAAATTTGGGGAGAGAAAAGGATAATTGTCAAAGCAATGTGTGTATAACCCCCCCACCAACACCCTCCCCATTTGTGAACCAATCTGAGAGCTGGCCAGAATGTTTTGGATTTTAACATTTCTAAATTTAGAGCTGATAGGAATCCGGGGACAGGAATGGAATATTATTGCAATATTCATGATTTTCTTAACACGACTAGGGAAAAGTAAAGCATTGGCAACATGGAAGTCAGTATTTGTCCGGTATTTCCAGCACGGGACATGAGTTCTACCTGCCAAAGGGCTATGCCCACAAAAGCGGCAATGATCCAGGCTTGCGAGAACAACGGTAAGAAAACAGGCATAAAGAACAAACATTCCGGGGACACCAGGTGACACCAGGAGCAACTCTGCTCTCACTCAAGCCAACACAAACCCAGATCACTCACGCCTGCACGAACCCAGATTAATCCCTGCAGTCAACAGGGTTTCGCTGGTATACGCAGAGTCCAAATCGGGCCTCTCATCCCTTCTCTAAAACAGAGGGGTAGCCAAGTTAGTCTGTAACAGGAAAAACTTAAAAAACAACAAATAGTCTGGTAGCCCTTTAAAAATTAACAAAACATGTAGATGGTATTGTGACCTTTCGTGGGCACAGCCCACTTCTTCAAATGACAGGAGTGTTAGAAGTCCAGATCCAAAAATAAATAAGGGAAGGGGGGCGAATTGGAGAGGGGGGAAGAGGATATTGGGTAGATAAGTTACAAAGGGTTAGCCCAGCCAGTCTGAAATGGGAAAAACTTAAAAAACAACAAATAATCTATTAGCACCTTAACGACTACATAGTTACAAGAGGCTGATAAGAACCATTAGTTTGCATTAGGAAAGGAAGAGTACTAACATCAGATTCTACACAGACATCAAGACCCATTGGCACCTTCATTGTTTAGTTGGTTGATAATGTGCGAGCCATCCCGATATCGCAATCTAGATCATTTGCATGAGAGTTAAACTTGAGAATGAAGTGGAGTTCCAATCCTTCTCTGTGTATTTGGCTTGTGGAATTGGCCTGAAACAAAACAGCAACTTGGAGATCCATTAATGAATGTCTACCCTCCCTCCCTCCCTCCAATCTTTTTCCTTCTACCCTTCCCCTCCTCCCTCCTTCCCTTATTTAGTCTTGGTTCTGGACTTCCAACACTCCGGTCATCTGAAGAAGTGGGCTGTTCCCACAAAAGCTCATGATATCATCTACCTGTTTTGATAGTCTTTAAAGTGCTACCAGACTATTTATTGGTTTTAAGGGGTTTTTTGGGGGGGGAGGGGCTTCTCTGACTGCTGGCTTCTGACTCAAGAATTTGAGATGCTATTTCACAGGGTTTTAGCAATCTAACGCCCCCGCCCCCCAACTAGATCTACTACCAGGATGGAATTCACTTCCCCATTGAATCATACACATTTCTGCTACACACCAGGGGCTCATCTGCTGGAAGCAAGAGAGGAGAAAGACCTGGGGGAATTGGTGGATCACAGAACATCTGTGAGACACCAGTGGGACACAGAGACAAAAAATGCCAATGCAGTCCTAGGATCAGACTGCCCAAATCTCTTAGTATGCCAAGAGAGAGACTCTCGCTGGCCACGAAAACAGGCCCCACTCCCAATTTCATAGCATTATCTCCTGCATAGACACTATAGTGCCCAGAATGTACGTAGCCACCCATGGGCCTCTGCCCTTCTAGTTCTCTCCCTCTGAGTCAGTGAGCAAAGCCGATCCCTATGCACGGCGGATGCACAAGATCCTGGGTAACACAGATGTTTCCACCAACAGGAATGCAGGAGGGGTGGGGTCAGTGATGGATGGCAAGGGATGGGAGGGAGATTTGAAGTATCAGGTTGCAATGGGGGGTGTGGCGGGCCCCTCCCGCCTGGGTCCCCGACCCCTTGTGATACAGTCTCTCCCTGGCCCTTTAAGCCAGGCCAAAGGCCCTCTGGCCTGAGTCCCCAAAACAGTCTATAGCTGGCCCTTTAAGCAGGGCTAAGGCCCCCTGGCCGGAGTCCGCACAGTTTACAGCTGGCCCTTTAAGCAGGGCTAAGGCCCCCTGGCCGGAGTCCGCACAGTTTACAGCTGGCCCTTTAAGCAGGGCTAAGGCCCCCTGGCCGGAGTCCGCACAGTTTACAGCTGGCCCTTTAAGCAGGGCTAAGGCCCCCTGGCCCGAGTCCACAAAACAGTCTATAGCTGGCCCATTAAGCAAGGCCGAGTCCACAACGCAGTTTGTCGTTGTAGCGGGGGCACACCCCAGGTAGGGGGACCCGGGCCCCCTCTACTCCACCGGGTCCCAGCCCAGGGCCCTGTGAGCGACCAGGTACCGGGTCACTCTCTCGGCAGGGCCATCCAGCCGAAACGCGCCAAAGTTCTCGGGCCGGGAGCGGCGGCTCCTGCTCCGGGCCACTTCCTACCTGGATCCCCGGGCTTCCTTCCCCTGGACTTGCCCAGCTGGCTGCGATCTCCAGGCCGGCGTCCCCTCGGCAGGCAGTCTCTGGGTTGCACCGATTCGCCTCCGTCTTCCTTCCGGCCTCTCCTGGAGTCCCTGGCAACCGCTGAGGGAGAGCTCCCTTCTCCAGTCCTTCTCCTTCGGCTGCCTCCCCTGAGTGAGTCCTGGCCCAGGCTTTTATAGCCCTGCTGCAGCCCGGGCATGCTCAGTAGGGCTGTGGGGGAGGGGCCTCTGCAGCCAGGTAACCCTGGCTGGGCCCTGTAGGTTCAGTGCGGGGCTGCCTCGCCCCCTCACAGTGGGGTACAGAGAAGGTACTGCAGGAGGGGCAGGGAGCTGTCTGCTGGTCAGTATATCCAGGAGAGGGTATGATCCATTCACCCCCAAGCATTGCCCACAACCAGGACTGGTCCGATGTGGAGTTTAGCAGCTGCTCTTATCCTGGAAACCTATGGTTCATTGCTCCTTTATGCGTGTTTGGAAGGGTTTAAAAAGAAACCGACACGTACGGCAGGGTTAGTAGTGATGAAGACCATCACCATCCAAAGCTTGACGTGAGTCCTTCTGATCCTCCTTTCGTTACCCCAGAGGAGATCTGTTGGGACCCGGCTGCTGAGCCGGTGGCCAACTGCTACTCCACAATAAGTTTGTTGTTGTCCTTAAGAAAAGAGTTGTGAGCCAGCTTCTCCAGACACAGCCAGGGCAGGCGGTTTTGCAAGGTGTATGCACAACCTGCTCCCTGACTGCCTGCTACTTGCACGTGGAGGCGAAGGGAGGGGAAACTCAGCAATGGAGTCACTGGACACCACTCCGACTAGAGCCAGTAGAAGCTTCCTTTGAATTAATTGAACCCAATTCGCCCATTCTCTTAGCTATTCCGAAGGCGACACAGCAAACCACTGTCATTGCTGGACTGCCCTCCGTCCCCTGCAATGACTATGGCTACACCCGTCCTTGGGTGCTTCCCCAAGGAAGTCACTGCAATAGGACACTACAGCTTGAACCTCTCTAATCTGGCACCCTTGGGACCTGACCAGTGCCAAACCACAGGTCAGAATTGTCCAGCAGCTTCACCAACACTTCCACTGCTCGCTGGGCTTTTAGAGGACACGTTGGGGTAAATTAGAGCTAAACAACGGCACCGAACACTGAGAGCCAGGACTGGGGGCTACAAACAAACTTCACGGGACCACGGGAAACTTGGCCACACCCATGGAAAGTGGACATCTGGCTAACTAACATCCTGCCGGACCACAGAAGTTGCCAGACCAGAGAGTGCCGGACTAGGGAGGTTCCACCTGTAGTCACAAGATCCTTGGTATTTCCTTTCAAAGTGAATGCCTCAGCCTTCCTGCAGTGCCAGGAACCCCTTCTCCAGTGACCATGGGCTCTTCCCTTGATGTGACTGCCAATAGGACTCATTTCTGCTCCTTCAGCTAGAGTATGAACAGGTCTCCCCAGGCCAAGAGAGGCTTTGCAAGATGATCCCACCTACCTGGACTCACCAAACGATTGTGGCTTTTGAAATGTAAGCTCCCGGCATCCGTGTAGGCGGAGAGAGGGCGGGACGGAGGGAAAAGGATAATTTCAAAAGACTTTGTGGTTCTAAGAATTCACATGACCCGCATCCCCTTAACCGCGCCCTCATAGGCTTGATACCCCAACTCCCCATCAGCTACTGTTCTTTAAACGCTGTTCGGAGCGGACAGCAGAAACGGAATCCACAACCTCTATTGCATCACAATGCAGGTGCACAGCTGGTACGTTCTCTGAATCTCAGGAGCTCTTGAGATGAAGTTACTAACCCAAGACTCAGAGGATCAGTCTTCAAGTCCTGTCTGTGACAAAGACTCCTCGTGCAAGGCTGGGGAAAAACACTAAATTCGCCCATACGGATAATAATGCTTCCTTTGACACTCGGGCCTAGTTAGTGTGAGAGCTCTTTAAGGCAGGGACAGTATCTTGCTAGGAGCTTGTACACCATCTAGCATCACACAGTCTCGGTTGGGACTCCTCAGTGCGCTTGTGCGACCACTCAGGGGAGAGTCAAACACTACCTAGCTGATTAGCCGAGTGCCCACCGTTTTGTTTCTGTTGGTGGTGCACATTTGCATACGTCTTGGTGCACACAAATTTATTCTGCACATGGATAGAAAAAAATCGGCACCACTACTGGTGGTGTACATGCATGTATGTCTTGGTGCACATTAACATTGTCCTGCACATAGATGGAAAAGATTATACTGCTACGTGCAACTGAGTTATTCCAGACAAGGCTGTTGGCATTACTGACCATTATTAAAGCTGCCATTATAAGAACCTGTTTTCAATTGCTCATCACTTTGCCAAAGTGTAACCTTGCCATGAAATCTTCCATGCCAGTGTTTGCCTCAGACTGAGTATTTAAAAAAAACTAAGCCAAATTTAGTCAGTCAGTTCCAGGAATGAAGCTGGGGGAAATACATTGTTTTGCTCACATTAATATATTCTGATGACCTTTTCCTTTGAACCTTATGGTGAACCTTCTCTACACACCTTCCAACTGCTGCAACAAATGAAACAGGGATCCAGCAGACAACAATCTACATCACCAGGCACCCCTGAATGGTCCCAGAGTAGATCCATCCTGTGCCCTGAATGAGGGACCTGGGAAAAAAACAGCATGCGATCATGTAATTAAAGACTATCAAACTGCACAGGCATAAAGGGGCTAAATTAAGGTTGCACAGGCAACCTTAATTCTGGAACTTCCTAATATGTGTGTTTGATTTGACTTGGCTTCTAACATGGGTTTGTTTTAGGATTGCCAGGTGTCCAGTATTGACCCGGACAATCCGGTATTTTCACCTTTCCAGTAAAAAAATTTAGAAAATACCGGACACCTAAAATATCCGGTATTTTCTGATTTTTTTCCCGGCCAGGAAGCGAAAATACTGGGTTCCTACCTGGCTCCGCAGGGGCTCTGAATGACCTGGAGCAAAAAGATCAGATGGCAGACGGCTGGCAGCCTATTAGGACCAAAAAGCCTCAAAAGCATTTCTTAAAGGGGCCATGCTTTTTTTTTTTTTTTTTTTTTTGCGCTTAATAACTCTTGGGGTCCTTTTTTTCTCAACAACTTTGGTATCCCTCTTTTTTTTCTCAACAGAATTTTTTCCCAATTTTTTTTTTTTTTTTTGGTGCGGGGGGAGGGGGTTGTGTTCGGTATTTTTGGTTAAACCATCTGGCAACCCTAGTTTGTTTGGGGTTTTTTGTTGAAATAAACAATAATGATCCTAATAAAGCATCAACCCTCCTCCCCCAGGGCTCCTGCTGCAATGCTGTACATCCATACTATCCCATACTTATTTGTTCATTCATTTGTGCAGGGCACAATTAAGCCCCCAACCAGTACTTCTAGCTTTTCTAGAAATTCTGCAGTAATGAGGCATGTATTTTGGTTTGTGGGTAGTTCCATGACATAATTAAAATATCTGTGCTGAGAGCAACTCTTTGGAATGCCTTCAGGCTGCTGGATTTGCTAAATGAGAAGATACGACTAAAATGCCCTATTCCGGTGTCCTTGACTGTGTGTATGCCACAGGGAAAGCATATGGTCTGGTAGAGGCAATGAGGTATTGCTAAAATGAAATGGCATTGTTAGTGGGCACTTCACCTCACCTGCCTAGCCAGTGGTTCTAAACTGGTCTGTGGATCGACCATACACAGGGCCGGATGATCCATTAGGCACAACTGGCACAGGGCCTAGGGCCTACAAAAATGTTTAACCCTAAAAAAAAAAATCATAATTAACTCGAAAATAAGAAAAGAAAACTGCTAAAGCCACTTTCAAGAGCGAAAATTAAAGTGGGCGATATTAGGGCGTTGAGACGATGGATTTATATACAGGAAGTCCCCGGGTTACGTACAAGATAGGGACTGTAGGTTTGTTCTTAAGTTGAATTTGTATGTAAGTCGGAACTGGTACATATTGTAGGGGAAACTCTAGCCAAACATTTCTCCAGAACTCAGTTTTATTCTCCCACACCTCACTTCCCTCAGTCCTTTATTCTCAAGCTGAGGTGTCTGCTGAGAAAAGCCGTTCCGCATCTCCCTGGTCTGCTGGGGGGGGGGGCGCTAGCTCCGCGTCTCCCTGGTCTGCTGGGGGGGGGGGGCGCTAGCTTCGCGTCTCCCTGGTCTGCTGGGGGGGGGCGCTAGCTCCGCGTCTCCCTGGTCTGCTGGGGGGGGGCGCTAGCTCCGCGTCTCCCTGGTCTGCTGGGGGGGGGGGGGCGCTAGCTTCGCGTCTCCCTGGTTTGCTGGCGGGAAGCAGCTAGTGCAGGGTTGCCTCACCCCGTTTGTAAGTAGGGATCCGATGTAAGTCGGATCCATGTAACCCGGGGACTGCCTGTATACATATATAAGGGGGAAATGCCCTCATTTAAAGGCCTACCATTATGAGAACACCAAGGGCCTACAAAGACCTTAATCCAGCCCTGACCATCAAGCCTAGCCCTTTGTGTCACCCCTTGTAGTGGCCCTGCGAGAACCAAGGGGTTGGGGATTGGGAGAGAAGATGATCTCGCTTACACCATTTTCAGAAGTAGGGCCACCCTAGGGATTTCTGGGGCCCTAGGAATTATTATTAAACTGGAGCCCCTAGGCTCCACTGAAAGCAGTCCCCAGCCGGCGCTGCTGATCCCAGTGGACCAAGGGGCCACAGCCACCACCCCCACCCTTGAACCCCCCAGAAATCCCCTCCCCCCCCCATTGCTGACACATAAAGAGCTTTGTACGCAGCAGATGCTGCGGTAATGGCTCAAGGCGGGTTTTGCCTTCATAGAATCATAGAAGAGACCTCAAGCGTCATCGAGTTCAGCCCCCTGCAAATCATCCCAGCCAGGGCTTTGTCAAGCTGGGACTTAAACACCTCTAGGAATGGAGATTCCCCGTCATATAAGAACTGCACCTTGCCAGAGCTCATGGCCCTCCTGCAGACCCGAGCCCCTCCGGGCTCACCACAAGCATTTAGACAGGAAGTACCAAGCAGAAATAACATGAACACGTGTGTGTGTGCATGTGTGCACGCATGTGTATGTGCATGACAGTGTGTGGGTATATGTTTGCGTGAGAGAAAGATCCAGTGTGTATGTGACAATCTGTGTTGGGGGACAGTGAGTGTGACTCATCAGAGGCAGAGCATATGCAGGTGTGTGTGAGAGAAAGCATGGGTATGTGGGATTTTCTGTGTGTGTGTGTGTGTGTGTTAGAGAAATGTGAGAGGCAGTGAGTGCACTGTCACTTTAAGTTCCTCCCCCACCCTCCCATGCTCCCTCACATGAAAGATTTGCTTCTGTCCTATCCCCAGCCTGGCCCCCACCCAAGATCAAGGCAGGTAGGTAGGGTCCAGGGAGGGACCCCATTCCAGGCAGCAGAGGGCCAGGCCGGTGCACCCCAACGCTACAATAAAATTGTTAGACTTGAAGGTGCCACTGACTCCTAGTAACTATAGGGAGAGCAGTATTAAAATCTATTCTGCAGAGGTGTTCTATCGTCACAACACCCCAGTGAGGTACAGAACGAGCATTATCCCCATTTTACCAGTGCAGAATGGAAGCAGAAGAACAATTAGGTGACATATCCCAAGTGTGACGGACCCCCTACCTTTGCTTTAGAAAATGGACTTGTGGACACAAATATGCATAATTCAAAGACACTTTGGACAAATTGCCTCATGTAACCTATCAAACTTAATGTCATAATCCGCTGGATCTGTTAATCATATTTTGGTGTATGCATCATTCCTGTGTGTAAAGTTAGACATCTGGCCTATGGAATGCTGTATGATTTTAAATGTGTAACTGGAAAGCCATGAAGGGTGTTTCCCATGTCTGGGCCATCATATGCAAATAGTCTTTTGTCTTTAGGTTTTAGCAGCGGTTGGGCTGAGGAAGTCACATGTCCACCCCAACTGGAAGGGTGGAATGTTAGAAACAGAATTCCCGCCCAAAGGAAATCTTTAAAAACAATAGGGAACTAGCAGGTTTTGTCTTCGGGCTGGCTGAACACACCGGGAAGGAAGGAACCAAAGACCCCAGGTTGAGGAACAGCCCTGGTTTGGAAGGCTTAGCTGGAAAAGAAGCAGTTTTAGAGTGAGTTTGTAATAAGCTTGCACTGGGGTTTTAGTGTAGAAGTAACTGAGCGTTTTCTGATATTTTGAGTTTGTAATCGACTTTGCTCTGCCTGTTCTCACTTATTACCACTTCAATCCTACTGCTTGGACTTAATAAAATCACTTTTATTTACTATCAAGCCCAGTAAATAATTGTTACCTGGGGAAGCAATCAGTGTGTACATTCCCCCTTTCATTGCTAAAGGGGGCTTACCCAATAATTCATTTGGGCTACGTCCAGACTGGCATGATTTTCTGGAAATGCTTTTAACGGAAAAGTTTTCCGTTAAAAGCATTTTCGGAAAAGCGCGTCTAGATTGGCACAGACGCTTTTCCGCAAAAGCACTTTTTGCGGAAAAGCGTCCGTGGCCAATCTAGACGCGCTTTTGCGCAAAAAAAACCCGATTGCCATTTTCGCGATTGGGACTTTTTTGCAGAAAACAAATCTGAGCTGTCTACACTGGCCCTTTTGCGCAAAAGTTTTGCGCAAAAGGGACTTTTGCCCGAACAGGAGCAGCATAGTATTTCCGCAAGAAGCACTGATTTCTTACAGTAGGAAGTCAGTGCTTTTGCGGAAATTCAAGCGGCCAGTGTAGACAGCTGGCAAGTTTTTCCGGAAAAGCGTCTGATTTTCCAGAAAAACTGGCCAGAATAGACACAGGCCTGGTGTTCTGATCCCATTTGGGGAGTGGTATCCCAGGACGCTGGGCCTTAAACTGCACTCTTCTTGGACCTGAAGAGGTTCAGTGTCTGTACTGCTTCTCGGGAGGGCAGTGATCCTCAGCTCTGTGCCTTGGCTGGGGGGACCAGGGAGTGGGCCATGAGGAGTCCCAAAGAGCAAGGTGGAGTGTCAGTGACCATGACAGCACCCTGGGAATCACCCCCACGGGGTCTTCTGTCACCGCCCCCCGTCACACCAAGGTCACATCGGACTCAGACCATGTTTGAATGCAGTTCTCTGAAATCACAACCAGTGCCCTATCAGCAGACTCTCTTTCCTAGTACTATCCCAATGGGCTTTGCACCAGGCCCTTAATTCTGCATGGCTGAGATTGTTAACGTGGGAACAAGCGTGGGTGTTTTCGGGAGGTAGAGAGGGAATGCACAAGGCAACTATGAGCTGATTTTCCATTGTTCGGAAATAAAGTCAGCCTTAGCTGTAAAATAGCGATGGGCAACCTAGGCTAGTGAGTGGCCGCCTTCATCGCAGCGGGCGCAGGTTTGTCACAATCCAAACATTCTCCCGAGAGAGGGTCATTTTACTGACTGCGCTTGCATCCTTAGAGTTCGGGGTAGGGGGGAATTGAACCACAGCAGTGCTTTGATGGGACGCAGAGGGAGCGCCTGGCTCTCGCAGTGTTGTGTGCAATCAACACGCCCCTCACTTCATGTACCCTGGTTTTACATGCGGGTCACTTCAATAACACCAGTGGGAAACATCTATGTGGATAGAAACCAGCAGAATCTGGCACGCTTGCACCTGGGTAACAGTGAACAAAATGTCTCGTGGGCGACACACAGAACCCCGATGGGCCGCAGGTTGCCCATCCTGGCTGTAAAAGGAAATGGAAGAAAGAAATCTAGTCCTAGCCGCCCAGACAACATGAGACAACACCCCTTCCAATCCTGTTCATAATTTCACCTCTTCTGCTAATCTTTAAATTACCGAATGTACAAATCCTGGCCAAACTCCATACACCTTACCCCTGCCAGGTCACCACACACCTCCTCCTCTGGGCGCTATTAGGCGGCTTCGCAAAGTAACAAATACCTTTGACAAAGCAAGGAAGCCGTCCTCATACTATGAGAAAGCCCAGACTGATCTTCCACTGCAGCACCGCAGAGGTGCCCTTAGGCGAGCCTCTGATACCTTCACACCAATCAGAATGCTTCGTAAAAACTGGGCTGGTCACACCGTCCCTCCAACGATGCTTCTGATGTCCATCTCTCTTTACAAAGAATCACTACTGAAACCTGCCAAATCACCGCCTAGGCACTGGGCACTCCTCTCTCCCCCTCTGAACGTCATCATGAGAAGTGGCTTAACACTGGAATGGTGCCACACAGGAGACCAGATCATAGATAATCACTGGCTGCAGTCCTCCCCTTCACTGCCTTCCTCATCCTCTCACGCTGTCTCTCTACCTTCATTATAATCACTTGTCTTTGTTCTCCTGCTTCCTCCCAGCGCCGCTCGCTCCTCCTGTAGCATCACAGACATGTCGGGCTGGAAGAAACCTGGAGAGACTGATCATCTCTGACCAACGGCCAACCTGATCTAAAACTCCTCCAGTGAGGGGGGCTTCGTAACCTCCCTAGGAAGCCTGTTCCAGTGCTAGTTCGTCTTTTCCTAATATCTAACCTAAATTGGCCTTGCTGGAGATTCATCCCATTACTTCTTGTTCTACCTGCCGCACAGGGGCGACGTCTAGACAGCAAGCCTCTTTCGAAAGAGGCTTTTTCGAAAGATACTTTCAAAAAAGCCTCTTTCGAAAAAGAGTGTCTAGACTGCAGCCAGTACTTTTGAAAAAGCAAGCCGCTTTTTCGAAAAAGAGCACCCAGGCAGTCTGGAGGCTCCCGTTCGAAAAAGCACGGTTTGCATTACATAGCGCCTTTTTTCAAAAGAGCACTTTTGAAAAAAGGCATTCTTCCTCATAAAAAAAGGTTTTCCACATCGAAAAAGCTGCCGTATTCTTTCGATTTACTGTCGAAAGAACGTGGCAGCAGTCTAGACACAGGGGAAGTTTTTTCGAAAAAAGGCCACTTTTTTTAAAAAAAACCCTGTAGTCTAGACACACCCAGGGAGAACAACAGATCACCACCCTCTTTGTAACAGCCCTTAACATACTTGAAGACAATTCCCAGTCTTCTTTTCTCAAGACTAAATGTGGCAATTCTTCCACCCTCTCCTCCACTGCCGAGTTTCCTAAAGCTTATATCATTTCTATTGCTCTCTTCTTCTCTGCTCTGCCATTTTCTCCAATATACCTGTCACTTCACCTTTATTCTGTAGGAAGGGAAGGTTCCTGGTTGAGTAGGTGTAACCCACATGCCTGCTGGGCACGGTGTCCTGGCCCATCTCATGGAACTGAAACCGCTCACAGAGAAAATAACGAGTCTGCGCTACAGTTTCAGCTAATAGCCAGCTGGCTTTTAACACATGCCGGATAGCCTCGTGTTCTAAGCCCCAGAGGTTCCAGGTTCAATTCTAGCTGCAGACACTGGAGTCTGCTAACGTTACACATGGAACTGAGAACAAACTCCATCAGAGCTTTCCAGGTTTTATCCCTGGTTCTTCTGCGGATTCATTTTGTGATTTTAGACAAATCACTTTGCTTTCCATTTTGCTCCCCCCTCCCCTTTGCCCCCGTGATATGGGAATAATAGTACTAAGGTCAAGGGAGTTGGTAAAACTCTTTGAAATTCTTCCATGAAAGACCCTAGATAAGTGTAAAGTCTTACCAAACCCTTCATCCAAAATCATATTTATTTTTATTCCCAAAGGATGACAAAAATTCCCCGACAAATAGCCAAAGTGCAAAGCATTGGTATTAAAACAATAAGATAAGACAGAAAATATCATATTGCATCTGTATAAATCCATGGTACACCCACATCTCGAACACCATGTGCAGATGGGGTCACCTCATCTGAAAAAAATATTCGAATTGGAAAAGGTCAGAGAAGGCCAAAAAATGGTTAGGGATATGGAATGACTGCCACACAAGGAAAGATTAATAAGACTGGGACTTTTCAGCTTGGAAAAGAGATGGTTAAGAGTTATGACAGAGGGCTATAAAAATCATGACTTATATGTGTCATTTTTTTGCCTTTGATGTGAACTTTTCAGTTTTCACATACTTAAAACATGCACCTGGACGTACTTCTTCACACAACCTGTAGTCAACCTGTGGAACTCCTTGCCAGGGGATGTTGTGAAGGTCAAAAGTATAATGGGGTTCAAAACAGAATTAGATAAGTTTATAGAAAATAGATCCACCAACAGCTACTAACCAAGCTTGTCAGGGAGGTAATACTATGAGCTGGGTGTCCCTAAACTTTCAGCTACCAGAAGCTGAGACTAAAAACCACTTGATAAATCACTTGAAAATGCCCTGTTCTGTTCATTCCCTCTGAAGTATCTGGCATTGGCCAGTGTCAGAAGACAGAATGCTGGGCTAAGTGGACCATTAACTTGACTCAGTATGTCAGTTTTTAAGTTCTTATGTATATTTCTTGCCCTTTACAGCTTCCCTGGGTTTTATAAAATGTTTTTCAAAAACATTCTGAGCAACTGCATTTACTAGAAAAACATGACAACTGAATCTCTCCAAATGGTGAAATGATCACACACAAATGGGGCATCATTCTAAACACATTTTGAGGCGTAACAAAGGGCAAGATTCCTGCCAGAACAGCAAAGGTAACTTACTCTAAGGTTAGAAGAACTGGCGTGCAGTCGGGATTCGATTTTCTCCCAACCGTTGTTCTGAAGATGGTCTCCCGTCTCCCTGCTCTCCCCTTCCGGGAGAGAACAACAAAAACAAAACACAGTGTCCAAAGACCATTGGGATAATTGCATTATGAGTGCTTCCCTTTTCCCCTGAAGCTCTTTTCAGAATCACTGGAGATGTGTCTGTGTTAAAGCACAGGACTGGAAGTCGTGAGGCCTGGGGCCAAATTCACCCATGACTAAACTAGTTTATACGGGAGAAAAGTCTGGCAGAGGGCCCTGAAATGGAAAGCCATCGAGTGGAGGATGGAGAAGGCTGCAGTGATATGAAGAGGCAGAAATCTCCCTTGCAACAAGGAAGATAAACAGCCCAAAAAGTGGGCAGCTCTGGCCAATTAAGGGCAAGTAAAGAAAACACTGATAAAAGGCAACCCCTTAACAACCTTCACCAGCTGGGCTCCTATGGAGCCTAAACTGAAGCCACCTTCCCTCCTCAGCCACCCAAGGTGGGACACCTCAGGATGGACAGTGGTGGCACTTTCCACCAGCACTCTTTTGGGGTGAAGGCCCTACCTTTCTGGGTTGCCGAGGGCCTTGTTACTGAACCGAGGGGCCCTTGACACCAGTCTGAGACCGCACTAGTGAATGTGTCCCCCTGATTCTACTCCCAACACCACCCCGGATTCACAGCTTGGCCTGGATCTTCCATTTTAAATCACAGTCGGGGTTGTTGTTGTTTTTTCCAAGTTCAAAGGGGAATTAATTCACTGACGTTTTAGGACCTGCCTTAGGCAAGAGGTCAGATCCTTGCTTATGAGGCTAGGGAGGATCCCTGTGGGTCCATGGACACTGAGAGAAATCCCAAGAGAAACGCCGTCCTACTCAGGAGGCAGATCTCTGCGAGCGTCACGGGAATTCACTGGTCCTTGGATCTGCCCCATAAATCCAAAGCCACCATGTTCCCCTCTGCCTTTGTTGCTCCTTTGCCAACACCAAAACCCAGCATCCATATGATTTAACCGTTCACGGGTGATTTATTAACATTCACTGCCTGGGGCACCACCCCATAAATCATATGGATGCTGGTGTTTGGTGACTGCAAAGGAGAAACAAAGGCAGAGGGGGAAATGGTGGCTTTGGATGCATGGGGCAGATCTAAGGACCTTCCGATTACTCCGGGATAAAAGGGGAAAGTTTGCTTCCTGACACTGGCCAGCCCACCCCAGAAGGAGAAAAGGCACATTGGTGAGTCAGCAAGCAGCATGCCCTATGCTCCTGTACAACATTACACCTCCAGGAGTCACTGGCAGTTCAAATCAGAGCAGGTTATTAATGAACGCCAGCAACTGAAAGCCAATAGCCAGAGTCAATCAGACCAACTATCTTCCCCCCTACAGCTACTAGAATCCCTACTAACGTTTACTATTTTGAATGCCATGCGCATGTTCAACGGGGTGTTTGGCTCCTGGCCTTGTCTAAAGAAGCACATCCCTCTTTAGAAATCCCGGGTGGAATGCTTCCAGGGCAGGTCATTTTGGAAATGATGCCTCCAGAGAGAGAGAGAGAGAGAGCACCCTATAAAGGGATCTTCCCCATTGAGAGAGAGGAAGGGGCTTGCTTATTTCATCGACTGGAAAGACAGTTTAGCCGAGTCTCTCATCCTCATTTCTGTGGGCAACAGCAGGGGCTAGCCACTCCAAAGGGAGGACGGTACCACCTGGAGAAACCCGACCAACTCAGGTGTTGGAAATTGGAGGCAAGTATCTGCCTTTGCCGCTGTGCGTAGCAGAGGGGAGGAAGAGAAGGCACATCCTGAGCACAACGTGTGTTACACTAGACCAGTGGGTCTCCAAGTACAGTCTGTGGACCACTGGTCGTCTGCAACTGTCTTGCACGTGGCCTGTGGGATCAGAAATCCCGCCTCCCCCTCCCCTGTCACTGTGCCAGTGCTCCAGTTGGTTGGAGCATCAGTTCTGGCTTCCTGCTGTGGGGGGGAGGGGGAAGAGTCTTGTGGGCAAGGTCCAGTTTGTGGGGGAAGAAAGTGGCTCCGAGCGCTGCCATTCTCCCTCCCCACGGCTGGGGAAATGCAGAACAGGAAACTGCTCACCTGGAGGCTTTCCCCGCTGCTCCCATTGGTCGGAATCATGACCAATGGGAGCAGTGGGGGTCAGTGCCTGGGAGTGGCAGGACACAGAGAGCCAGGTTAGCGCCCCCCCCATTTCCCTCATGCCCAGACCCTGCTTGCACCCCATCTTCCTCCAGCATTACTGTCCTGCAAAGACACTGCACCCCTAACATGCTCCTGCACCCTTCCTCCCTGATCCCATCCCGCCACCCCATTCCTGCACCCTCTCTCCCACCCAGAATGCGCCACCCTCCACTCCGCCCTGCACCCTGCTTCCTGGCCAGACCCTCATGCCCAGCCCGCTCCTGCCCCCTACCTCCTAGCCAGACTCCCACCCCAGCCTGCTCCTGCCCCCTACCTCCTGGCCTGACTCCCACCCCCAGCCTGCTCCTGCCCCCTACCTCCCGGCCAGACTCCCACCCCAGCCCGCTCCTGCCCCCTACCTCCCGGCCAGACTCCCACCCCAGCCCGCTCCTGCCCCCTACCTCCCGGCCAGACTCCCACCCCAGCCCGCTCCTGCCCCCTACCTCCCGGCCAGACTCCCACCCCAGCCCGCTCCTGCCCCCTACCTCCTAGCCTGACTCCCACCCCCATCCCGCTCCTGCCCCCTACCTCCTAGCCTGACTCCCACCCCCAGCCCGCTCCTGACCCCTCCCGCTCCTGCCCCCTACCTCCTAGCCTGACTCCCACCCCCATCCCGCTCCTGCCCCCTACCTCCTAGCCTGACTCCCACCCCCATCCCGCTCCTGCCCCCTACCTCCTAGCCTGACTCCCACCCCCATCCCGCTCCTGCCCCCTACCTCCTAGCCTGACTCCCACCCCCATCCCGCTCCTGCCCCCTACCTCCTAGCCTGACTCCCACCCCCATCCCGCTCCTGCCCCCTACCTCCTAGCCTGACTCCCACCCCCAGCCCGCTCCTGCCCCCTCCTGCCCCCCACCCCAGCCCTCCCACCCCCATCCCACTCCTGCCCCCTACCTCCTAGCCTGACTCCCACCCCCAGCCCGCTCCTGCCCCCTACCTCCTAGCCTGACTCCCACCCCAGCCCGCTCCTGCCCCTTCCCTCCCGGCCAGACTCCCACCCCCAGCCCGCGGTCCGGGGAAAGGTCTGCGTTGAGCGGGGAGGGCCGCAGGCCAGGGAGTTCGAGACCCCAGCCCTGGCGCAGAGCTCCCGGACCATGCACCGGCTCCCTTCACTCCGCCGGGTTGGAGGTTTCCCTCCCCAGAGAGCCGAGCCGAGGGGCCCGGCAGCCCCCCCGCTCCCCACCGCCGGCCTTACGCGCTGCGCGCAACCGGGCTGAGGCTTGACACTGACCTGCCTGCATCCAGACCCGGGAGCATCTCCGAGGCGCCTTTCCCGGGCGGTACTACCCCCCCCTCCCCACACCAGTCCGGCGCCCCACGGGTTAACCCCCTCCGCTGAACAACAGACGTGGGAGCCAACCACGGCCCCGCAGGCCGGCCAATGGGCGCAGCCAGTGGGCGGGGCTTGGGAGGCTGGGTTTCCCCCCGTTTCTCCCCCTCCCCGGGGTTTGTTTGTTTTGTTTAGTAAATTAATGCAGCAAGAAAGTCCCGAGACCTGGCGCGCTCTGCCCGGCGGCGATCGGGCCGGGAGGACCATGCGAGGGCTTAGGCGGCCAGGGCAGGACTTCTCTTTCTCCCTGAGCCCCGGGGGGGTCCCGGAGCCCTGAAACTTACCCCCCGCTTCCTCGCCGCGGGAGCCGCGCGCAATGGGACACCTTCCCCGCAGCAACCACAACTCGCGTGGGGGCCACTGTCCCGGCCAGCAGGAGCCTACGGCAGCCACGCGTGGGGCAGGCGAGGCAGACCGGCCGGGCAGTACGGCCAGTGCCCAGCGCTGATCCATCCCAGTGGATGTAACTCGCGAGGACTCGGCAGCGAGCGGCGGCAATTAGAGCGGGGGGGGGCTGGTGGGGTGTTTTTCTGGGGGGTTGGGGTTTTTTGGGGGTTCCCCCCTTTTCCTCCCGCCCCCATGGCAAATATACTCTCCTCGCCTCTTGCCTGCTCCAGCAAGCCGGGCTCCCCCTGAACCGACCGGCGATTTCTGGGCTCCACGCTGCTGGTCCAAACCCCAAAGCCGCACCGCAGTGTGGAGGGGGCGAGAAACCGCGGTGGAGTTTAAACAGCGAGGCTCGCTCCACGGTGCTGCCACCGGGGTCTCCGTCCAGGGTCCTGAATTCCCCGCCTTCCTACCCCGCTTCCCCCCCGCGACGAGCGGCTGGCAGGCGTGGGTGAAATTTACAAAGCAGGAAGTTCCAGCACTTTACTCCGGCTGCTTTGGCATTTGGGTTGGATCGCTGCTGCTGCTGCTGCTGCTGCTGCTATTTGTAAGTGGGGATTTACTCATTGGCTGGATTTAAAACCAAACCTCGTGGACTACAAATCACCCGATCTAGAACCATGTGTAACGTCAATGCATTTGGAGTCTACGTCTGGGAAACTCTAGTATTCTTCAGGTAGGTTGTTTTCTGCTCCCTCTTAGCTCGGATGGGTGCTTCGGAGTTGGCATGGATGGGGGGGCTTATGTTTCCTTGGGGGGGGGGGGTAATTCGCCAGCCCTCCCCTCCCTTTTCCTTTCTGATTATTCCCTGGGTCTAACTATTTAACATTCCCAAAGCTGCTCACTTTAGGGAGCTGTGTGAGTGACTCCGTTTTATGAGCACTGCATTCGCTCGCTCTCCAACCGCAGTGCTGAAAACCCCCTGTCCCCAGACTGGTAGGGAAGCGACAGCTAGTGGCGGCGGGGCGACTTGCAGTTGGACCCAATAGTTCATTTTCTTCCTCAAATTGCACGTTTGCCTGAGATCTGTTGCAATGTTCGATTGTCATGTTAGCTTTAGCAGTGGTCGAGTTATGGAATTAATCCCCCCCCCTCCGGAATTCATACACCTCCTCAACATACAGGAGTACCATCATTTCTTTTCCTAAACTTTCTACTAAGCACTTGGTTTAAAAATCCTAACAGACAGAAAAAACAACCACCACCAAGTGCTGGCTGAGGTCACTTTGCAATAGGATGCACTTGCAATCTTGATTTTGACCAGTTATGTTTTGAATGTATTTCTTGTTTAAAGAATAAGGTAGGAGAATGAACTCCTTAGCTATCCGAAAAGACTGACCCTCTCTATTCCAAATTTGTTATTTAACACGTCAAGGGAAATATTGGCACAGAACAGCCCTCCTGGATAAGGCAATGGGTTGTGCCGGGAAGGATAGATGTCACATACATGCATCTGGAAAATCACTCTTCTTTTATAACCTGCAGGAGTCATCCGTCTTAACACTTCATTTGAATTGCATGACTCTCATGTGGCAACCTCTCCGTTTTACGCATACTCAGGCCCAGTCTTGTATTGTCATAAGGAACAGTGACTAGGATTTCTCTACAGGTATAATGTGTATTGCCAGAGCCATTGTTAATTATGTTACTGACAGTAGCAGTGGGATAATTATTAGCTACCAGATTTTGCTAGCTAGCTGCGAATCCCTAGGAATGGGTTCCCAACCTAAAACTTGCACCCTTTCTCAATGCCTCCACCATCAGAATGAAAGAGAAGGAACCACAGCTCACCTGCTGATATGATGCAGAAAATGGACAGCAGTTTTGCAACCTATGGGCAGAGTGCTTAACAAGGGGGTGCTTAGTACACAGATCAAGGGGAAAGGACTTGGGAAACAACTTCTCAGGGACTCCAAAGCAACCCACCCTTCTGTACTTTAAGATGCGGCTCCGCAGCTAGCATGTGGCAGCACTGCAAAGCATGAGCAACGAGGTAGCATTTGTGGGCCAATTAAATCCTTCACTGTGGAAGCAGGAGGCAACATTGGAGCAGAAAGATGAAAGAGGAGATTACGTAAACATCAACCCATCTTCCTACTTTGCCCTCAACTTTCTGGAAGGCTGGGTCCTCTTGTCTTGTGGGGTGGGGGAGACTAGGCAGCAAGAACAGGAGAAAACACCTACACTGAAGTTTGATATGGTCCTAACATCATGGACAATGACAGCTGCTTCTCTGAGCCACCTGAGGTTCAGAAGAGACATATTTGTATCCTCTTGCCTATCTTATTCTAAAACAAATTCTGTGTCGGGGGGATCTAGTAGGACGTACTGAATATCTGCATATCCTGTTGGCCACAGCTGGACTTCTGGGTATGCAGTACCTCTTAAAACCAGGCTCCTGGTGTTAATATATATTAATATATAATGCTGTGTATTATGTACCTAAATGTGTCTGCGTCACTCATACAGAAAGGGTACTTTAGTTTTTAAGGGTAATATAGAAAAATTTAAAATGTTCCTGACAATTATCCTTAACACAGAAAGTATTTGAATTGAACTAAACTATCACCTGCAATTATTTTGCAAAGAAGCAAAACAACAGTCCCTGTACAGACTAAGTGCTGCATTTATTTTTCATTCCCCCCCCCCCACACACACACACTAAAATCCACTACATCTTGAAGGCAAGAATAGCTTTGCTATTTCCGCTTTAATGAGAGAACTTAAGATGAATAGGTTTCATAAGACAACTTCCATTAACCGCCATTTACAAAGTTAATATGCCAACTTCCCACCCAGAAGTCATGCATAGTGTAATCCAACAAAAAGCAATTTGGTAATCCAATCATTCCAAATAGAAGTATGCATTACAAAAAAATTATATGGTGTGCCCACCTTCAGTGCCAGCCTGTCAAAAATATCTTTGATGCGTCAGCACAGCCACCGCAAAATAACAATAACGAAAAAACCAATAAAGGCAGATGCGGGGAATCAACACTGCAGATACAGAAAATAAAATTAAATCGGCTGTTTAGCCATAAGGCCGCTGCCAGTCTTACCAAAAAAAAAATTCTGCGAGGAAAAGTAACATCTGGTGTCTGATTGCAAACATTAAGATATTGCCAATATAATATTTGTTTTGGTTACAGTTGAGGTGTTTTAGTAAGATTTGCCATCAGAAGCTTAATCCGAAGTAGCTTTTTATGGAAGAGGATGTTTTATTTTTCTACCTGCCTTTACAGCCTGTGGTCACTTTACTGTGACTAAGACAATTACGGTGTCTCTAGGGAAGAGAGAACGGAGTGGTGTTTGTATCTGACAAATTGTTGGGATTCTTTTCTAACACTTCTCTAAACTGAATTCCGTCAGGGGAAATCATATTTCTTGAGCTGATAATAGATAGGGCCACGTTATCAAACACACCCTCTACATCTGTGCATTCCTTTATGCGGCCATATTAAAACAATATGTTTAGGCACCAAACTGTCTAATCTGCATGCACACAACCTGCAAATTCCAGCGTACAAATGTAGAGGCTATAGTTTCAGATTTGACCCATCATGGTCATGCCTGAATTTCCTGCCTAATGTACCACTGCACTGAACCTAGTGATGCAGAAACATCACTCTAGATGTTAATAAAGAGCGTGCATGCACCTCGTCTACATTAAGATGGGAGAGAAAATAAGGGTAACTTGGGATATATTTTTACAGAGATGGACACTGCTCTGAAATGATCCACTAAAGTAACATGAGCCCCCGATTCTTATCTCACTGAGGCCTGGTCTACACTACAGCAGGAGGTTGAATTAAGAGATGCAACTACATTACTTATGTAGCCGGAATTGAAGTATCTTAAATCAAGTTTCCATGCTGTCCACACAGCAAGAGGCTGACAGGAGCAAAGGCTCCTGTCGGCTTCCTTTACTCCTCATGCGGCGCCCTCTGACAGGGGCGCCCTCTGAGTTTGATTTAGTGGGTCTTCACTAGACCCGCTAAATCAAACCCCAGGAGATTGACCACAGCGGTGTCAATCTTCCATGTAGTATAGACATGGCCTTATACTGCTGTACATCAGGATTAACTCCAGCAAAGTCCACAGAATTACACTAATGTATACAAGATCTGATTTAGGCCCTGTTGATTATAACAGGACTTCGGGGTGTGCAGTACCTCTGAAAACCAGGCTCCAGGTGTTAATATACATTAATATATAATGCTGTTCACTATGTACCTGATTGTGACTGTATCGCTTCAACCGAAAGGGTACTGTAGTTTTAGGGATAATATATTTGTAAATATTCCTGACCATTATCCTTAAGAGGATAGTTCTGTTAGATGGCCTGAACAGAGAGTCCTTTGCCCTAACAGGAATGATATGAGATTACTGTTCGGAGTGGGATACATGCTGAAAATTGCTGCCCATGTGAAAAAATTGCTGGACAGCCTTATCCAATATGTCCCTATCTGCACATCCTACTCATCTGAAAGTATCAACATTCTTTTATTCCAGGGATGGGGAACCTAAGGTCTGGGGGCTGGATCTGGCCCCCGAGGCTCAGGGCTCCTCTCCAGAATTGGGGAGCCTGTGCTGGCACTCCACCCCCCTACCATCTCCCCACGGGGCTGGAACACACAAAATCGACTAGTCTGGGCCTGGTGTGCACAGGGAATGTGGGGAGCATCTCTCTCAATAAGGGGTCACATCAGTGTGGGATATTTTTCTTTTCACTTGTGTGCAGCCCCCGCCTGATTTTCCTGTGAGTCAGCGGCCCCTGGCCCTAAAAAGGTTCCCCGCCCCTGCTTTAAACAATGTCTTTTTAAACAGTGCGACGTCATCGTATTGAATCTGAAATCCCCGTTCGCCTCACAGGCACCACAGCACCCGACATTTCCTCCCAGCTCTGTCTCTATGGACTTCAACGAGCAATATGCCCTTTGAGCCGCTCCCGTCTGGTTCATGAAAACAGCTGGGGTGGGTTTACGTCCAAACTTCCACCGCACCTCCGCAATGCCGGGTAGCATTGCAGTGAAAGCTGCGATCGGGGCATGCAGCATGGTTTCTAGAGGCATAGCCAGACTAGAGTAGCTGCTGCTTCCTTTAGTTAAGAAGCAATTTCCACACACTTAAAAAAAACCCAAAACACCCCAATATACTGAGAATTTTCCATCAAGACCTGTTGTGCCCCTCTTCTGAGATTATCTATTTTATTGCTGATGAAGGATATTTAGCAAAGCCATAAAATAACTGGTTGTAAAGAGGCTCTTTAACAGACTTAGTCTTGGACCTATAATAGCCCTGTTAAGGACCATTAAAAGGCTTACATCTTCAGAGCTTAAAAATATGCACATTTCCTCCACAAAAACCTCTACAAATCATTCCACTAGAACAGACTGAATTGGAGTTGTCCCGGTTAGAAGCTATGAGGCATTTTTGCAGGTAGTCCCATTAAGATTTTTGTAATTAAATGTTAATATTCATATTGATGGGGGAAAGGAAATGTCATTTAAAAAAACCCACGCAGAACGCTTTACAATATAGACCAGGCTGTGTCACGATGCCTCTCAGCTAATCGCCAGCATCACTGCCGGAGAGTGGCAACTGTTTGGGTGATTGGTAGCTGGGACATCCCAAGGAAGACACATGATACAGCAGACAACAATCAACAGATCCAAACAAAAAACAGGGTTTCTTAACCATCTAAATGGGACAGGGAGAAGATGGAACTGAGCTAGTTGAGACAAATGCTGCAGAAAAGCCACTTCCGCTCCCTGCACCCCCCAAAAAGCTGTGTTTGTATAGTGAGGGCCACTAAGGGGCAGATTTTGCCACCATTGTTCTCCATTCGGCAAGCAGGCCAGCTGGCATCAATGCACCACTAAGTTCAGATGCCTCAACGGGGCTACGTGCAAAATACAGCAGTGCTCATCGTGAGTCCCGGTGGCAGAATCTGGCCCTTACGTGTGATGAGCATGTGCGATCTTTTGTGGCCCCACAGTCCAGGATGTTCCCAATTCCACTCCCGAAAGGTTTCTATACGAGAGAAGGTCTTGCATTTGAGTTAATGTTGCAACTAAGACGTAAGAGGAGAACAGCCCTCCGGTTCATTTTCAAAAGCGCACAGGATTTGAACAGCCCCTCCGGAGACTAAGGGGATTTGTTACTTTAACCACAAAGCGACTCAATTCCTTCATGGAAGTGTTTGTAAGAAGCAGCGTGCTGCAGTTCCTGTACCCCTGCTTTGTCTTAGGACATTCATATTGCCAGACTCACAGACTGTGTCTAGACTGGCCAGTTTTTCCAGAAAATCAGCCGCTTTTCCGGAAAAACTAGCCAGCTTTCTACACTGGCCGCTTGAATTTCCGCATAAGCACTGACTTCCCACTGTAAGAAATCAGTGCTTTTTGTGGAAATACTATGCTGCTCCCGTTCGGGCAAAAGTCCCTTAAGGGCCAGTGTAGACAGCTGAGATTTGTTTTGCGCAAAAAAGCCCCAATCGCGAAAATGGCGATCGGGGCTTTTTTGCGCAAAAGCGCATCTAGATTGGCCACGGATGCTTTTCCACAAAAAGTGCTTTTGCACAAAAGCGTCTGTGCCAATCTAGAAGCTCTTTTCCGAAAATGCTTTTAACGGAAAACTTTTAAAAGCATTTCCAGAAAATCATGCCAGTCTAGACATAGCCACAGGGTTCCTTTGGTCGAATAAAATGAGCATCCTCAGCAACTGAACTAGATGTTAGTCAATGTCCGGATTAAAATTACTTTATCATCCTAACGCTGACTGAGGATCGTTAATCTGAGACGTAAAACCAGCCGAGAAGTTGCACCTCATTTCTGCCTGGCGTTCTGGTTAACAGGGCTCTGCAAACTCCATTGTTAACAGTCACAAAATAAAGCCTTTTCTGGAAGATCCCTTATTCCTGATTTTAAGAGGAATAAGGGATCTTCCGGAAAAGACTTTATTTTCCGCAAGATCCCTGTCTAGACTGGCGCTTTTTTCCGGCAAAGCCCCGAGCCGGAAAAAAGCGGCAGCCATGTTCATGAAAATGCAGCGGGGAAAATTTAAATCCCCGCTGCATTTGCAATTCTGACTTATCTCATCTGCATCCCTTTTCCGGAAAAGGGTGCCAGTGTAGATGTAGCCATAGACTTTAAGGTCAGAAGGGACCAATATGATCATTTAGTCTGACCCCCTGCACAATGCAGGCCACAGAATCGCACCCACCCACTGCTAGAATAATCCTCTCACCTATATCTCAGATAATGAAGTCCTTGAAATGATGGTTCAAAGACCCCAAGATGCAGAGAATCCTCCCACAAGTGACCCGTGCCCCATGCTACAGAGGAAGGCGAAAAGCCTCCAGGGCCTCTGCCAATCTACCCTGGAGGAAAATTCCTTCCCGACCCCAAATATGGCGATCAGCTGAACCCTGAGCATGTGGGCAAGATGCATACAAATGCATACAAAAATCACCCTGTAGCTATATCTGACCATATCAGAACATGTCCGCACACCAGGTCTCAGTTATTCATTCATGAACATTTTTAAACATACTTTAAAGACCCCATGTAACTCATACGAAAAGGACCGATAAGTCGCTAAGGAGTTTGATCTTTAGCTATGGGTTTGCGCCAGCTCTCATAGATTGCGGAGCGGCAGACTAAATTACCTTTATTTGCAGTAGTTACCCTTTTAATTTGCTATTGGTACCGTAGTCAGTTTGACTTTCATACCCTCTACTGAGGGAGAACCTTTGGCTGTGGGCATAACATGTCTATTCTGCACCTAGATATTCAGGTTACATGGGCTCTTATCCAATCCATGAAAGCACGGCTTTTCTCTTCTCGTTTTTAATGTTGCTAAGCCACTCTCCCATCCTCACAATGACGTCCCTCACCAGCCGGGACTGTACTAACTCACCTCAAGTGATGGAGGGGAAATCAGCTTTGTGAAAAGCTGCTCACCCCATCATTCTGTGGCAGCGTAGCAAAACGCACGAGGAATTGGAAGAGGCGATTCTGCCAGAGACAAATGGCCAGCTGCTCCCTGCTAGACGCGACAGAAACCGCTACCTAGCATGTTTGCAGGCCCCCGTTGCCATATTTGCTAAGACCCAGCCTCCTGTGCATGCTATACTTGCCTTCAGAGACAGAAAAGCAACTCTTCCATCAAACCTTGCGTGGAAAAATATTGCGTTGCCAAGCTCGATGGTTCCTTCCCCCTAGCAAATACAACCTTAAAAACCACTGGCATCTATGTCCCTTTAGGGCAAAAAGGTCATTTTCAGGATGGAGAAAGGCTTGCAAAGATTTACACCTGTATTTTATTCTGAGACCTCATGGACCAGCTCCTTAGGTGATGCAAAGCGGCTTAGCTCTGTGGAGCTCCGCTGGTTGACACAAGCTGATGTGCTGTTCCCATAGATCCACCCTCTCCAGATTACACACATACAAACAGCTCCTCCACCTCTCCCAGTGCCCCAATGGCCCGACAAACACCTCCTGAGGAACCGGGGAAGCAAAAGCGCACATAAAAATACCCTGCAGAGTACAGAGGCAGCTCTCGCTAGACACACGCTTCAGTTATACGTACTGAGCAAACTCCCCCTCCCCCCCATAATGCAGACAATTATTCATTCCATACATTGCGCCATGGGTAGCGATCGATTTCACGGCTGCACCACATCTGATTGGTCTGTAGACAGAGCCGGCATCATATAAACGTCTCTATCAGAGCCACCTCCAGTTGCAAAATGCCTGAGAAACCTTAATTTACCAACAAGGAATTTTGATTTAAAAGCCAAAGCGAACAACGTGGCGACCCTCCTATATTCATGCACCCTTTTTCTTCCCCCACCCCTCCACCCCAACCAATTCCCTCCCTGGCTCATTGCTCACTAGGAAAAGGAGAGCCCATCAATAAAACGCCTCATCGGACAGCTTGCAATGGGCTCTCTTGTATTTATCAGTGCCTCATTGTGGGCAGGGGGGAAAAATAACCCCAGGGTTGCCAAGACGAAGAATGACATGGGTGGAACAGCGGTTCTTGCAGGGCAATCAATCACTGTGCATGTTGCCTTCAGACGGAAGCTGGCAGCAGCCGCCCGAGAGACACCAGCATGAAAGATCTTTTTTCTCCCTAGACAATGGCCCCCAGGAATTGTTCTCATTAACAATGCAGATCTGAAAATACCGAACCCGGCTGGAGCAAAAATCAATGGCCATCTGGGTGCCTAGGACATTGGCCCATTTCAGCAAAGAAGCTCAGCACAGCGAGAAATTTACACCAGAGAGGAAATGCCTTCCGTTGCCTCCCCCTCTTTTTTATTTTTCTGGCTGCTGCCCTAAGTAAGAAGGTACTGGGTAAACCCCTGAAATATGCCCATTCTACAGATTCCATCACGGTGGGGGGAAAAAACTAGACCCTTGGGAACCATAAAAAGGGACAGGCACTGGCAGCTGGCTGCAGCGCTAGCAGGGTGCTCTGTTCCTCATGGGATCAGGCCTTGTAAGTACAAAAGACAATGTGTGAGATGTATAAAAGCCCATGCCAAAGAAGCACCCACAAAAGAAACGTACGACCGAGGCAGAGGGACTTAAAAAACAACAATGGTCCTATAAATATAGAAAGAGTGTCAAGAGCTTCCGTGGGCAGAACCCACTTCTTCAGATGACAAATATGGAGCAAGAGGCACAGAGGTTCAAATATAAAGCAGAAAAAGAGGGAAAAGAGGGAGAGAACTGCCAATTAAAGTGTCCGGGAGACTAATAGAGTAGGCTGTAAGGGTATGTCTAGACTGCATCCCTCAGTCAGCATGAACTGGATTGACCGTTATATTCAACACTCAAAGGACATCAAAAGTGAAGTATGGGGTACTTACGGTATGTATAGACTGCATCCCTCTGTCGGCAGAGGGATGCAGATTAGGCAGGTCGACATTGCAAACGAGGCAGGGATTTAAATACCCCACGCCTGATTTGCATAAAAATGGCTGCTGCATTTTGCCGACTCAGCACTTTGTCAGCAAAAAGCAGCAGTCTAGAGGGGGCTCTGTCGAGAAAGAAAGCCTTTTTCAACAGATCCTGTAAACCTCCTTGCAGGAGGCATAAGGGATCTGTTGAAAAAGGCTTTCTTCCTCGACAGATCTCCCTCTAGACTGCCTCGTTTTGCCGACAAAGTGCTGAGTCGGCAAAACGTGGCAGCCATTTTTATGCAAATTAGCCACCGGATATTTAAATCCCTGCCTCATTTGCAATGTCGACCTGCCTAATCTGCATCCCTCTGCCGACAGAGGGTATGTCCACACTACCCTCCTAGTTCGAACTAGGAGGGTAATGTAGGCATACCGCACTTGCAAATGAAGCCCGGGATTTGAATTTCCCGGGCTTCATTTGCATAAGTGGGGAGCCGCCATTTTTAAAACCCCGCTGGTTCGAACCCTGTGCAGCGCGGCTACACGGGGCACGAACTAGGTAGTTCGAACTAGGCTTAGGAAGTTCCTAAGTTCGTGCCCCGTGTAGCCGCGCTGCACAGGGTTCAAACCAGCGGGGTTTTAAAAATGGCGGCTCCCCGCTTATGCAAATGAAGCCCAGGAAATTCAAATCCCGGGCTTCATTTGCAAGTGCGGTATGCCTACATTACCCTCCTAGTTCGAACTAGGAGGGTAGTGTAGACATACCCAGAGGGATGCAGTCTAGACATACTGTAAGTGCCCCATACTTCACTTTTGAAGTCCTTTGAGTGTTGAATATAACGGCCAATCCAGTTCATGTCTTTGTTCAAGCCATAAGAGATAGTGTCAGATTTGTAGATGAAGGCCAGTTCCGCAGATGCTCTCTCTCTAGTTGATTCCTGAGATTACTTTGTAAGAGAATCGCCACCTTTAAATCCATTAATGAGGGCCTGGGCGGGTGAAAATGTTCCCCGACAGGTTTCTGTGTGTTACCACTTTGAATATCTGATTTATGTCTGTTAATCCTGCAAAGGGAGTGGGACACCAATGTCAGATGCCTGGTACGAGGTTTCTTTCCTGTAATATACAGTCTACTTGGCAGGGCCGTGGCCAGGATCGTGACTCTGCAAATGACACGGTGCACACGCTTCAATTCAATTCCACCACTTCTATGAGAGGGCACCTGCCAACAGTAGAGCAATCATTCTTGACTGACTCCACTAACGCAAGCCCATGGTCTCAATCAATACATCAAAACAAGGCCTCTTCCCCCCGAATCATCAGCCCCACCAGCTTAGCCTGCCTTCCAAAACTCAAGGCTGCGCCTATGCTTTCTGCTCAGCCCATCGCCCCCGCCCATTACGACTGTGGGATTAGAAATTAGCCAGAAATTGCCCTGTCTAGACATGAAGCTGAGTCCAATACAGCTTGTCCGTGCACAGCAGCATTGGCCCTGCAGTGCTGGCAGGCATGAAAACATGATTTGGGGGCAGGAAAGTGCATAGATCTAAGTTGAAGTGCATGTAGGGAACCGGTGTGGGGAGCAGGCGAGCTCTCCTGGAGGTGCCCCACAGCCTCACCGTTCATTTGAAAGTTACATTGCGCTGGAGAGCATGACTGACCTGGTTAATTACACCAGGAGTCAGAAACAGCCGAGGAAACATTTACCTTCAGTTCCCCCTTTTTAGAGCAGGTATTTGCTCTCATCTAGCTTTCCAAACCCGCGCTCGTCCACCTGGGGCTCTAAATGACTAGGGCTATTTTTGAGAGAATCGAATGTATTTCTCGGTCAACTCATTTCGCCCCATGTCCGATGTCATTTTCAGCAGGTGTGCCAGCATTACAGTGCTGATTGCGTAATTTCACAGATCGTGGCTGGTATCAGGGTGTCTTTTCAAAATACTCCCGATGCCATTTCCGAGAATAAAAGACAACAACAGATGTTTGTGTGTTGGGTGCTGTATCTCTGCAAAAGGAGCACTATTTATTTCATCTGTGATTGATCTCGCACAGCACTTGTAATAGCCTCATCCAGTCTTAACAAATGTTATACCATTCCTAAACAGAAAGCGTTTTTTAATTTTTTAATGGCATCTGTAGTGAACGCTCCACGTATGCTGTTCCGGTGGATGTGCAAACAAGACTAGAACTGTAGAAATACAAACAGGATAGCAAATGAGGACTGTTGGAAATCAAGGGTCTGATCCAAAGTCCACTAAAGTCAAAAGAAAGGCCCCACATTCCCTATTTGTGAGATAAATGGATTCTATGGATTCATACATTTCAAGCACAGAAAGCACACAAATAATAAGAATATACTGACCTAGAGTCTGAGGCCCTGTCTTGCAAAGTCTTATGCATATTCTTAAGTATATTCATTGTAGCTCTGATTGGGTAAGCTGTTTAAGCATATTCCTAATTTTAAGCATGTGAATAGTTCTGTTGATTTTTAGCATGTACTCTGAAGGCTTTGCTAGGAAGTGATCAAAACCTTTTAAAAATGTGTGTGTGTACACACACACACGTGTATTTATTGGCTAATTCACGGCCAAATAAACACAGACTATGTGAAGTTCTAAATTATTATTCGTTTTTTGAAAGAGAAAGATTTTCCGAAAATGCCCAGGCATGTTTGGATTGTAAATCCCACTGAAAGTTAACAGCAGTATCTCAGGTTCTAAACAAGGCACAGCCAAAAGACTTTTCTCCCTGTCCTGATAAACTGACAATAGAGAAGTGTGCATGTGATCTGTCAGTGTATGTCTACACTAGCCCCCTAGTTCGAACTAAGGAGGCTAATTAGGGCGACCGAAATTGCAAATGAAGTGCGAGATTTAAATATCCCGCGCTTCATTAGCATGTTCCCGGGCAGTCTCCATTTTTGAAAATTGACTAGCCTGGAAGAACTGCCCGCATCTACATGCGGCAGAGAAGATCGAATTACCAGTTAGGTTTACCATAAGGTTTAACTGGTAATTCAAAGTAAGGGGCTTATTTTGGAATCGTCTTTCTCTGCCGCATGTATACGCGGGCAGTTCTTCTGGGCTAGTCAATTTCCAAAATGGAGACTGCCCAGGAACATGCTAATGAAGCGCGGGATATTTAAATCCCGCACTTCATTTGCAATTTCAGTCGCCCGCATTAGCCTCCCTAGTTTGAACTAGGGGGCTAGTGCAGACATACCCTCAGGCTGTAAGATACTTTGTAGCTTCTCGACTGTATATTGAAAAGCATTTCAAATAGAAAGAATAAACCCTAAACCTAGCACTATCGATACAAGGACAACACTTACAAAGGTATATCTGTAATACGCAAGGAAGGCTGCACTATTCTACCACATGTTCAGCAGTGAAAGAAAAACAATGAATGAAAATGGTAAATATAAAGTAGCTTGGACAACGTCATTAATCATAGGGATAGGGATTGTGGTAGCAACAGCGCACCTGTCCCGCCCAGTCTGTCTGCCTCTTTGCTTGTGAAGTTGCCTATAGCCCATGGATTTCTTTTTTGCTGGACCTTGCTCTCAAGTTGCTCACGTTGTTCTGATTGTTCCAGCCACAGGCTCGCTTTGATTGTCAATCAGCTTTGTGGGGGTCCTTTATAGGTCTGGGTGAGGCCCTTTGCAGGAAGAAATAAGAGATGTGGCTGCAAGAACTTGCTCCTGAAGCACAGAGACGCCTGCCTGCTGCAGCCTGAAAACAATTTTCTCTGCCTGTTGTACTGGGTCCTTGGTTGTTCGGGGAAATCAACATTCCAGGGAGAGTTAACTGCCTGGTGCCAACTGGCAAAGTGTCTCCATACAAATGTGCAGTAACACATTTAGACATTGCTTTGCCTCTTGGAGAACCCCAATGTGATTTAAACATTCTGCCAGGCAGGGCAATGCAACCACTTCTGGGGCGAAACATTGAAGCTGCTTACGCAGCTCGCAGCAACACTGCCCAACAGCTTAGGCCAGAGTTGAGACTGTGTGACATTGTTCTGCATGGCTAAGAGATGCCCGCCAAGCCCCCAGCAGCCTCTGCTGCAGTCCTTATTGCCTCCAACATCCTCCTGGGTTTCTCTGCCTGATTATCCTCCCTTCCGATCTCGAGACCCATGCCTGTGATTCCTACTCAGCTCTTTAATGAAATTATTAAATCCAGAGGCTTCTCGAAACTTGGCTTTGCAGGTCCATTCCCCAACCCCATCATCTCCACAGCTGCTACCGGCATGATACAGTATAACCAACACCTGCCAACTGCACTGTATGGGCCACAGTCAGCTAAGAAGCATTACATGATGCTGCATGACGTGCGAGAGACAGACGCTCTGATGCTCCCGCTCAACATCAGAGTCCCCAACTCCTGCAAGGCGAGTCGCAGGGCCAGGCCTGCCGAAAGGGAGCGTGGTTCTTTTTGAGTGAGTGGCATGTCAATATTGACTGCGCTCTTCCTGTAAATATTTCATCTAATCAAGCACCTCCAGCTGGGAGGGCTTTTCCCGGCCGCGGTCTGTCTGACGGTTTGCCACAGCATCCAGTGCTGATGTGCTGTGAAAATCAGGGAAGATCTGACAAAGCATTTAAGATCTCTCAGCCACCTACAGACTCTAGGCCTCCCTCTTTCTGGGTGCTGAGAAGGACGGCAGACCCAGCGGACGTCCTGGGTGCGAAGGAGGAGGACGGCAGACCCAGCGGACGTCCTGGGTACGAAGGAGAAGGACGGCAGACCCAGCGGACGTCCTGGGTGCGAAGGAGGAGGACGGCAGACCCAGCGGATGTCCTGGGTGCAAAGGAGGAGGACGGCAGACCCAGCGGATGTCCTGGGTGCTAAGGAGGAGGACGGCAGACCCAGCGGACGTCCTGGGTGCGAAGGAGGAGAACGGCAGACCCAGCGGACGTCCTGGGTGCGAAGGAGGAGGACGGCAGACCCAGCGGACGTCCTGGGTGCGAAGGAGGAGGACGGCAGACCCAGCGGACGTCCTGGGTGCGAAAGAGGAGGACGGCAGACCCAGCGGACGTCCTGGGTGCGAAAGAGGAGGACGGCAGACCCAGCGGACGTCCTGGGTGCGAAGGAGGAGGACGGCAGACCCAGCGGACGTCCTGGGTGCGAAGGAGGAGGACGGCAGACCCAGCGGACGTCCTGGGTACGAAGGAGAAGGACGGCAGACCCAGCAGACGTCCTGGGTGCGAAGGAGAAGGACGGCAGACCCAGCGGACGTCGGCAGACCCAGCGGACGTCCTGGGTGCGAAGGAGGAGGACGGCAGACGCAGCGGACGTCCTGGGTGCGAAGGAGGAGGACGGCAGACCCAGCGGACGTCCTGGGTGCGAAGGAGAAGGACGGCAGACCCAGCGGACGTCCTGGGTGCGAAGGAGAAGGACGGCAGACGCAGCGGACGTCCTGGGTGCGAAGGAGAAGGACGGCAGACCCAGCGGACGTCCTGGTGCTAAGGAGAAGGACAGCAGGTGCAGCGGACGTGAGGGAAGAAGATGAGAAATGACCTGGGGACACAAGGTTGAGAAGGTAGGGGAGGAAATGTGACCAGACTGCTGCGGTAGAGGAGTGAGATAAGGCCTGAGGAGCAGTTGAGACGGCAGAAGTGGGAGAAGTAACCAGATATTTCATGGAAGGGTCGGGTCAGAGATTGTCCGCAGGAGGGGAGGGGAGAAGGAAGGAAAGACGTGGGGGAGCAGGAGGGAAGGCAGGCAGCGCTGAAGGGGAAGGGAACTGGACATGCAGACTGCTGAGGAAGGCTCCAGGGAGATGGTTCACAACTCTTGGCTGACAGCTCTTTCTCCTGAGGGGAAGAGGATGCCGGCCTGCCAGGGTCCAGTCCCTAGTGAGACGCGGAGGTCCCTGAAGAGTGCCATGGCAGGACCACGGTGGCCTCTTTTAGAAATAATTCAATGCCCTCTGGGTGGGGAAGGGCCAGGCAGGCAGGCGCACAAAATGGAGGCCCACGGGAGGGCCTGGGGGCCTTTCCTGTTGGTCACATTTCGGTGCCGCTTTTGCGGCGGGTGCCTCTGGTGGGACTAATTGGTGTAGCTCAGTGGTTTGCCAACTAGGGGGCATGACGCAGCGCTGGGGGGTGGGATGTCGGGCGCTGGGGTTCGTGGCTGCAGGGGGAGCAGGTGAGCAGCAGGGGGCGCTAAGGCAGCTCCGTGCCTGGCCTGGCACCACAGACTGCGCTGCACCCCAGAAGCAGCCGGCAGCAGGCCCGGCTCCTAGGTGTGTGGAGAGTGCACAGGGCTCCCCACACTGCCCCTGCCCTGAGCGCTAGCTCCGCCCTCCCGTTGGCTGGGAACCTGCTGCGGCTGCTTCTGGGGGCAGCCTGGTCTGCGGTGCCAGGAGAGGCAGGAAGCTGCCTTAGCCCCCCCCCCCGCTGCACCGCTGGCCGGGAGCCGCTTAAGGTAACCCCCTCCTGCCTCAGCCCTGCCCCCCCAAAACTGGCCCCCTCTTACACCCCAAAGCTCCCCCTCACCCCCACCCCTCCCCCTGCAGCCCTCTAGTCAATGACATTGGGTCGCGGCATCAACAATTTTCTTCAATTGGGTCATGAGAAAAACCGTTTGAAAACCGTTGGCCTAGGTAATATCAGGCCCCTAGGAAGTTATGCCCGACACCAATGCTCTGTTTAGATTGACACCTCCTAGAAGGGTCCAGTGTGTTAAGGGGTGACACCTAGGGGCGCTGGCAAGAAACTGCGGTTTATTTCTTGACCCAGTGGCCCTGTTACTTAACAGGGCTCAGTGATGCATATCTTGCAGGGCTCCAGGAAGGAGCCTTGAACCCCCAAAGGGCCCTTCCGCCTCTCAGTACAGAAACACCAACCTGCGCCCTCATAAACCCAGCATGCCATTTCCTGTGCTGCTTTTCCCATCAAGAGGGTTTACACAGATGCCCCCTCCTTCAGAAACTGCCTGCACCTCGTCCTGGTGGCCTCTCTGAAGGATTCCAGGCAATCAGTGGTTCACATAGGTGTCCCGCATAGGGGTGAAGGCAGCAGGTTGAATTTCTTTTCCTGCTGGCTGACTAAGGTTTCAAGTCCCTCAGGTAAATGAGATGTTCTACGGTGGCTGAGTAATCAGGTATATTTGTCTTGGCTAACATCTCTAGGCTGGGTGGGGAACCTACCGAGGCCTTTTGGAGCCTCAGTCTGGGGTCGGTTATTCAAGATCGACCAGAGTTTGCCTCCATCGTCCAAACACGTACACACCAGCATGTTAGAGAAACACTTAGACGGATCTCCCTGCCTCATCTTTCTCCTTTAACTGGCAGATGTTTTCTTCCTCTTCCTGGATTGCTGATTGTCATATTACTTGTGACTTAAAGCTAATCAGCCTGTTCTGGCTCCCAGATTTATTTGGAAATGTCATAACATGGTGTAACTACGTAATGCTACGTATTGCTCTGTTCTGGGACAGTGTGTGTGTATATGGGGGGAGACGTTTGCTTGGATTTCCCCATTTCCTCCACCTTATTCCTCCTTCAGCATTCTTCAATGCCCCATGTCATGGCAATCCTCCCTGGGGTCCCAAGAAAGCTGGGCAAGGAAGACACCTGTTCTTTTTTGGACCATCAGCCAGGGGATGGGTTACTCAAGATTGGCTTCAGCTTGTCTCCCGTGTTCTTGGGGATGCCCAGAAGAAGCCTCTGAAATGGCGTTGTTGTCTCCATTGTGAAAGATACAGGAGCGGGACGTAAAGCGAGAGACGGCACGGCACTCATTCACCCAGCCAGGGCCTGGCACACCAGGGAGAGCTGCTGTCTGTGGTTCAGGCTCCTGTTCCACCATGTGATGGGCACACGCATGGTGTGTCTGTCGTCTTTCGTGGTCGGACACCCACAGGGAGGAACAGCCTGGGTCTTCCTGGCTAATGGGCTCATCCGTTATTTATTACACCTACCACAGCAAATGCAGCTCTTTGGAGAGCTGTGTACAGCCCGCTGCACGGAGACTATTGCACGAGGGTAGCGAGGAGGACTCGAGGGCTGTGTAGTAGGCTAAAACATCTTGCAGCGCTGAGTCATAGGTTGGCATCCCGCTGAGGCCGGTGGTGCCCGGAAGCTCTTTCCATAACTATTCACCGGCCTGCATGAAAAAAGTGTCGAATCTTGGTCCCTTTCTCAGTCTCCCCGGTCAAAAGCAGCATCAGGAAGAACAAAGATTCCCTCCTCCTCACCGCACACCTCTAAGCCAGCCAGAGCGGGGGACAGTGGAGAGGGTAACGAACCAACTCAGCCTTTGTGCTCTCGCTTCAGAAAATTAGCAGCCGGCCAGCTCTGGATTGCAGCAAGCAGCAAAATAAATTGCTCCTGGGAGTAAGCCTCCAGCATTGTACGTGCAGTCAGCTTGGGCTGAAATTGCACTTTACAAAAAATTAGACATTAATTAAGGCCGGGTTCCAATGAAACCCTTCTATAGCCTGTGCTTTCACACTGGGATGTCTTAGTGCCATGAGAGCAGTACTAGTATTCTGATACCAAATAATTCCTCCTGATTTCTCTAGACACCTCCCCGTCACTTGCACCCTCACTTTACAATGGATGGCAGCCTGAGCGGGGTGTTCTATATCGGAATTCTGTTCATTTTCTCACGGATAATTGGCCAAATTCTGCTCTCGGTTAATACTTGTCCATTGCAGAACTGAGGTTGCACATGTGTGACCGAGAGCAGGAATTTGCGGTTTCCTCTCACTGTGAATCATAAACAAGCTTGGCAGAATTTGATTTTTGTGGCTTAATAATTTTGACAGATCATATTGAAGGCTTTTTTTTTTCTATTTGTATCCATTTTATATTTTCTCAAGTGCGGGAAATTATAGAGACTTCAGCCAACAATTACGTAATGAAATTGGCCATTAAGCTTCAGCGCATTAAAGCTTTAGAACCACAGATGCACAAAGTGACAACATGACACGTAAAAACCACACCAAATAACTATCCTCAAATCAAACACCAATAAGATCTCAAGCAACATGTTTCTCACTGTGCCCGTCCTTACATTCTGATGATCATAGATGGAAATAGTTTTTCGTGTGTGTGTGTGTGTGTGTGTGTGTGTGTGTGTGTGTGTGTGTGTGTGTGTGTGTGTGTGAAATAGTTTTTCATCTATGTGTGTGTGTGTGAAATAGTTTTTCATCTATGTGTGTGTGTGTGTGTGTGTGTGTTTGAGAAATAGTTTTTCATCTATGTGTGTGTGTGTGTGAAATAGTTTTTCATCTGTGTGTGTGTGTGTGTGTGTGTGTGAAATAGTTTTTCATCTATGTGTGTGTGTGTGTGTTTGAGAAATAGTTTTTCATCTATGTGTGTGTGTGTGTGTGTGTGTGTGTGAAATAGTTTTTCATCTATGTGTGTGTGTGTGTGCGCGCGCGTGCACATGTGAGCATGCTCCTTGGGCCCAGCCTGGTTTTGCTGCGTTCCAGGCCCCCTGTTTGCATGGATGCAAACGGAACAAGATTTGCTTCCTAGTGCAGCTTTGATTGCAAATAAATATTGGGACCCAAAGCCCTGCCCTACACAGCCCAAGTGCCTGTGGGAACAGGCAGCAACTCTGCAGGAGAAGCAGGGGAGACAGGAACAGGGCAGGGAGCACAGGCGGCCAGTAGCCTAGACTGGGGAAGGCTTTGCCTTCCCAAACTGACAGCCTGGTCCCACCCACACTCCGCCCCCAGGATACCCACTACAGGCGAACTGGGTCAGGGTGTTGTTGCCCTCCTCGTGCTCCAGGACCAGGGAGTCTGGAGCCATGTGCTGCCTGCCCTCTCCGTAGTGGGCGGGATGGGGAGGCGGCTTGGATCCGGAGGGCGGGGCCTCAGTAGAAGGGGCGGGGTTGGGAGCTTGCCTCTCCCAGCCCTACCTTCACCCACCGCCCATGTTAGGGAGGCTGGTGGGGGAGCAGGTGATGAGGAGCTGTGTAGCCTACCAGAGCTGCTGGCCGGGAGGCCGAGCAGGGGGTGGGGTTTGGGGCTTGCTGGTAGGGGGCCAGGGGATTGGAGCACCTGAACTGGGCAGTGGGGCACTGTGGGATTTAGCCACCGGGGCCAGGAGATGGAACCAGGGACTGGGGGGATCAGGGTTTGGGGCCAAGAGGGTAGAGCCGGAGCCAAGGAGCTGGGGGATTGGGCCACGGGAGCCAGGAGGTGGAGTGGGGGCCAGGGGATTGGGCTGCCTAGGCCAAGAGGCTGGAGCTCAGGCTGGGGTTGTGGGTAACAGGGCTGCTTGAGCCGGCCCTGTCCTTGGCCAGCACACTTAGACACGCACAGCTTAGGGCACTGCTTAGTGTGGGGCACAGCGGTGCCCGACGTTTAGCAGCGCCCTACTCCGCTGCATCCTTTGTGCATGCCCAAGCACAGGCCAGCGCCTGACGCGGACGGTCTCCCTCTGCTGTCAACACAGCCTAAAGAAAAGGGGGAATGTGAGTTGCCTCCGTTGAAAGGAGCCCCCCAGTGCGTGTCTCTCTCTCAAACAGACACGCCCTCCGCAGGTCTGTGTAACGCAACTGAAGCTGTTGTTCCCAGGCAGCCCTGACGTGTGGGAAATGATCGTCTTGCGCGCATTGGATGCACGTTGCACTGTGTCTGAACTGTCCGGTATCTTGGGGGCAAGCTCCAGCTGGTGTAAATCAAAGGCCGCGCGAGCGAAGTGAGGGGAGCGACGCTGATTTATTCCTGAGAAGGATCCCGGCCCCTTTCGTCTCACGTGTCCTACCAGAGCTGTGCCTGTCCCTCCCCAAAACTGAATGTGTGCTGCTGCTATTACCAATGACCGGTGCTCTTGGTGGGAAGGATTACCAGTGACCTCCCTGCTATGGAGCGGGAGGGTCGGCAGGCCAGCCGGCTAACTGCAGTCGTAGGCTTTTCTTCCTGGTGAGGAGAGAATTGAGAGTTCTCTGCCTACGTTATCCACCAAGGCTGGGGATTTTGGGTGGTCGGACGTAAGCGGGTGGACAGCCCCAGCTACAACCACAAACAAGCCTCACAATACATCACAGGAGCCAAATAAATGAAAAGGACAGAAAGCAGCAGGACGGGGGCCGTCTAGACGGAGAGCTTCCTAAGCCACATGTCCTGCTGTCAAAATCTTCCCTCTGCTAGCTAGTGACACAATCCAGGAACACAGCCAGCTGGGCACCGGTGCCAGCCTGGGCCGAGGGGTTCCACAAACCGGTGCCGCTGAAAACGTGAAGAGTCCATCCTAGGAAATCACACGGACTATCATCAAATTCCCCACCAGCCCAGTTCATCTTCCAATGGTTTTCGCCTTCGGCTGAATTCTGCTGATTGGACCTCGGATGGCTCAGAGTCTGTGTCCTCCCTGTGGGCTGGCATTTAATCTCACAAGGGATAGTGCTGGTTCACTGACCCTCCGTGTGCTCCCTTTTGGTTGTTAGGGTCGTTTGACAGCTAGTCTGGGCCTGATCGACCTGGGCTTGTAGCAGTGTCAATAAAAGGAGAATTCCTTTCTCCCCTTGAGCCTGGTACTAAACCACAGCAGGATTCTATCTTCCTACAAACCCATCTGTGATTATGCATGCTGCATTGCAGCATGAGGAACGAGGAGCAATGGTCTCAAGTTGCAGTGGGGGAGGTCTTGGTTGGGTATTAGGAAAAATAATTTCCCTAGGAGGGTGGGGACGCACTGGGATGGGTTCCCTAGGGAGGGGGTGGAATCTCCATCTCTAGAGGTGTTTAAGTCTTGGCTTGACAAAGCCCTGGCTGGGATGATTGAGTTGGGATTGGTCCTGCTTTGGGCAGGGGGCTGGACTTGATGACTCCTGAGCTTTCATTCTAGCCTTAGGATTCAATGATTCTGGATGCTTTCTCTCAGCTCCTGTGCCTGTCTGGTTTGTAAACTTTTTGGGATCATGCCAGTCTTACTAGGGGTTCTGAAACACAATGTAAGCCCAATGTTAGCAGGGCCTCTGGTCATTAGTTTAATTCATTAAAATAATTTGAATAGATTGTGTGTGATGGTGCCAACGAAACTGAAGCAGTGCCATAGTTCTATTTTTGAGGGGTAAGCTGAGTTGATTTGGACAACCCAACAACCCACGTGGGCCCTGAAATTCACTCTCTTGAATTTCAATAAGTTGAGATTAACTGGACAGTTCTCTCTGACTTGTATTTGTAGGACCCAGGGTTGTCCAAGCGGAGATTCCAAAACAACATATGAAAGTGTCACTTAGGGTAGCATGTCCAAGGCCAAAGAGAAGGCAGAATTCCCAGATATCACTCAAGAAAGTCTCTCCTCAAGCCTATGGAATTCATCCCCAAATTTGACACCATTACCCTGGGCTTGAATAAAGACATTAACTGTTTAACACACTACAAAGCCAATTTCCCTTGCCTTTGACATCCGCATGTTCACATCAACAGCTATGAAAGGAACACACCCAGCGCACTTAATTAGCTTCATTTACACAAGTCCTACAATTGACATGTACTTCTGCTATTATACATATCTTGCATTCTGTTATTTCCACTGCAACTCATCTGATGATGTGGGTCTTATCCACGAAAGCGCATGAGACTAGATATATTTTTGTTAGTCTCTACGGTGCCACAGGATCACTCATTGTTTTTAAAGTTACAGACTGACACAGGGACCCCTCAGTTGTCTAAAGAGGTTTCCAGATGTAGCCACAAGAGGCTCAGGCAGAGTTCAGAAAAGACAAAGACAACCACCCACTAGTCCAATTGGTTATCCGAGTCCCCAACACAGCATTTGACCATGGCAAGCCTATATGTAGCAGCTGTTGGCATAGCATGTGCTAGCAATGGTGCGTACAGTAGCCCATTGGTTGCATGACAACACTCAGTAGCCCGCTCAAGTGCTCCTGAACCTCCTGAATATCACATCCAGCAAACACAGAGAGGCTAGGAAGTTTCCTTTGGTGGCTAACAGCTTGCACAAAATGCCACGAGCAATTTTGACATGTGCCCAATGGGACAGAGAGAAGCTACTTTTCAAGAGACACACTAAAACTCCAGCGGGGTAGGAACAGCTAAAGGGCTCATACACACACACCTGCCTTCTCTCTTTTGCCAACCTGCCTTCTAGGTATAGCAAGCTTTAAAAATACAGAGCCGGAACCACAACTGAAGTCAATGGCTCCCTCCCAATTTACAGCAGCTGAGAATATGCTCCCTTATCCTTTCTCTCCACTCTGATGTTCTCAGGATGCATGGTTAGATCGGATGTGTAGAACCTCTCCCACTGAGATGCACCTGCCTCCATCTACCTGATTGCTCCACACTTGTCTAGCCACACACCAACTCACACCATTGTGTTTACTGTTCAAGTAGCTGGAAGCCAAGCAAGATTTATCCTCCGTTGCTTGGGCCCGGGATCTTATCTAGACTCCTTTCTTGACCCTCTTTACCACAAAGCACCATCAGTAGTTACAACACAGAAGACCGTTATGTCGTTTTCATCCTTATGCCTCTTTCTTCTGCAGAAGCAAATCATTTTGGTTCCTGACATGGATCTGTACATGCATTTCAAATTCATCAGGCCACAGTGTATATTTTAGATCTTATGCAAAGTCATCCATTTCAACATGTATTAAACAAGAACGCCCATTTCCCAGTGGCTAGATCAAGGGACTGAGAAAGGTTTCTGGGTTCTCTTCCCACCTCTGCCAGTGACTCACTCTTTGACCTCGGTCAAATCATTAGAGTGCCCTCTGCTTCAATTTCCTTATCTTGAGAGGCTGGGCGTAGTTTAAAAGGAGCCTAAGGAAGCTAGATATCCAAATCCCATTGAAATTCAATAGACTTAACAGCCTTAAATTCCCTTTCAAATACCAGCCGTGATATTGCTTGCAAAGGAAGGAGGCATAGAAAGGCTCTGTGTAGCTCAAAAGATTGTCTCTTTCACCAGCAGAAATTGGCCCAATAAAAGGTATTATCTCCCCCACGTTATCTCATCCATAACAAGTCTATTTGCATGTCCCCTCCCTGCCCACTGTATGAATTAATGTTTGCAAAGTGCACCAGGAGGAAGGTGCTCAGATACTAGGGGAATCAAGGCCAGCGAGGTTTCTAGCCAAATTAAGTGATTTCTCAGAATTCTTATTAGATTCAGCAAACTGTTAGTCGATTTTGAACATGACTGATTACAATGAGCGGTAGAAAAGATATTTTGCATTGTGAGCTGAGACCAGACAACTTGTTTCATTTGTGGCTTACAGCAAATGGATCTGAATAACTGCAACACTTAAAAGCTAGGGTGGTCATTCTTTTGCAAGATTAAAGCCTTCTTCTGTACATATCCGCAACCAAGGCTGTTTTAGAAGCACTGGGTTTTCCTGTGTGTACAATCTCTCTGCTCCAGCCTCTCATTTTTCAAGTAAATTCCAATGGAACTAGAAGGGGGGTTTTTTAATAATCTTTTTATACTTAAAAAACCCTATTAGATTTGTATTGCATTTTTCTCCCTGTATTCTCCCCAAAGCCCACAGTTAATGAGAAGAAATCAGTTTATTGCACTAGCTGGCACCTCTGTGCTGAAATGGCAGGATTCTTTCGTTACCAACCCATTTGCTGCTTAATTGAAATTTTTTTTCTCCAGACTAATTTCCATGCCGAGGCTCTCTTTGAATGCAGATGTATTAGCCAGAATTGATCACCCGTTCCAAACAAACATTTTCTACTGAGTTTGCAAATCAAGGGTACAGGGGTTTTTAAAGCCAACCATCCCATTATCGGACACGTTGGTCTGGGGTCGGACAATTTTCTAGCTCCAACATGGGAACCCAAATCAGACAATTTAGTCTGAAATATATAAAAACTAGACAGTCTATTGTAAAATGTGTGGGTGCAGATTAGCCCGGGTTAGATTTAGATTGAGAGAGGCTTAATCTATAGAAGCTGTAAAGGAACACAGTGGGTAAACAACTCCTAATTTCATATTCCAGATCATTTCTGGTCATAAATCCTCTCCCGCATTGGCAAACTAGCATCTTTACTGCTGAAATAGAACAAAAACAAATTTAAGGGGGGAAAAAAACCCTGCCATCGCAATTTGCAGAAAATTATTCCATTCATAACCTTAGGGAGATCAGACATTGTGTTTAGGAAGGTTAAGGGCCTAGAAACTGAAACACTGCTCTTAATTATTTGCCAGCTATTAGAGACGTTAATCTTTGCTATGCTATCTCCCCCTATACACAGACATATGACGTGCATCTTAAATCACTAGCGACCTCTGACCCGTCAGGATCTATATCACATTGTTTTAGATGCTAGTAAACCTCATTTTTTCTGGGTAATCATTTAGGGTATGTCTACACTACCACCCTAGTTCGAACTAGGGTGGTTAATGTAGTCATACGAACTTGCAAATGAAGCCCGGGATTTGAATTTCCCGGGCTTCATTTGCATGTTGCCGGGCGCCACCATTTTTAAATGTCCGCTAGTTCGGACTCCGTGCCCACGGCTACACGCGGCACGAACTACGTAGTTCGGATTAGGCTTCCTATTCCGAACTACCTGTACTCCTCGTGGCTTCATTTGCAAGTTCGTATAACTACATTAACCACCCTCGTTCGAACTAGGGTGGTAGTGTAGACATACCCATATATAGTAGCCCAATGTCTGTGACTCTGTAATGCTGAAATGCTGGCTGTTCCCTCTGGGCAGTGCTGTTGCCTCCCGCTGTGGATCTCGGCTGACTTCTGCACCACTCAGCCGGGCCGCCGCACGGGAGCAAGCAGCACAAGCGGCTGTTTGGGGTCCACGCTCCCCATGCAGCATGGGGATGCCGGGAAGTGAAGTGCGGTGTGACAGTGGCTCCAGGACTCACCTCTTGGCCATGAACATTACTGCCCCGCCCCCTTCGCCTCCCGCCGTGGCGCTTGGCTGACTTCTGTGCCACTCAGCCGGGCCGCCTCGCAGGAGCAAGCGGACATTTGGGCTCCGCAGTCCCCCAAGTGAGAGCTGAGAGAGAGGGGAGGGGCAGGCAGTAGGCAAAGGAGAGAGAGAGAGAGAGAGAGAGAGACGGATGTGGAGGAGAGACCTGAAAATCCCGTCTTATGACGGGCTATTGGCTAGTGATAGTATATTAACCTGGTACCATGCCAGTCTAAGCATTTCTGTTTTGGAGCTAACGGTCCACAGCTTGTGTTTGTGGTAACCATTTCACCACTGCTCCTCAGAGGATCCGAGTCTATGACAGCTCCCATCAACAGCACTTGGCTCATTAATTCAAGCTGCAGTATCGGAGAAGCCCTGGGTCTAATCCCCAGTGTAAGACCAAAGACAGCAGCCAACATATCATCAGTATTAGCATCTGCTAATGTCAATGACCGAGCAGGAGGAAATGGGAGACTTGATGTCCACTGAATCGCCTAGGCATCATTCCAAGTGGCAATCAAAGATCAGAATAAAAGCCCCGTCTAGTACTTCGGAGAGTCTAGGGCCAGGAGGGACCATTGTGATCTTCTAGGGCAGTGGTCACCAACCAGTCGATCGGGATCTACGGGTCGATCTTGGCACCTCTGACGGGATCCTGACGGGTTTGGCCACGAGGCTGTTAGGTGCCAGTATTTCAGCTGCCCTTCCTCCCACTGCTGCACTTCTCCTGCCCTTTGCCTTAGAGCTGCCCCTCCCAAGGAGCCTCCTGCTTTCCGTGCAGGGCAGGGGAAGGAGAGGAGGGTGCTGATGTCAGGGTGCTCCCTCTCCAACCCCTGTAGCCTGTCTCCACAGAGCAGAGTGGGGGGAGCACAACAGGGCTTGGGATGGAAGGAGTTTGCCAGCTGCTTTTGGGAGCGGTGCAGGGCCAGGGCGCCTTAGCCCCACTGCACCACCACCTATGAGCCATCTGAGGTCAGCAGTGTCCAGCAGGAGCCAGCTCCTAACCCCTGCTCCAGTCATGAAACCCCTCCTACACCCCAAGCCCCTAACCCACGCTCAGCTCAGAGTCCCTCTCACACTCCAAATCCCTTGGCCCAAGACCAGAGCCTGCGCCCCAACCCTCAGCCCCTGCGTGGTGAAAGGCAGGGAGAATGGGGGAGGGAGGGAGGATGGAGTGAGCAGGGCCAGGGCCTCGGAGAAGGGGCAGGAAGGAGGCTGGGACAGGGGATTTGGGTTTGAGGTAGATCCTGGATTGCACTTAAATTCAAAAAGAGACCTTGTGCTTCAAGAGGTCGGGAACCCCTGCTCTAGTGTCGTGTGACCTCCTGCAAGGACACGGGCGTTCGCACATCCCCGATTTCATTCTGTTTGAACTACAGCAGACCTTTCCGAAAAACGTCCCAACTTGATTTCAAAATTACCTGTGATGTGGAACCCACCGTGACCCGTGGTCAATTGTTTCCAAGGAGTTTTGGAAGGGCGGGAGGAAGGGCGCCAGCCACGCCCACCGGGCCATGACTAGCTTTTCATCCCATTCCCCGGACTATCAGGGAGCGAGGGGAAAGTACTTGCATTTTGTGCGTGCCTCTCACACCTGGCTAGTGAAGGGAGGGGCAGAGGGGTAAATCACGGAATGCAAGCACTTTCCCCTCGCTCCCTAATAGTCTAGGGAACGGGGTGAAAAGCAAACCCCGGCCCGGCACACATGGCTGCTGCCCCCTGCCCTCCTGAAACTCCGCCCTCGATTGTTTCACGGGTGAATTACCCTCACTCCGTTTGAGTAAATGTGAAGGAGGCCTCCTGAGTATCGAGAAAAATCATGCTCCTCCTATAAACAAAATAATAAACTAAAAAGTGTCAGCAGCTCCCAACGCCTGTCTATGGCCTGCCCTTGGAAAACAGACAGATTAGCACAGGACACTGCGACTAGCACAATCTTTTACCTCCATCAGACCAGTAGCAATGGCCTCCCGCTCAGGGTACCTCTCTCTGGAACAATCCAGTAAGTGGGAAGTGCCTTACCTCCCCATTGTTCTTATTAAGGGGCAGTGCTTTTTTGTGTTTAAAAAAAAAAAAAAGGTGCCAGTACTCATTTCTTCAGGAAAGTAAATTTGAAAAACGCCTCTCCCACCCGTCTTCTTACTGCGTCCCCTAAACCCTTTTCTACTGAATTTGTGATAAACTTTTATCATCATGTTGCAATAAATAAAAATTGTTGAAATAAAAAAATCAAAACAAGACATTTGTATAGGCCGTTTATTACTTTGATTTTAAAGAATTAATCTATGAAAACATCCTACATTGAGTTTCATCTCGCTGTTCCCGCAGAAGGAGTCAGTCAGGCTGGGGGCTGTGCCGAGGGAAAACGACGCAGCGCAAGTGTTCCAAAAAAAAGGTGCCGGTACGCCGTACCGGTGCGTACTGGCACAGAAAAAGCACGGCTAAGGGGTCCCATTCAGCTCTGGGCAAAGGGTCAGCACAAAAACCAGACCCAGAGCTGTACTTGGGTGCATTGCAGTTGCATGTTGGTACAACGAGGAGTCCTGCGGCATCTTAAAGATGGACAAATTGTTCTGGGTACAAGCTTTTGTGAAACCATCTGGCAGAGTGGGGTTTTTTACCCATATACGCTGATGTCCAAGTAAATCTGCTAGTCTCTAAGGTGCCACAGGACAACGCGTTATTTTTGCAGATGCAAACTAACACGGCTCCTGCTCTGTGTCTTGTCTCCTTTAGAAAGCAATAGGTTCCACAAGCTAGGGAAGCAGGATTCTCTGATGTACTTGCAGCACTTCCCACATCAGGGCCAGCCGGGCGCACTGCATTCCCTCCCCACTGCCATGAAAACAGACATCAAAAGGCAGAACTCAAAGCTGTACTGTGCATGGCAATGCAGGGCCCATTATGGCAGCATCTAGGATGAAATATTAGCTCATTTCTGGCTTGGAAATTACATCTTATTGCAAAACTGAAAATGGAGATTCAAAGGTTTAGTCTCTCTAGGTGAAATTCGTCCCTGCATGGCTGGCAATAACCAGGGCTAGGCCTCATGTAAGCCCTACTCTGTAGGCTTCAGTGAGATTTCAGTGGTTTACAGCTCTTGAAGGCTGAAGTGGAGTTAGCTGGTGCCTAGGCCTGGATGATCTTTTCAGAGGTAAATTTCACACCTTATGGGACAACCGATCACTTTGCTTACTCCACCCAGGAAGTCACCAAGGTGTCTGTAAGTGGCTTCACCCAAGGTCTACACACCAGATAACTCTACTTAAGCCTTCAAGCCACTTGGCCCTTGTCTATTCTTACCTGGAGATCAATGCTCTGGAGTTCAATCTTCCGGGGTTTGATTTAGCAGGTCTAGTAAGGACCCAGTCAATCAACTGCTGATGGCGCCCCCATCAACTCCAGTATTCCACAAAGGCTCAAGGAGTAAGGGGAGAAAACAAAAGAGTTTCTCCCATCAACTTCCCACAATGGAAATTCAACATAAGGAACATCAACTCCAGCTACACTATTCTTGTAGCTGGCATTGCGTGTCTTAAGTCGACTGTCTCCTTAAATATAGACCTGGCCTTAGATGCCAAGATGACTGATATCCTTGCCTCTCCCACCCTCAGAGCCAGCCCTATCTTGCGAGGAGTATCATTCTAGGGTTGCACTCTGCTGTGCTCCCAGCCACAAAGACCCTGAGGCTGTCTCCCAACTCAGAACCCTGCATTGCAGATAACTTCATCTGCATTGGCCAGAAAGTATGGAAGAAAACACAATGCTTTCCCCCAGAGTGCTGCATGAACTATGAAGCCATGTGACACCATTAAAGCCAATGAGACCTGTGCAGTTCCAATCTCCCCCCCCCCCACACACTTTGAAAAGGAGAAAGTCAGAGCTCTGTACGTGCTCCTTTGCTATTTGCGATGTACGTACGTGGTAATTGGTGGCCTGTAATAAATCTAGGCTAATCTCCGAGTGTGTTTTCCCACTGGGGTTTGGTGCTGCAGTTCACACTTCTGATTTAGTCAGACGCCAGGGGTCTGTACCGATATTAGCAAACGGATTTAGTTCATTCGTCATCTCGCTGGTACTTGGGATTCTATATTCTGAGATGTTTGGGCTTGGCAAACAAATTAGCAGAGACCAGTCTCATTAAGAACCCACAGAGCTACCTAGCCCCTCTAGCAATGGAAACAAGGCGCTGGCTGCTCTGCCTTCAGATCCCCAGCCCTGCACCGCATGGGATACAGTCTCTACAACAGCTACAAATTAAACCTTTCCTTTCTTTTCAATCACGCAGCTTGGCGGCATCCAAAGAAGCTGAAGCGGCAGCTCGGTCTGCTCCGAAGCCCATGTCCCCATCGGATTTCCTGGATAAGTTGATGGGCAGAACCTCAGGCTACGATGCCAGAATCAGACCAAATTTTAAAGGTAGGCACCAGCCAGCTATTTTATTTTGTTTGCTTCGGGACACTGTTTACATGCCACCCCATGAATGTCTTCCTGGTTGGAAAGGAACTACACGGACTTCATATGTATCGTGATAAAGCTCCCACTCAAACTTGGTGGGTTCTGCACTTTCAGGCAGATTGCTTGCCTCAGAGGCTCACAATAGCCCTCAATTTAGGAACCACACCTAGGGCATCAGCTTGCTATTTGTCGAACTGCTCTCGTCATTGGGCAGCATGAGGTACAGAGGGAAACCAAACTCCACAGTTCTAGTGGACCCCCATCCCAGATGACACAGCACTGGATAAACCCCTTTCTTTTCCCCAGCCAGTCTTTTCCCTGAGTGGAAAATGGGGAGCGCCTGGCGGGCAGGACCCATGCCCATCTACTCTGGGTTCCAGTTCAGAGTCCTGTAAAAGCAGCTGTCAGTAAATGTCTCCAACACGAGTTGCGAGACGGCTACAAAACCCTGGGCTACTTCCCCACACCTTCCCCAGCACCTTCCTAACCTCTGGCTCTTCCTCCTGGTACCTGCTTGTACTTGCTCCTCCTAGGTCCTCTGCAGCGCTCCCTCTTTCCTCTCAGCTCCCCACGTGATAACTAACAACAGGGAAGCTCTTTTTAACCCGTCTCAACTGGTTCTTTAATTGGCCCCAGGTGTTCCAACTAGCCTTAGCTCACTTGACTCTGGAAGCCCATTTAATTAGCTCCAGGTACTTAATTGCCCTGATTGATTCCAGCAAGTTCCCACTGGTTCTGGACTAGCCCCTGCCCGTTTATACTGGGAACAGAAATTTACTCAATCTAAGGCTAACATACCTCCCTTCTCACTCTCTTGGACCCCTCTGGCCTGACCCTGTCACAGTGTACAACATCTTCCATCCTTTGGGACCTTCCAAACGTTCTTTACTCATTTGTTATCACACCGTTATATTGGAATCAGTTCATTTGCAACTGAAATGCAATTGTTTCTGGGGTGAAATATAATGACCGTACAACCAGAAACACAGTAAAGGTAGCGCACAAAGGTGAAAATAACATCCCATTGAAATTGCAGAGATGGTCTCGGGGAGCAAAATATTAATACTTTGGCTCGTGGGATTATAACCAAACTGCCCATCCCCATATTATGAAACAAGAAAGGGGACCTGTCTGGATGCCAAACTGATGGAAGCAGGGGATCCTGGAACAGAACGGTGTCTCTTTATACAAAGGTTGTAAACTGTGGTGTTGGAATATATATGGTGAATGGGGATGAAATTACCATTGTATTTCATAAACGGTGGGGAAGCTGTAAGAGAGTGACATTGGTTGTCCCAAATAAGTGCTGACAGAAGTCTTTAGTCCCCACTTCTTCCTTATTCATGTCAAGCATCACACATGTCAGATCTGTCACATTACAAAAATATTATAGATCTTTAAAAACATTCACTGGGATTATTTTTTTCACATTCCACCTCTTGTGAAGCCAGGGGCCTTGGTTACAGAGGACAGGACTAGGCTCCAGAAATACCCCCCCGTCATGAATCTCAGAGCTCAGGTCAACTGACTCAGGCTCGTGAGGCTTGCAGGGTTGACATTCAAGCTTGCTGCAGAGCCCAGGTGCTGAAATCCAGCAAGGCGGGTGGGTGTCTGTCCAGCCTGAACAGGAATGTCTATGCTACAGTTTTAGCCCCGTTGCACATGCTCCTCCAGACTGAGTTAATTGACCTAAGCTCTGAGACGCGGCGCTGCTGTGGGTGTTTTTTGTGGTGCAGACATGCCCAGAGCGTCTGTCTGAACAAGGCTCCGAGGGAGCCCTAAATATGTCTAAAAAGGACTTCAAATCGTTTTCTACACATGACAACGTGGCAGCTTGAAAACCCAGCAGCCTGGGGTTTTCTAGGGCAAGGAGTGACAGCTGGGTCCATAGGGAAGCTCCCTTTCCAAGGGGATAAAGTCAACGTTTCTAGCTCTGTAGCATACACAATTGCAGCCACTAAAGTCACCATGTTTTTATAAAGAGAAAAGACATCAGTGACGTAAAGCTTCATCTCTCCTCTCCTAGGCCTCAGCCACCTGGGGTGAGGCACTTATTGTTTTGGTGAGGAAGGGAGAAATTCCACATCAGGGAAATAAGAAAAACTGCCTCTGGGTTTGTCTCCATTCCACCGAGGATCGACACTGCAGTAATCGATCCACCAGTGGTCCATTTATCATGTCTGCTTAGACACAATAAATCAATCCCTGAGCACTCTCCCATTAATGCCAGTACTCCACCAGAACAAGAAGAGTAGTTGGCATTGATGAGAGAGCAGTCCCCACTGACCTTACCACATGCAAGACACCCCAGTAAGTATGTCGACTTCTGCTACGCTATTTATATAGCTGAAGTGACGTAGATTACGTCAGCAGATGATTTTTTTAAAAGAGCTTTTGGAAGATACACAGGGGCTTGGCAAATTACACTAAAATTGTCAGGGGTGGACTAAATGGTGCTTGGTCCTGCCGTGAGGGCAGAGGACTCGAACTGATGACCTCTGGAGGCCCCTTCCAGTCCTATAATTCTGTGAAATCCCAACACAGACGGGTTAGCGGGCAGAGAAGTGGAGCAGCAAAAGGAGCAGGACAATATAGACTGACCACAGGACTCACATTGTTTATCACATGGGTGGCCATCTTAGCTCCCCATGTGCACTGTGGGGCTGAGAGACAGGTTCGATGGGGGGAGGGAGGCATTACAAAGGCATGGTGAAGTGTGCGCATGCTATTGTGAATGGTGCCATGGACTTCCCCAATGGCGCAGAGCGGTCAGGACCTTCGTCACTCAGCTGATCTACAAGATGGCACCAGCAGCGTAGCCGCACCTTCCTCATAAGCCCTCAGTCCAGGCCCGCTGACAGGGCGTAAAAGGGGCAATTTCTGCATGGCCCAGTGATTCAAAATGGCCAGAGCCATCCTTACGTGTCTGCAGAATACAGAGCTGCGTAGGACACCTGAAAATGTGGGGGCCCCCTGGGTCTTAATGTCCACCCACCCACCCACCTCTTCCTATCCCTGCTCTGTGGCTCAGTTTTCTCCAGAGAGAATCTAGTTAACTCAAAAGTGACAGCGCCGGCCAGAGCTCTTCGCGGGCACCGAACCTGGGAAAGAGCCATTCGAGTGGTGAGGAAGCCACTTAACAGGCAGTTGCCAACCCTAGGTCTATCCTGCCAGTTGCTGAATTGACTCTGTGGGTGAACGCGACCTTGGCTTAATATTTGCTTTAAAATATTTCCTCAGAGTGTGGCTGAAGATTATAACAGCCCGTGGCTAAAATGTCGCCTCCCCCGCCAGCTGCCATCGGGCATCGGGGCACCGGTTTCATAGTGCCGGGAAGGGCCCCATAAATCCTAAGGATGGTCCTGAAAAGGGCCCAGTGCTCCTAGTCACGACTGCTACTGTGGCCGTGGCCGTGGGCAGAGCCGCAGGCCCTTTAAATGGCACCGGAGCGCCACCTAGCACAATCCAAGCAGAGCTGAGGGCAATGTGCTCCGGAGAGCGATGAGGCCGCCTCAGGGAGGTTAACCCCAGCCCCGCCCATTCTGCCTGAGGCCCCACCCCTTCTGGGCCACCTCCCACTTTATGCTAGGCCTGGTGAGGCTATTGGGTCCAATGCATACCCAGCTATCGGTGCAGTACTAAACCACAGGGAGGGGCACCACCTACTGTAGGGGTTCCCAACCACTGGTTTGCGGACCGGTGGCCGGCCATGAACCCCTGCCTGCCGGGCTGTGGCACTCTGGCCCTGCCACACCCACAACTGCTAATTAGCCACGCCCACTGGGGAGCGCCGTTCCTTATAAGATGTGCACCTGCGCACACACTAAAAATTCTCCTCCCACTCGCCCATGGTGAGTGGCACTGCAGGCTGCCCTAATGAGACAGCCTCACCACAGCCCTGGTTCCCACTCCGCCGGTGGCCACGTGGCCCTGCCGGTGGGGCTGCGTGGTGGGCAGCTGCCCCGTGTCCTTTCTGTTACGGGCGGTGTGTTCAGGACCAGGGAGTAGAGCCTTCGTGGCTATGAGCGTCCCGGCGTTTATCGGTATTACTGAGGATCAGGTTAGAGGCCCCAGGGAACCGCACTGGGGGTCCATGATATCCGCCCCTCCTCCAGCCTTAGAGCAGCCGTGACTGGAGCAGATGCGCTCAGCTGGTGGCTGGGAGGCAGCGCAGGGCTAGGTGAGGGGGTGGGGCAGACTCTGGGGATTCTGGGGGGCTCTGAGGGCAGAAGGCTGGCACTGGGGGGGTTGGATGCAGGGGACTCTGGGACCAGTGGCTGGCACTGGGGGGTAGTGGAGGAGTGCAGGGCTCTAGGGGTTAGGGCTGGCACTGGGGGACTCTGGAGGCCGGAACTTTTGGCAGACCAGCAACATTTTATTTGCATACACAGTATTTGCATAATGAATATGCAAATGTGCAACTAAACCGTTACCAGTCCACCAAAAGTTTCTGAATGGGTTTGCCAGTCCCTGCTATCAAAACGGTTGGGAACCACTGCCCTACTCTTGGGATAATCACTGAGATTCACGGCTGGTAAATGCAGGACAGGGATTCCCTTGGAGAGGCTGAAGCAATCAAGCTGCATTTGACTTAATACCACATCTGCCTGTGAGGTTGGTTTTATGTGCTCCCTTTCTCCCAGCTCACCTGGACTCACACTGCTCTGGCTGAGACATTCTGGCTGTGGCAATGCATTGCCATGGCATGGGCAGAGTGCTGTGATGTCAAGTGGAGAAGCAGCAGCTGGAGTAAATTAAGGGCTTGATTCTCATTTAAACAAAGGCCCCTTTTACTCTGCTCTGGCCGTGCAAAGGTAAACGCAATTTACACTGTGCAACCAGTGTAAAGGGACCTTCATGCAAGTCAGAATCAGGCCTGAACTGTTAAACAGAGAAGATCTTGTTTCCACATAACCTCGCAACCTTATCGAGGAGGATCAGTGGTATATTGCACCTGATCCCTTAAACTTTTTGTGCATCAAGCCACACAAATTATGGCTCTCCAGATGCCAGCCGAGTTGTGCTGTCAAAAAGTGTTACTGCCAACTCAAGGGAATTCTTTATAAGGGCTTCTCCCACCACATAAAGCCTGATAGTACTCAAATTAACGGTAGCTTAGCTACAAGTGAACATGACTTGATCACATGTATAATGTGCAAGCAGAATAAAGTGCAGACCAATAATATATCTGCACTAGGGGCTTTAATAGGTCCAATTTCACAAAGCCAATTATGAATCAAATGAGCTGTGAAAAAGAATTTAATCAGAAAAAGAAAGAATGATAATTGGGAAACATTTAAAAACACCTTACAAGATGCTCAAAAAAGCCACAATTGAGGGAAAAGGCCTTACAGATTTAAAAAACAATCTGGTTTAGTAGGTGTGCACCTTATCGGGAACAGCGCTTAGATTAGAAGGAAAACAAAGGCAACTGTAAAAAAATAATATTTTACAATCTATAATTAGTCTGGAAAAAAGGAGACATGATAACAGCTTTCAAGTACCTAAAAGGGTGTTACAAGGAGAGGAAAATGTGTTCTCTTTAATTTCTAAGGATAGGACAAGAAGCAATGGGCTTAAATTTCAGCCAGAGAGGTTTAGGTTGGAAATTAGGCAAAACTTCCCAACTGTCAGGGTGGTGAAACACTGGAATAAATTACCTAGGGAGATGGAGGAATCTTCATCACTGGAGACAGGAGCGGCCCGTGAGCCTAGGCGAGCTAGGCAGCTACCTAGGGCGCCGCTGGCCCGGGCGCACAATGATGACGTCATGGCCATTGACGGCCATGCAGGCAGGGGTGCCGATTGCACTGCCCCGCCTAGGGCGCCAGCTACTGCAGCCGGCCTCGGGCCGCTCCTGACTGGAGATATTGAAGAGCAGGTTGGACAGACATCTATCAGGCATGATCTAGATGGTGCTTGGTCCTGCCGTGAGGGCAGGAGACTGGACTCGATGACTTGTGAGGTCCCTTCCAGTTTTAGGATTCTATGATTCCTAGACAGTCGCTTCCCATTCTGTCTGTGTGAAACTGATTGTTCCTTCCTAAGTGGGGTACGTTGCCGACCGATCCTGTAAACCTTGTTTCACAAGGCATAAGGGATCGATCGGTCAGCAAAGGCTTCCTCAGCCGACCGATCCGCGTCTAGACTGCTGCACTATGCCGGATCAGCTGATCGTCGGCACAGCATGGCAGCCATGTTTATTTTAATGAAGCAGGGATTATTTAAATCCCCGCTTCTTTGACTATGCCGGGTAAACTAGTTTACATGGCTCCATCGACAGAGCCATGTAGTCTAGACATACCCTATATGCCTACGCCTAGTCAAGGCTTATTGACTCTCTTCAACACAAGTGGAAGTGTTGTTACAGGATTTTACTGTATTGGCACAAGGAAATAAGTAGAGAAAGCATCAAAACCATGCTTACGCTTAGCAACATTACCAGCACTTCCACTGCTTGCTGGGCTCTTAGAAGATATTTAGGGAGTAAATCAGAGCTAAATAACAGCACTGAACAATGAGGCTATGTCTACACTAGGGACTTATTTCGAAATAAGTTATTTGGAAATAATAATTCCCAAAATAACTATTTTGAAATAAGCTATTCCTCTTCACCAGCTGGAGTTATTTCGAAACAGGCCCTTTATTTCAAAACAACGGGCTTGGTAGTGTGGACACTCGCCCTGTTATTTCAAAATAAGGGGAGTTGTTTCAAAATAACTCCCCAGTGTAGACATGTCCTGATAGCCAGGACTGGTGGCTCTAACAAACTTTCCAGGACCACACGAAACTTGGCCACACCCATGATAAATGGACATCCAGCTAACTAAAATCATGCCAGACCACGGATGTTGCCGGACCAGAGAGGTTCAACCTGTATTTGCTCATCACAATGAATATTCCTGAATAACTCCCCATGTAGCTCAGACAGTCGCTATTTTTCATTCCTAAACTCTCCTTTCCAAGCGCTTTGTCCTTGACTGCTCCCCAAGATAAACCAGGACCCACAATCACAAAGCCACTGTTGTGAGATTCTAATTTCTGTGGCTTGTTTTTGTTTCTTACTGTCAGGTCTTTTTTCCCTCTCCGGGAATAATTGGTCTATGATCATGCAAAACACCTACAAGCCATTAATCATTGCATTAACACCTGCAGTCCAGATGCAAGGACTAGGTTCTGTCCCAGGTTTTCCCATGCAGACGCTCACATTAAGAGCATACCTGGGGAGACGAGCGAAAGGCAACTATCTGTAATGCCAGTGCAGCAACTCAGGGTTAAAAAATGCATCACTGGCACTTTTTACCCCCATGGTGCACACGCACACACACAAAAGAAATTAAACTTTAATATTTAATGAAATGTATACATTATCCTGCTGCTGATGGCCGCTGTATTGTAATTTTATTCAGGATAATTTAATTTTAGATTTATTTCAATGAACTTCCCCTTCCCCATGGGGGCAGTTGACTGGCTTAGTCTCCCACACATAAATCAGCATCCAATTTATATGGGAGTCACGGCCGCAGCTTTGCAGAGCGTGGGGTTGTAGCTCTCAGAGCACGTCACTTAAATTAACTGGCAGCAACTCATAAAGGCACTTTAATGGCTTTGGTTGAAAATAAGGCCAAGATTGTGCCAGATCGATTTTGGGGGAGGCTAAGATTAAAAGGGAGGGAGATTATGGAAGAGCTTGAACTGCTCCTTGAAGTCACACGTCCTTCTATTCTCAAGAATAGGAAATAGCATCTGAGTTTTGTTTGAGTTTGGGGAGCACAGTTAGTACCCAGGAAGGTTCGAATCTGACAGAGATAGTTAGATCCTGAGAAGAGCTGTGGACATTTCCACATCCCCCACACCCTTCCCCGCAGCCTTGACTCTGTCATGAACTGCAGTACTTTTCCTTGCTGTTCCAAGTCTGGACTCCTGCACAGCTGTGTTCCACCCCAGAGGTGACTGCATTTTAGTGGCAAGTGAGGCAATTCCCAGGTATCCACATAGGTCTTGGTTGTCAGAAGTGCTGTGTACTCATAGTTCCCATTCACTCCAGCTGGAGTGGCAGGTGCTTAGCACGTCTAACAATCAAACCCATAGAAAGCAAAAGTCTTCTCTCAGATCCGTAGGGTAGACGTTGCCTGCACTAACATAGGCGGCAGCGAGGAGTTCCACATGGCTTGGCAAGGATAAAAGAGCACAGCAGAAATCTTTCATGTACAGCAGAAGAGAATGTTACCGCTACAATAGTTTATCATGTTAGTTTAACATTTCGTGCATGGTCCATTGGGATGAAAGGCTTCTTGCACAGACAAAATACTATGTGTACACACACACACACACACACACACACACACACTTTGCTCTCGTACAGTTGCCCTTGAGTTTGATTCAGGGAAACTGATAGAATCCTAGGGTTGGAAGAGACCTCAGGATGTTATTGAGTCCAGCCCCCTGACCAAAACAGGACCAAGCCCAACTCAATCATCCCAGCCAGGACTTTGTCAAGCCAGGATTTAAAAACCCCTAGGGATGGAGATTCCACTCCCTCCCTAGGGAAATAGTTTTTCCTAACATCCAACCTAGACCACCCCCACTATAACTTGAGAACATCGTTCCTCGTTCTGCCATCTGTCACCACTGAGAACAGCCTGGCTCCATCCTCATTGGAACCCTCTTTCAGGTAGTTGAAATCCCCCCTCACTCTTCTCTTCTGCAGATGAAATAAGCCCAAATCCCTCAGCCTCTCCTCGTAGGTCATGTGCTCCAACCCCCTCATCATTTTTATTGCCCTCCACTGGACTCTTGCCAATGCCTCCACATCCTTACTGTAAGAGGGGGCCCAGAGTTGGACACAATGTGCCAGATGTGGCCTCACCAGTGCCAAATAAAGGAGACTAATCACTTCTCTAGATCTGCTGGCAATGCTCCTCGTAATGCACCCTAATATGCCGTTAACTTTCTTGACTACAAGGGCACACTGTTGACTCATATGCAGCTTCTCATCCACTGTAATCCCTCAGTCTTTTTCTGCTGAACTGCTGCTTAGCCCGTTGGTCCCCAGCCTATAACAGTGCTTGGGACTGTTCTGTCTCAAGTGCAGGACTCTGCTCTCACCCTTGTTGAACCTTGTCAGATTTCTTTTGGCCCAATCCTCCAATTTGTCCAAGTCACTCTGGATCCTATCCCCACCCTCCAGCATGTCTATCTCTCCCCTTAGCTTAGTGTCATCTGCCAACTTGCTGAGGGTGCAATCCATCGCCTCATCCAAGTAATTAACAAAGATGTTGAACAAAACCGGCCCTAGAACCAACACTTGGGACACTCCACTTGAAACTGACCACCAGCCAGACATCGAGCTGTTGATCACTACCCATTGATCCTGACAATCTAGCCAGCTTTCTGTCCACCTGATAGTTCATTTATCCAACCCATCCATCCTTAACTTGCTGGCAAGAATACTGTGGGAGACCGTATCAAAAGCTTTGCTAAAGTCAAGATATTTCACTCACTTCCCAACCCAAACAGAGCATTACAGAGGGAACAAGCAGCAAAAGGAATATCCTAAAACTGCATTTTGCATTAGTGAGTTCACCCAACCTCTACAGTCCACAGTGTTGATTTGCTCCAGGTCGATTTCACATGGGCTCATTCAAACCCTGGGGCTATGTCTAGACTGCAAGCCTCTTTCGAAAGAGAGCGTCTAGACTGCAAGCAGTACTTTCGAAAAAGCAAGCCGCTTTTTCGAAAGAGAGCACCCAGACAGTCTGGATGCTCTCTTTTGAAAAAGCCCTGTTTGCATTCAAGAATGCCTTTTTTCAAAAGAGCACTTTCAAAAAAAGGTGTTCTTCCTCGTGAAATGAGGAGTACCGCTGTCGAAAGAAAAGCCGCGTTCTTTTGATTTAATTTCGAAAGAACACGGCTGTAGTCTAGACGCAGGTGAAGTTTTTTCGAAAAAAGGCTGCTTTTTTCAAAAAAAAACCCTGCAGTTTAGACACAGCCTGGGATGCCAGCTGTGTTTCTATTGGTTAGGAAGGACAATAACCAGAAAAAGATACATTTTTGCAGGTGATAGTCTAGCCTGTACTTGAATTAACCAGTCTGGACAGGGAGCTGTGCAGAGTGAGAGTTACTGTGGCGTTGACAGGGAGATGTCGGGAAGCTGGCAAGCCAACCATTCAGGTTTCTGGGAATTCGTACAAAGAAACTCCACCCGATGCTGTACCGCGCTGGTGCACAGGAAGGTTGTCATGTCTCCGCAAAACTATCGTCTCTTGGTAACAGGTACTGAGCTTACAAAGGGGACAGGACAGAAAGCAAAGGCTCAGTGATCAGGAAATGCCATTAATTTCTGCACAGGAGGAAGCTGACATTGATTACAGACCGCAAGCATCTTGTTAAAATCAGTGGGCCAAAAAGAAGCATTTCATCTTTTTAGAGGCTGTTTAGATTGCAGATGTGGCTTCTGATGCTTCACGTCTCCTTGCCTTATCATCAAGTATAAACCGTCAGATACCATCTGCAATGCTGATTCATGAGCTGGGTAACCAATAGGGATATTTTAAAAACCCAGAACCACCATATGTCATTTTCTTTCTTCTTTTCTGTTGTTTTGGTTTGTTTTTGAAGACTGTCCCCCATGAAGCAGTTACAGCGGAGACTGAAAATAAGCTCAAGTTAAACCACAAATGCATCTGTAAGATGTCTGTGAATGATTTATTGTATGTACTGTCAGGGCACAGAGAAGTGATTTGACCAAATCTCAGAAAACTAGGACTGGAAGGGACCTCGAGAGGTCATCGAGTCCAGTCCCCTGCCCTCGTGGCAGGACCCAGTACTATCTAGACCATCCCTGATAGACATTTATCCAACCTACTCTTAAATATCTCCACAGATGGGGATTCCACAACCTCCCTGGGCAATTTATTCCAGTGTCTGACCACCCTGACAGTTAGGAACTTTTTCCTAATGTCCAACCTAAACCTCCCTTGCTGCAGTTTAAGCCCATTGCTTCTCGTTCTATCTCCAGAGGCCAAGATGAACAAGTTTTCTCCCTCCTCCTTATGACACCCTTTTAGATACCTGAAAACGGCTATCATGTCCCCCCTCAGTCTTCTCTTTTCTAAACTAAACAAACCCAATTCCTTCAGCCTTCCCTCATAGCTCATGTTCTCTAGACCTTTAATCATTCTTGTTGCTCTTCTCTGGACCGTCTCCAATTTCTCCACATCTTTCTTGAAGTGCGGTGCCCAGAACTGGACATAATACTCCAATTGAGGCCTAAACAGTGCAGAGTAGAGCGGAAGAATGACTTCTCGTGTCTTGCTCACAACACACCTTGCTCACAACACACGTCTTTGCTCACAACACACCTTGCTCACAACACACGTCTTTGCTCACAAAGACCAGGGTGTTTGGGATGGTGGGGGACAGGCCTCAACAGCGCTGGGCTCACTCCCAGTTTGTCTAATGTTACTGAAAGCGCATGCTTCAGGGTGTTCTCTGGTCAACCTGCAGGGGTCAGGAAGGGAACTGTCCCTCTCAGTGTATTATGGGAAGGTAGAGAGTTGGGTGATGCATACCAACAAGACCTGCCACTGCAAGCAGAGTCCAGGGCAGAGAATCAGAGACTTAAAAGGAACGTAGGACCAGTTCCGTGGAGGACACGAAAACATTCTTTATACTATCTAGAGTTGGTCTGGAATTTTTTTCACCAAAAAAATGTCAATTTTGTCCAAATCGAAACGGCTCACATAACCCGGCAGCACCAATGAATTTCCCAAGCTCCAGCAAGTACAGCTGACCAGATGTTGTCCCCAGCCCAATGCTCAGTGAGCGGAGCTCTGGCAGACTTTTCTGGCTGTCCTCTGCACAGGGGAGTACTAGAGGAAGAACTCTCGCCCTCTCCACTCTTCAAACACAAGCTGCTTCAGCCATAGCTTGGTCCGGGATATATCTGATCCCTATTTGCAATTGCCAGGCACAGAAATGTATTTGAAATTAGTTGGCTGATTTATTTAATCTCTCAAAGGTAAAACAAAGAGGAAATGTGCTTTGCATGGCAAATTCCGGACAACTTCAGTGGTGCATTCGATATTCTGGGTTCCACCTCTAATCCCTCTTTCCCGTTTGACAACGCCTTCCTCTGCCCCCTGCAAAGTGACCAGTCCCCCGTATTTTAAAGGGGCAGGCTCAACTTTCCAGCCTGTAATTCCAAGGCTGTTACCCAAAGGCTGTGAGGATCAAAGCCTCGAGTTGGAAAGGGATGGGATTCGGTTAGGCTGCACTAGGCAAGGGGCCATGCTCTGCTCTATTATCAAGAGTCTGGCCAAAGAGAGATGACAAATACTGACCAGAAGTGGGACTTGGAGTGGTCAGTGAACTTTTTGTGAATTTTTTGCTGAAACTAGGGATTAAAAAACACCCAGAAGAGTTAACCAGTTAAAGGGGTGGGGGGGCTGGTTCTCCTGGCCAGACTCTCTGATTAACTGGTTACCCATTAAGCATGTTGGTAAGGCACATGTTTACCAGGTAATGGGTTAACCATTTAATCTTTAACACCCCTACCTAAAATCAAAAGTTTTGGTGGGAACGTTCCCATTCCAGTGAAACTGCTACCAGAGAGGTTTCTTGGGTCCAGAATAGAAGGTCCAGTCAAAATAAGAGTGAGGGGGAGGGAGAGGATTTGGCCCTGCACAACATGGAAGTGTGTGGAATATGACTAAGGGGCTACATGTATGACCCACTTAAATTTTCGAACATACATTACATGGGGCAGAGTAAAGGTTATGGTGCCATGTAGAATGCTAAACTGCCGTGCCAATAGGATTTAGCCCAATAATGTGGAGATATGTTTGCCGATGAGCTCACGGTAGTTTACTGATCTGCTCTTAATTTGTTGCACAGGCCCTGCAGTAAACGTCAGCTGCAACATTTTCATCAACAGCTTTGGTTCTATTGCGGAAACGACAATGGTAAGTAACATTAAGGCTAGCTATTCAACTTGTTCGGTCACATTCCGCTTCCAGTGCATGTGACAGGTTTCCAATGGGATGTTTGCTGCTCTTCTGCTCAAGGAGACTGTTGCTACTGGGTTATATTTGAGGGGTGGCTAAATTAACGGCTTGAGTGTACAAGACTTGTAGCATTTCACTGTCCAAAGATCTTGTGCCGTTTAGTGATAGAGATGTAGCCGTGTTAGTCTGGGGTAGCTGAAGCAAAATGCAGGACAATGTAGCACTTTAAAGACTAACAAGATGGTTTATTAGATGATGAGCTTTCGTGGGCCAGACCCACTTCCTCAGATCAAAGAGTGGAAGAAAATAGTCACAACCATATATACCAAAGGATACAATTAAAAAAATGAACAAATATGAAAAGGACAAATCACATTGCAGAACAGGAGGGGGATGCAGGGGGGGGGGAAGGAAGGAAGGTAAGTGTCTGTGAATTGATGATATAGAGGTAGGGAGAGTGGGATGTTTGTGAGTTAATGGTATTAGAGGTGATAATTGGGGAAACTATCTTGGTAATGGGTGAGATAGTTCAAATGTTTGTTGAGTCCTTTTTGGAAAGTGTCGAATTTTAACATGAATGACAGTTCAGAGGATTCCCTTTCAAGTGCAGATGTAAAAGGTCTTTGTAGCAGAATGCAGGTGGTTAAGTCATTGAGAGAGTGTCCTTTCTGGTTAAAGTGGCAAGAAACTGTTTTCTCTTTGTGACGTTTCATGAGCTTTCGTGGGCACAGCCCACTTCTTCAGATGACCAGAGTTTTGAGAGACACCCAACATTTCCCAAAGTTCAAGAGCATTTAGATCTGGGATTTTGAATTAGCCCAGTATAGAGTGAAGGGGCAGCAACTCAAATCTAGATCCAGTCTTTCTCAGATTCTCCAGAATTGGAGAGGGTTTTCACTGCTTTGGAGCCAGTGTCTGCATTTAAAAAAAAAAAAAAAAACAACCCACAGCCTTAAAATTCATTTAATCAAAAACCAACATTAGCAAGATTTTGCAAGCTCAGACCATCTTCAGGGGGAATTAACGAACATTGCTAATAGCAGTATCCAATTTGTAAGGCGCTAGAAGGAGACAATCATGAGGAAAGGAGATAATGGTCTTGAGATGGAGCAATTAAAGATCAGCTGCGACATAATCAGTGAACAGCGAACCAAAGCTCTGGAGGTACAATGCCGTCCTCCCGTATTAATTAAAGATAATTCAGAAATATGATGTTCAATTACTTTTTGTAAGTCTCTCTTTGTAGAAAGATGTTGATTGAAGTATGTAAAACTCCCCCCTTCCAATTGTCCTATGCATTTAGAACAGGATGTTCTGGGTTTTACACACAGCATTTTACACGGGTGTGACTTCCATTGCTTTCTATGGGAGTTACTCTAGATTTACACCAGAAATTGGAGGTGAATCAGGTGCTATCTCTATGCTTAGTTACAATACAGCAGAATTGAAAGCTCAGTATTCTTTTAACGCAATGCATATTTAACTCTATTAACAGGCACACACTGGCATTGAGTATATTTGGACTAAATTCTTAAAGAAATAAAATCCTTAGATGAAGGGCAGCACTTGTCAATAATATTTCAACCCCATGACAGTGCAGTGGGTCTAAACTCACCACCTTTGTTTGCAGATTAATTTGCATAAATAAATTACAAATACCGAGATTCTTCAATTTGTTCATGACTTGGAGAATGGAACTGTGACTAGTGTTGCCATTTTATTGGATAACTTCATTGGGCGGGATGAGCAATAAGCAAATCAGGACGGACCGTTCCTCCATAAAATTCAACGGAGCCGAACTGTTGACTGGCATGGGAGATGTGGCAAGCTTACGGTGTACTTCTCTGTGCAATACACAGAAAGACATCATGCAATACAGCCGGCTTTCATCATATACCTGTTATTTATTGCTCTCCATGGATATGCTGTAAAATGGGTGCGTTGTAAGCCTAGCCCGACAAAGAGAAACACATTGCAGATCTCGCGAATACACTGCAGGGATCTGCTCTGTTCTGTAGTGTCCACCATTTTGGAATCCATTCCTCTGAAGAAAAAAATAATCACTTGGAAAGCATAGGTTTGCTGATTCTTCTCAAGCAGGCATCACGAAACAGAATTGTAGCCCGGGAAATCAGCCATTAGAATCCCCCCTCTACCCGCACTCCTCCAGCTATTTTTTTTTTAATGTCGCAGAGATTAGCGAGGTTGCACAAATGGCATTGTCTCCAAACCGGAGCGGTGGATTTTGAGATGTCAAAACACAACTTCATTCGGAATCAGAACCAAAGCAGAACAGTCCAAAGGTCGCCGCAAAGGAAAACGCCACTCAAACTTTCGCTTCTGGACAGCCGGCGTGTTTCATTTTACACCAGCCAAAATGCATTCTTTCAGCCCTCTGTGTAATATAATCCAGAACACCAAAATAACCCTCTGGAAAGCAAAGTGGCTTCAAAACACAAAAATCAGAATGTTTTGGTCTGAAGATGTTGAAACGGGACATTTTGGACATTAGCTGTAGTTATTGCTTCCTGATTTTCTTCTTCAACTAAATTCTGTCAAAATGAACCTGATGGTGAAGCCTTTAAGTTCTGACAGAACTGCATATTCCAGCAGAGTGTGGTTCCAACCAAATTTCTCCAGCCAGCCCTACTCAAAACAACTACAGAGAACTGCTTGTCACTGGGGTAACTCTAAGATGGCTGCCCCATGAGTGTAGGAGAGCTTTCCGCAGACTTGCAACTCAAGGCCCAGCACCCTTCTAAAGGGACAATGTAAATGACTCAAGGACAGCATGGCTACGGTGGATTAGCATTTTTTCCATGAAAAAGTGCCAAAGAAAATCATTTTCATTTCATTCAAAATTGTTCACTTTCACCACTGAAAGAGAAAATTGAAAATTTCTTCCCATTTCTTTTTAATCCCTTATTCACACGAGAAACGTGTGCAGACAGGCAAAGATGCTGAGGGAGGGAGGGGAGTTCAAAAATGGAAGAAAGTATCGATTATGAGGTTTTTTTAAAAATAACTTTTCCAGAAGGGAAAAAAATACATAAACAAGAATTCCCTTCACTGTGTTAAAACAAAAAATATATTTTAAAAATTCAACATTTTTATTTTGATTTTTTTTTTCAAAACCCGAACATTTGGTAGGTTTTTTTCATGGAAACAATATTCTATTTTTGATTTCACCCCATTTTTCAATGAAAATGAGTTGACCAGCTCTGGATCCAGCTCTCGGGTAAGAAACTCAATTCTTTTGCTGGAATAGTGGAGATTCAAGCTTTTAGCCCTGAAGGTCACAGGTTCAAATCTCACTGTTAACTCACCCTGGCCTGGTTACAAGCAACGTTGCAGAATCACTGCCCAAATGAAACAAGAAATTCAGTGCTCTAAAGACACTCTCCCTAATGTCTCCTGGATGGCTGAACGACTATAGCATGTTGTAAGAAGTAAGCACATTGCTGGTACCCAGGGAAGGCACAACCATAGAGATTTATCAGTTCACTTAATTACAGAGATCTCTAAAACATGTTTTGGGACTTTTCGTTCACACATAAGCCATTGCTGTTGACATTTAAAGATGCTAGCGACGAACTCTGTAGCACACAAATCTGTGGAGATTATTATTGTCAACATGCATGTGGCTAATGAGATCACAAGTTCACCGATTAGGGCACCAAAGCAGGAGGAGCAAAGGGAGGAGAAGAAGAGATACATGGAAACGAGTAACAAGGAAGAGAAGAGGGCATGTCTACACAGCAGGGCTAAAGCCAAAATAAGCTACACAACTTCAGCTACGTCAATTGCATAGCTGAAGTCAAAATATTATTTCAGCTTTTGGCTCTATTGACACAACAGGACATCCAAGAAAAAGCATTCTCTCTCCGACTTTCCTTACTCCTTGTAAGACAAGCGTTACAGGAGTTGGAGTAAGAAGTCTTCCAGCTCGCCATTATTTTGACATTATGTCAAAATAACTGCTTATAGCATAGACGCGGACTGACGTTATTCTGAAATAACACTGCTGTGTAGATGTGCCCACATAAAGAAGTTCTCAAACCCAAGTTTCCATTTATTAGAAAAGTGGGTGGCAAAAAGGAAGGTAACAAAGATACAGAGCATTTCAACAGCCATCAACTCTCTATGAACTCTCTTAAAGGGGATTCAAAGAATGCAAAAGGCAAGAAGTGGAGAGGTGAAATGTTCGGGGAGGTTAGAAGAAAGCGTAGAAGGAAATTAACATATGGAATGGACTCCCAAAGACAGAACCAAGATTAAGGGCATGATCCTTCAAGGTCAGTAGTCAGTGAGGGCTCTCAGCACCATGCAGAATGGTCCCCAATTAAATATAGACACAAACACAGAAAGACTAAGTAACCATATGCAATGACCTGTGACTGATGGGACACGGTTATAGCGTGCAGCTTGGCCTTTGGATCACAGCTCCATCAAGATCCAGACAAAGGACAAAACAACCAGCAATTGGGAACACTGAGAACTAAGCAAGCACTTTGAGGAGCAAAAGCATAGCAGAGCACAGCAGCCAGACAAAGAAGAATGGATGGGTCTAGATGGCCTCCTTCTTCTCTGGAACACTGCCGTGGAGTTCTGCGTTGAACAAACAAGGAAATGCATCCTTTCCTCCAGCTCATTTTTATTCCTGAATGTGTTGGGGGGGGGGGGGGGGTGCCACATTTGAAGGCGAAGGAATCTAAATACAAGAGCAAATATCTCATTCAAAATGAGTAACCAAACTCCTCATGAACTGAGTCTTCCAGTGAAGTGAAGTGGGCCAAGTTTAGCAGTGAGTTGGAATGAGAGTTTGAGGGAAAGATGCACTGACATTTGGGATTCTTAATCTCAGCAGCGCCCTTTGCATATATCTTTTTTCCAGTTGTTTAAAGGAATTGCACTAAGTGTTCACCCCATTTGAAAAGGGCAAACTAAATAGAACCTCGTAGCCAGGCACAGCTCCATGACATCCACTAAATAAGTAGCTAATAAGGGCACAAGACACTGCAGGCTACAACCATCCAATTGTAATACAGTCGTTTGGAGTCATCTGTACAAGAACTTTGCCAATCAGATAATGAATCATTTCCGTACGGGGGTTTAAATAAGCCTCTACAACTTCACCAGCCTCAATGCAGCACACAGGAAGAAACTACTGAGCCAGGGTCCATGCTCTGAGCTCAGTTCTATAGTCTCGGAGATCAGCAAGAGTTATGAATATCTACAGAGAGAACTGGACTCAGAGGCAAACAGCAGTGAAGATCATTTGGGGTCATTTCTCGGTTTCATGTGGGCAACATTTTTATTTTTCAAAACATCTCCGAAAATGGAACTTTTTACTCAAAACATGTGGCCGTTCAAAAACTGCAAAAGCGTTAGGCCCTCCCAAAACAAGATTTCTAATGCTGACGCTCAAAAGGTCAAAAACCACCGTGGGGGTCCATTTGAAAATAGAATAGTTTCTGACGAACCAGGGTGCGAATGGTGAAATCTCAAAAGGTTTTTTTCCGTAAACCAGTTTATGTATATGAAAAAAACAAACAAATGCAAAAGCCACCATTGAAGTTTTGCTTGAATACTTTTCACTCTGAGATTAATAGTTTGGAGTCACAGTGAAGTACCAGTGCACAAAGGTCTTTCAAATAAAGCCTCTGCATTTTACACCAAGCCAGGTCTATACTATGCAGAAGATCAATGCTGCTATGATCTATCTCCTGGGGTTCGATTTAGCGGGTCTAGTGAAGACCTGCTAAATCAAACTCAGAAGGCGCCCCCGTTGGCACTAGTACTCCTCCTCCTCCCAAAGAGTAAAGGAAGCCGACAGGAGTGTTTGTTCCTGTCGATCTCTCGCTGTGTGGATGGCACAGAAATGCAATTTAAGATACGTTGACTCCAGCTATATAATTAACGTAGCTGGAGTTGCATATAATAAGTCGAACTTCCACTATAGTGTAGACCAGGCCAAAGACCGTTTCAGTTATGTAAGAACAGCCATACTGGGTCCATCTAGCCCAGTCTCCTGCATTCCAACAGTGGCCAATGCCAGGTACCCCAGAGGTTAGGAGTGAGACACGTGCTTTCAGGTATACACCATGCCCCTACCTCCTAGCCAGAGTGACTGGGTGAGAAATCCATGCAGGCCACTCCTGGGGCTCCCACATACTCATTTTGCATAAAGAGTAGCGTGTAGACCTTCACCTAGAGGTGAATGCACTAACTCCACTTCTGCATTGCCACAGAGAGAGACCAGTCAGAACTAGACTTTCCTTTTGTCTGCTGCAAACATATCCCCTCCATCCTTTTTCCTCTCATGCAGGTCTTTTTGTACCTGTTCCACCACAGGCACAGACTTCTCCATGCCCACAGGAAGAAGGGGTTGGGTTTGCCACGCTGAGAGCACCTGTTTGGCTCAATATCTGGCTCTTCCAGATATTGAGAAAAAAACACTACAACAATAGAGGACAACAATAGCTTACAGTAGGGACACTGAGGTGGTTGATGGAGAACAATGCAGTGCTGATAGGTTCAGGGTATTGTTAAGAGGGGTCACATTTCTTGACAGTCACAGGAAAGGGATCCAAAGCCAATATTAGAGAACCCGGTGAATCTAGATACAGTAATACTCTCTTTGAAGTCAGATTATCATGAAAGCCCTGAGCTGCTTCAGTGGAAAGGGCCATTCCAGATAGAGGCCACATCTACATTTGTGGGAAGATTGGCTCTTTGGAGATCTACCTTCTGGCATTTGATTTAGCAGGTCTAGTAAGGACCCGCTAAATTGATTGCTGAGGGCACCCCCCATCGATTCCAGAACACCTCACAATCATGAGGAGTAAGAGAAGCCAATGGGCAAGTTCCTCCCATCAACCTCCCACAGTGGAGCTACCTCAGAAAATCAATGCGAAAGACGTCAACTCCAGCTACGCAGTCTTTGTAGCTCTAGTTGCATATGTTACATCAATTTTCTCCACCAATGTAGACCTGGTCAGAGACAGGCAAGGTGGGTGAGGTGATATCTTTTACTGGACCAACTACTGTCGGTGAGAGAGACAAGCTATTGAGCATGCACAGAGCTCTTCTTCACGTCTGTGGAAAGCGTGGCGTATGGGCAAAAAGCTTGTCTCTCTAAGGGTGTATCTAAACTACATGGCTCCATCGATGAAGCCATGTAGATTAGGCTGATCAGCAAAGGGAAATGAAGCCGCAATTTAAGCCGCGATTAAGCTGCACCGACCTGAAAGCCTTTTATCAACCTCCCCGTTATGACTCGTAGGATGAGGTTTACCGGGGAGGTCGATAAAGGGCTTTCATGTTGGCAGGGAAGCGTCCAGACTAGCGTGCTGAACCGACAAACAGCTGAGCAGCTATTTGTCGGCTCAGCGCGGCAGCCATTTAAATTTAAATGAAGCCGCGATTATTTAAATCGCGGCTTCATTTCCCTTTGCCAAACAAACAAATCCACATGGCTCCGTCGACGGAGCCATGTAGTTTAGACATACCCTAATATGTGGGGACAGACACAGCTACATCACCACTGTATTCCAAGTATAAGCAGCCTTGTCTCATATAGTGAAGCAGATTTGCGGGTTTCTGTAGATTACTTCGCTCTAATAGGTCCCAGTATACTAGAAGTCAGACAAATGTGTCATTACTGCTCTTTTATGAGATCCAAATAACAGCAGCCAGCTCGACATTTTATTTTTCCTTCAGCTTCTACAGGAAATGGCTGGTGCAATGCAGGGTTCTCGCTTGCCTTTGCACCTTTTTGAGGGGAGGGAGGCTATGGTTGTATGAAAGGTGTGGTCGTCCCATCTCAAAAAAGATACCTTGGCATTGGGAAAAGTTCAGAAAAGGGCAACAGAATGACGAAGGGTTTGGAAAGACTGCCATATGAGGAGAGATTAATAAAACTCGGACTTTTTAGCTTAGAAAAGAGGAGACTAAGGGGGGATATGATAGAGGTCTATAAAATCATGACTGGTGTGGAGAAAGGAAATTAGCAAGAGTTATTTACTTGCTATTTACTTCTTCCCCTAACAGAATAAGAACTAGGGGTCACCAAATGAAATTAATAGGTAGCAGGTTTAAAACAAACGAAAGAAAGGATTTCTTCATGCAAAACACAGTCAGCTGTGGAACTCCTTGCCAGAGGATGTTGTGAGGGCCGGGACTTTAACAGGGTTCCAAAAGAACTAGATACATTCATGAAGGCAAGGTCCAACAATGGCTATTAGCCAGGATGAGGGGGGGGGGGTGTCCCTAGCCTCTGTTTGCCAAAATCTGAGAATGAGTGACAAGAGAGGGATCACTTGATGCTTCCCTATTCTGTTAACTCCCTCTGGGGCACCTGGCATTGGCCACTGTCAGCAGACAGGACGCTGGGCTAGATGGGCCTTTGGTCTGACCCAGTCTGGCCATTCTTATGTTCTGTTGTTCTCTGTGGAATCTCCATCACTGGAGGTTTTTAAGAACAGGTTAGACAACTCCTGCCAGGAACAGTCTACTTCCTATTTAGTCCTGGATGACCTATTGCGATCCCTTCCAGTCTGGATACCTAGGAGTCTATTTGATGGAATTAGTAGCTGCAAATAATTGTGACACCGCACAGGCATTTAGAGCAAGAGACCACAGGCATAGGGTCCCTGTGTTACACACACACATTGGTTTGCATGGGGTTATTTGCTGATGCTTGGCATGATGCACCCAGCTTTTTGTGCATGCAGCTGATGCTGTTGTTCATCTGAAGATCCGTATGCTGGTTGCCAATATTAAACCTCAGATGAGCGCTGAGAGGAAGGGACTGGTTAGCCATGTTACAGATAGGAAAGTGCACATAGAAAAAGATATGTGAGGTGCCCACACTCAGCCAGCCAACGAGCCGCAGACGTGGGTAGAGAGTAAAACTGGTGGGAGGGGGGAAAATCAATATGTTTTCCCTGAAGAACTCTGTTTTGTCAAAACCAAACAGGTTTGTGGCTGGCGATGGACCAGCTTCAATACAAAATGCTCCTCTAAAAGGTTTAGGGGTAAGCAAGTCAACAGGAGCAAACCTGGGATGTAGGAGACCTAGCTGTGTTGGATTCCTAGGCAAGCATGCTCACAACTGGGCCATAAGGTGTATGTCTGTCTGTGTGTGTCTCTCTCTCACACACACACACACACACACACACACACACACACACACACACACACACACACACACACACACACACACACACACTCCCAAGCTGGAGCAGTTCCATATTATATAACTCTGACTCTATAGCCTGGGGGCAAGGCGCTCCCTTTCAAGCAGGAACTTGAACTTGGGTCTCTACGTTCCAGCTGGAGCCCTCACCCTGGGCTATTCTGAGGTCTGGATCCGCCTCTCTGCCCCCTCTCCAGGCTCAGGATGGAATGTCCTGAATCCCCAGCCTCCGATGCTAAGCTCTGGAAAACAGTGTTTCCACTTAGCAGTAAGGAGGCGGGGGTGAGAGACTAAAACCACATGCCCCCACCCCAGCAAAAATCACTAACTTTACAAGCTAATGTCTAATATTTTGGCTTAAACATGCCTGATATTTGGGTGTAACTCGAGCTCAGCATCTTTCTCTGGTTACTGTTCCTTTCTAGCCTTCATAATTTTATAAACTCTATAGGGTTGCCAGGACAGTCTGGTATTTGCGGCTTCTGTCCGGTAAAAAAAAAAAAAACAGAAATATTTTACATGTCTGGTATTTTCTATTTTTCTCAGACGGAAGGCCGATCGGTACATTCTTCCCCTGCCACGTCTGGCAGGGGAAGCAGGGAATTTAAAGGCATAGCGACCCTTTTTTTTTTTTTTGGTCCGGTTGTTGGTTTTTTTCTTTTTGCTCAACCAATTTTTTCCCCGCCATGTACAGTATTTTTGGCAAAAGTATCTGGCAACCCTACTTGTTAACCATTCCTTAGCCACTGGCTTCCATCACTTCCTTGGACTGAATTTTGCAGCCTCGCATGAATATTCAGAATTAAAAAGAAACCCTCCCCAGTCACAGTACCTAGTAAGAGACATGGGTAATGCACGGCTTTTGGAGCAATCTGAGCACTGCAACCCCTGTCCAGTGGTGCAAAGAGCCCATTCCCAAACCAAAAGCAGCTTTGGCACGTTACTTGGGGGGGGGGGGATATAAGCATGGCCCAAAATAATTGACCCTCCCTCCTCTGCAGTCCAAGCAGCACAGCAACACATCTCCCTGAGTTGAATCCAACCTTCCATGCTGGCTACTCCTTTCCTTTCCCTCCATTGATCCATATCAGCAGGGCTAAATAGTTGAATGAGTCCCCACTGAGCCTTCTCGTCAGTTCTGGACCACTTTCCTGTCTGGTTCCAAACCCCGACAGGTCCCTGGAATCCGGAAATGACCACAGAGCCAGTCACACAGCACAGGTCTCATTGAGGGCAGACCGATGTATTTAAATAAGGCTGCCTGCACCTGTAGAGCCACAGTCATTGGTTGGAAGCTTTAGCCAGCTGGTTGCTATTGGTTATTTTCCACCCTAGATACATCCGTTCCAGCCAACTAGCACCCAGTGTCAAACCTCCCTTTCCTGAGCATGCTCAGAGAGAAGCTAGCCAAAGGCTCACTACAAGTTTAATTTAAGCCAGTCCCTAGACTCATCATAATCTGGTGTAAGTTCAGGACACGGGGACATTACAGCTTTTGTGGCACTGATATGGGATCTCTTGCTGCCAATAGATAGGGGGCAAATATCCCTTCTCATCCACCTGGATATCTCTGCAGCGTTCCACACTGCTGAAATGAGAGAGATGGTGCGGAACCATGACAGAAAGCTGTGTCTTTTCTGGGTGGGTGCTGCCAATGAGAAGTGACAGGAAACAGATGTCGGCCAGGTCACTTAATGCATTACACAACGTACGGTGATGAGCGTGGCATAAGAACCCATCCAGAAGAGAACTAGGGCATCATGGAATGTTTTGTTCTCAGCTGAGGCTTCTCCATTCCACTGCCAAGTCCTGTCCTATCCAGACTATGCTCCATGAAAGGAAATGCATTTTCATTTGGCTCATGGACGAGTTTGCCTACAACATGCTCTCCCCGTCATCTGGAGAACAACAAGTAGTCCTGTGGCATCTTAGAGACTAACAAAAACATTAAGGCTATGTCTAAACTATATCCCTCTTTCGAAAGAGGGATGTAAATTAGGCAGATCGAAAGTGCAAATGAAGAGGGGATTTAAATATCTTGCGTTTCATTTGCATAATCACGTCACAGCGTTTTTTCAAAAAAGGGTATTTCGAAAGTGAAACCGCTGTCTAGACACGGTTCTTTCGGGGAAAAAGAAAACCCTTTTTTGAAAGATCCTGTACTCCTCAAAAAATTTAAATCCCCGCTTCATTTGCACTTTTGATCTGCCTAATTTACATCCCTCTTTCAAAAGAGGGATGTAGTATAGACATGCTCATATATAGCATCATGAGCTTTCGTGGGCAAAACCCACTTCCTCAGATGTGCTAGAGAGGGATAACAGGAACCCAGAATTTATAACAGAAAAAAAAAGTACCTGTGAATTGTAGGACTGATGCTAATCAGGCTAACGAAGTCAGCTGGAAGTGTCCCGTATTTGGCTTTTGATGTAAAATGAGGAGTTAAATCCAGGAAAGGCAAGCTTTATAATGCAACATCCAGTTAATGTCTTTGTTCATGCCCAGGGAAACAGTATCAAATTTGCAGATGAATTAGATCCAACCGCTTCCAGCCTTCTCCCATCCTGTAGCATCCATTGGACAGTCTGTGTGAAGCTGTTCTTTGTTTTGCTTCCTTTCTTCCTGGAGACTTTTGCAGCGGCAGCTATGAATTTAGCCCAATAGCACTAACGCTGAGTAACACAAGGCCTTGTGGTTGGGTTTGGGTCATTTTCCACATGGCTGAGCACACTCCGGGCAGCTGCTGCCGACATTCCTTCCAAACATGGATTTGATTCATGTTGTACATGAAATAGATGCCGAAATGGAGCTGACCTGCTAGCATTCCGCTGGTTTGCAGCTGAATAAGCAAAACAGCCTTTTGCTTTCTGCCTATTAGACCAATTACATTGATTTTCCCCTGACTGCAACCACCACTGATCTTTACAAACAGAAAGGGGGAAATCAATGTATGCAACTTGTTCAGGTAGCTGCTGTGTGCAATGAATTCAGAGCTCTTTTCTACCCGTTTCTCCTTTTCCTCTCTCTTTCCTTTCTTTGGATTTACATGATTGTTAGTTCTATACAAGGCACTTCACCATTAGCTGACCACAGCTATTCACCATTTTTCTAGAGAGACATTATCTTGGGGAGAAGGAACTGGATAATTAAGTGCGAAAGACCCACCAGACTTTGTAAAACTGACATCCTGGCTCTCAGCAAAAGGGCAAAGAATTGAATTGTATTCATGTTCAGAAATGTATTTCCTGTAACTTAATCAAGACATTGGCGTAGGTGCTGTTGGTAAAATCATAAGGTCATTAGTAGTTTCTGTGCCCCATGGATGTGTATCGAGCAACGTCTTAAAACTGATTTTTAGAAGAGCTTTCATAATTGACTATCCCAATCAAACCTGTAAGATGCACCCACTACGTCATCTTCTAATCTTGCCCCACTGTAACCAGACTGCAAGTCATGTTTACACAATAATAGGAGCTGATCAATGTTCCCTCTAATCTTTTCCATCCATGTGCAGATTTTTTCCCCAGCCATGTGCAGAATAAATTTTGTTATGTGCGCTGAGGCATGTGCAAATGTGGACCACCAATAGAAACACAAACCTAGCTATGGTGCTCTCCTAATCATCTGGGTGGCATTGGAATCTCCACACAAGCACATGGCTTATAGGGAGTATTGGAGCTGATTCATTATGTTGAGTCAGCTCCTTTGGTAACATTTTCTTCCTGGGGGAAGAGATTATATAGGTTCAAATTTCTGATCCGTTCTCTGCCTTGGGCATAACACTTCCAGTTGGGCTGAGGCGTTGTCAGGGATCGGCTCCTCCAGATAATGATCTGTAACTGAAGATCCCTGAGTTCTTCACAGTAACTGCAGCCCTGGCAAACACTGCCTTACAAAAAAAATTGCTTCAAATATTCAAGATGTGCATTAAACACTCCTCTTCCTATACTGGTTTACTGCACACACAGTCACTTAATTGCTAGCTGACTCCCAGCTTTGTAAAATGCCTCCGGCTACTTCAAGTAAGAAAGTCGTTAAATAAAACCATAACCTGGATACTAACAATTAGTTTGGCCAGTAGCAGTGAAATTGGTCTGTGTCGTGCCACTCCTCCAGCTCCAACTGCCAAGATACTTGAAGCATTTATGGCCCACCTGAGAGTCTGTTTTCTCTCTCTCCTTTTCATCTGTCTGCTTCCTTTCCTGTGTGAAAGTCAGGGAAAGGGACAGATGGGCACCGAGAAGCCATTGGGAGAACAAAAGTTGCCCCATTATTGTCCAGGAGAACGGGTCATGATGAATGTGAACTGGAAATCAACACCCAGTTTGGTCTGGGGAGAGCTGTAAGACATGAGGCTAATGACACAAATGACATTTTCTATAGTGCTGGTGGGACGCAGCACAACGAAACTGCAGACCAAGCCTATAAAATCGACATCCTTTGTCATGCGGGATGCTTGGAAAAGAGGCCCAAACAGGAGGGAGAGACAGGTCGCTAATGACATCACCCCATACTGCCCCTCCACCCATCCAACTGGAGAAAGTTTCAGAGCAAAAGGTTTGGAAGGAGATCAGCTGAGACTGGCTGGTACCAGAGGTATTAATATTTATGAATATGTAAATATGGACCAGCCCCTTTCGTCCTCACTCGCTCTTGCTAGCATCTTGGTTCATTTTTTTTCATCTTTTAATTGTCCTGTGGGAGATGGAATTAGCTGCCTCGGTGATCCCATGGACAAACTGCAACAGACAGCCCCTCCTTACCACCACCATCCTCCTATAAGCCGTCCACACTTAGGGTGCGTCTAAACTACATGGTTCCATCGACGGAGCCATGTAGATTTGTTTGTTCGGCAAAGGGAAATGAAGCTGCGATTTAAATAATCGCGGCTTCATTTAAATTTAAATGGCTGCCCCGCTCTGCCAATCACTGTTTGTCAGCAGATCGGGGCAGTCTGGACGCTCCCGTGCCAACCTGAAAGCCCTTTATCGACCTCCCCGGTAAACCTTATCCTACAAGACATAACGGGGAGGTCGATAAAGGGCTTTCAGTTTGGCACGGGAGCGTCCAGACTGCCCCGATCTGCCGACAAACAGTGATTGGCAGAGCGTGGCAGCCATTTAAATTTAAATGAAGCCGCAATTATTTAAATCGCGGCTTCATTTCCCTTTGCCGATCAGCCTCATCTACATGGCTCCATCGATGGAGCCATGTAGTTTAGACACACCCTGACTGAGCTCTAGCTAGCATCCAGAGGAAGGATAGTTAAGGAACTAGACCGAGACTCAGGAGATGAGAGTTCAAGTCCTAGCCCTGTCGTGCAGATTTCCTGGGGGATCTTGAACAAGTGACTCATCTCACTCAGCCTCAATAGGGCTTCCTTCAGCCAGCCCGCCTATTTCGATTGAACGTCCCGCCCTGAAGAGCGATTTCTTACGATGCATGTGGTGCCTGGCACAGAGGGGGTTCCAGTCACAATTAGTGCTGCTTTAGCACAGATCACTTGATACAACCACAGAGCCCTGGACAGTGTTGGGGGGGTTTGGCACTGGGAAGGGGTGGACCCTCAGGTTGAAGGGGCATAGCTAGGGACAGACAGTTCTCAATGGCTCCCAGACCTCCCCCACTCAGCCTCAGTACCACGCAGGGCTCTGGCCGCAATTTAAAGGACCAGGCGCTCCGGTTGCCATGGTAACGGTATCCCAACATCCCAGGCCCTTTTAAATCACTGGGCCTCGGGGCAACTGCTCCCTTTGCCCCCTCACCCATCAGCAAGCCTATATAGCCATGTTACTTCATTATATAATGAGTAATATCGACAAAGAACCTATGTAAAAATGGGACGGTAAATAGACACTCAGCCCTACAGATGGGGTGGACACCCAGTGTTCCTACATGATCCTTTCCTCCATTCACAAGCAATGCGGAGTGGTGGTAAACTCTGGTCAAAAGAAGAGATGCCATGGAGCAGGAGCTACAAGGATGGTGATGATGAAGTAAAAACAGGAAAAATGTGGGATGAATTTGAGGTAGCATCCCTACAGATTACCAGGAGGCGGAAGATTGAATACAATTGCTTTCTGTGCCATCCCCTTAATTTCAGCCCTTCACACACTAAGGCCATGTCTTCACTAAACAGAAGATCGACGCTGCCATGATCAATCTCCCGGAGTTTGATTTAGCGAGTCTAGTTAAGACTCACTAACTCAAACTCAGAAGGCACCCCTACCAGCAGCTGATACTCCTGTTTCTGCGAGGAGTAAGGGAAGCCAATAGGAGTGTTTGCTCCCGTTGGCCTCCAACTGTGGGGATGGCAGAGAAACTTGAAACTAGGTATGTCAACTCCAGCTACATAATTCATGTCTTGATTCGACTTTCCCTTTTAGTATAGACCTGGCCTCAGTTAATGAATACTATTTTATGAGACCTAGGGACTTGGTGTGAGTGTAGGCTCAGTAGCAGATATTTGAGTGGATTTTTTTTCTTTTCAAGCTAAATGCACAATAGCAAAACTTTTCAACCTGTGGTCCACAAATACCTGGGGTTGCACGGACTAGGTCTAAGATTTCCAAAGGGCTCTATTTGAAAAATTTTAGGGATCTGCAAAGGAAAAAAAAAAGATTGAAAACTATAGCATTGGGAAGTCTGACATGCTCTAGATTTGGGGATTGCTGAAATAGCAGGTGTCATGGACAGCAGCTGTTTGCCCATCAATGTGTCTCTTGGCTACAGAGCTAAAAATAAAAGGCTGTTGTTCCTCGAGGAGTCATGCCGGTAGACAATGTCATAGATTAAGATCGTGAGCTCAGTCATGCCAAACACATTGTTTGCTTATTTCAACCCAGCTGGCTTCAATGTCCCTTTCTTCTGCACTGAGCACTTCTAGTGTCTTTTGGGCACTGTTAACTTCATACCCACCACTAACTCTTGTGCCCTCCCTGCAGGATTATCGGGTGAACATCTTCTTGCGGCAGCAGTGGAATGACCCTCGGCTGGCATACAACGAGTACCCTGACGACTCTCTGGATTTGGACCCCTCTATGCTGGACTCCATCTGGAAGCCTGACTTGTTCTTTGCCAATGAGAAGGGGGCCCATTTTCACGAGATCACCACAGACAACAAACTTTTGCGTATTTCCAGAAATGGCAACGTCCTCTACAGTATCAGGTGAGGCGGCTAAAGAGAATGGTCCGTGGGAGAGGGGAACCAGTGGGATTAAGGGCCTGAGCATGCAGGAGGCTGAGCTGAGAAGCTGGCAAATAAACAAAGCATTAGGTGGTGGACTTGAAACCACTGAGCATCATGGGTTTTAACCCCAGCCTACTGAGTTGATTCCATGCTCACAATTCTGAGGTAAAATCCAAGATGGCGGCCCTGCAATGGCACAGGAGAGCAGCAAACATGGGTGTTTCACTTTTTACCACAGATAGTATAGACAAGATTCAGTTTACAGTCACGTGGCACTAGCAAAATTGCTAGGATGGGCCTTCTACTGGAGAACATAAAACGTGCTCAACTGTGTGTCATAGGCCTTCCATCCCTAACAGAAAAAGGAGATTCTCCATTAGGCCAAGAAATGTGTTGGCCTAATGGAGATGGTTCAGTCCTCACTGCTGCTGCTGTAAACCAAGCGGACATGATCTACAGTGGTGATGCTCCTAAAAAAGCATCCTCTTTTAGGAACGAGGTGTACCAGTAGTTCGGAATAGGAAGCCTAATCCGAACTACCTACTCCGTGCCGCGTGTAGCCACGGGCACGGAGTCCGAACTAGCGGGGATTTAAAAATGGCAGCGCCCAGCAAGATGCAAATGAAGCCCGGGAAATTTAAATCCCGGGCTTCATTTGCAACTTCGGTTGCCTACATTAACCACCCTAGTTCGAACTAGGGCGGTAGTGTAGACATACCCCAAGAAACCCAGTGTGAGTTAAGAGTTTATACTGAAACCTCTCAACTCACATTGCTTTGGGTATCACCTTGTTTCCTAACCTCTTTGTTTCATTCTCTTGTGCGGTTTTCACGCAGGAGAGCTGGGAGGATAATTCAGGGGCTATTTTCCTACAATAGAGTCTCCCCCAGAATTCTTCCTCAAATCCCCTCATTTTCCGTAGGAGTCCAGGACACGGCTGTAGAACTGTATGACTTGCACTAATTGGTCTTGAGAAAACCTCCATTCCCTCACTCTCCCTTTTTATAAAAAAAGCAATACATTTAAGAAGAACAAGCAGTTTTATTAAAAAGGTTAGTGGGGAAAGGAGCCAAAAAGACATCCCATTTTGCCTCCTTCGTATTGTGGATTTGTATTCCACCACCAATGCCGGATCACTCAACCTCACAATGAGTGACAGAGGGTGGATCTTTTGATGCTTACCTGTTCTGTTCACTCCTTCTGGGGCACCTGCCATTGGCCACTGTCAGCAGACAGGAAACTGGGCTAGATGGACCTTTGGACTCATACTGGGTCCATTCTTATGAGCATGGAGCATAATGCAGAGAAACACAGCACAGCATCACAGGAGTCTGGAGAGAATGAGACACAGGGGACCTAGAACTACAACTCCCATGAGGCACGGCAGAGGCTCAGGTAGATACAAAGGATGCGTCTAGAATGGCAAGACTTGCCAGCTGTCTACACTGGCCGCTTGAATTTGTGCAGGAACACTGACGATCTAAGGTAAGATTGTCAGTGTTCTTGCGCAAATACTATGATGCTCCCACTCAGGGATAAGTCCTCTTGCACAAATGTTTTTGTGCAAGAGGGCTAGTGTAGACAGGGAAGAACTATTTTGCGCAAAAAAAGCCCCGATGGCAAAAATGGCGTTCGGGGCTTTCTTGCACAAAATCGCATCTAGACTGGCCACGGATGCTTTTGCGCAAAAGCACTTTTTGCACAAAAGCATCCGTGCCAATCTAGGCACTCTTGTGCAAATGCTTTTAACGGAAACACTTTTCCGTTAAAAGCATTTGCACAAAATCATGCCAGTGTAGACGTAGCCACTGTTTATGCTGACACAGCACCTTGTCCACTAAAAGCAGCAGTCTAGAGGGGGATCTGTCGAGAAAGAAAGCCTTTTTCTACAGATCCTGTAAACCTCTTTGCAGGAGGCATAAGGGATCTGTCGAAAAAGGCTTTCTTTCTCCACAGATTCCCCTCTAGACTGCCGCTTTTTGCCAATAAAGTGCTGAGTCAGCAAAAACGGCTGCCATTTTTAATGCAAATTAAGCACGGGATATTTAAATCCTCACTTCGTTTGCAATGTCGACCTGCCTAATCTGCATCCCTCTGCCGACAGAGGGATGCAGTCTAGACATACCCAAAGATTGACACTGCCTTTACCAACCCCAAATCTTTTGTTTCAATTTTTCCCAACAGAAAATGTGGCTGAGACCTATCCGTTTCCCTCCAGAAAATTACAATATGGACAAAGCCTCACTTTCCAACAGGAAAATGTTTTGTTTGAAGCGTCTCAACCGGTGCTAGCCTTTAGAAATAGCCTTTGTTTTGCTGGTATTGTTTTCCTGCTGGGTGGATCCCTTGAATCAGCCTAGTCCAGACGGTTAGAAGCCTGGGGCATGACAAAGAGAGAAGCAGCAGGACAGTTTGGTGTTGGATTCTTGTGTCCTACCCCACTCAAGAAGTATTGTCACAATGTGTTGCCTGCAAAAGGCAGCTGGGAATTGCATCACAGTATATCAAGCACTTGGTGTTCTGATCCACTGCTATGTCACACTTGAAATTACATTCATGGGGATGCAAATAATCCAGGCAATGCTCCCCAAGAGATTAAGGGGGACACTGCGCAGGTACCCAACTAGCCTCTCTGTATGCAACAGCGGGCACCCAGATGTAATGTAACTACTTGACAATGTTCAAAAGGAGGCTGGAGTCCCCCTGTCTGTCTTCTCCTCCCAGGATTACACTCACGCTGGCTTGTCCCATGGATCTGAAGAACTTCCCCATGGATGTGCAGACGTGCATCATGCAGCTGGAGAGCTGTGAGTATCTGGGGGGGTTCCCCTCTAAAGATAACCACCGTGCTTCCTCTGTCCCTCTCCAACTCCCAGCTGGTTCTGATTATGACTAAAGGGGATAAAAGCCAGGCTGCCTGGCATGTGCATGTCTTCAGCCCCCCCACACACACAGACACACAGGTCTGCCCAGTGCTAGGTTCTCCAGCAGCTGTTTCTTGTGCCTGTGGCGAAGGAATGAAACCCACGGCAAAGGGCATTTGGAGCTGCTCTTAAAACAGGGATCAGAGGCCAAATTAGGGGTCCACACTTGCATCCTTGTCCACACGCGAGCCGGTCAGTCACTGTGGGCCCTGTAATCCTGTCTGTTGGGCTGGTGTCGTTTTCCTTCCTGTGGCCAGAACTCACCAAGGCTACGTCTAGATTGCATCTCTCTGTCGCCAGAGGGATGCAAATCAAGCACGTCGAAATTGCAAGTGAAGCAGGGATTTAAATATCCTGTGCTTCATTAGCATAAACATGGCCGCCACCTTTTTTTCCTCACAGAGCTTTTTCGGGGGAAAAAAAGGCAGTCTAGACGCGGATCTGTCGAAAATAAACCCTTTTTCGATAGATCCTGTATTCCTCAAAAAATAAGGTTTATGGGATCTGTCAAAAAGGGTTTATTTTCAACAGATTCACGTCTAAATTGGGAGGCAAGGTCAAATCAGGATCTTAGATGCCTATATACAAATGCGAGAAGTATGGGAAATAAGCAGGAAGAACTGGAAGTGCTAATAAATAAGTACAATTATGACATTGTTGGCATCACAGAAACTTGATGGGATAATACACGATTGGAATGTTTGTATAGAAGGGTACAGTTTGCTCAGGAAGGATAGACAGGGAAAAAAGGGAGGAGGTGTTGCCTTATATGATAAAAATGAACACACTTAGAGTGAGGTGGAAGTGGGCATAGGAGACGGAAATGTTGAGTCTCTGGGTTAGGCTAAAAAGGGATTAAAAACAAAGGTGATGTCATGCAAGGAGTCTACTACAGGCCACCTAACCAGGTGGAAGAAGTGGATGAGGCTTTTTTTAAACAACTAACAAAATCATCCAAAGCCCAAGATTTGGTGGTGATGGGGGACTTCAACTATCCAGATAAATGTTGGGAAAATAACACTGCGGGGCACAGACTATCCAATAAGTTCTTGGACTGCATTGGAGACAACTTTTTATTTTAGAAGGTTGAAAAACCTACCAGGGAGAAAGCTGTTCTAGATTTGATCCTAACAAATAGGGAGGAACAGGTTGAGAATTTGAAAGTGGAAGGCAGGTTGGGTGAAAGTGATCATGAAATCATAGAGTTCACAATTCTAAGGAAAGGTAGAAGGAAGAACAGCAAAATAGAGACAATGGATTTCAGGAAGGCGGATTTTGGTAAGCTCAGAGAGCTGATAGGTCAGGTCCCATGGGAATTGAGACTGAGAGGAAAAACAACTGAGGAGAGTTGGCAGTTTTTCAAAGCAACATTGTTAAGGGCTCAAAAGCAAGCTATTCCGATGTGTCAGAAAGATAGAAAATATGGCAAAAGACCGCCTTGGCTTAACCAGGAGATCTTGAATGATCTAAAAATAAAAAAGGAGTCATATAAAAAATGGAAAGTTGGACAAATTACAAAGGATGAATATAGGCAAACAGCACAGGAATGCAGGGGCAAGATTAGAAAGGCAAAGGCACAGAATGAGCTCAAACTAGCTACGGGAATAAAGGGAAACAAGAAAACATTTTATAAATACATTAGAAGCAAGAGGAAGACCAAGGAGAGGCTAGGCCCACTGGTCAGTGAGGAGGGAGCAACAGTAACAGGAAACTTGGAAATGGCAGAGAGGCTCAATGACTTCTTTGTTTCGGTCTTCACCGAGAAGTCTGTAGGAATGCCTAACATAGTGAAAGCTAGTGGAAAGGGGGTAATTTTAGAAGGTAAAATAAAAAAAGAACAAATCAAAAATCACCTAGAAAAGTTAGATGCCTGCAAGTCACCTAGGATGCATTGCATCAGGCCCTGAATACTCAAGGAGCTGATAGAGGAGGTATCTGAGCCTCTAGCTATCATCTTTGGAATATCATGGGAGACAGGAGAGATTCCCAAGGACTGGAAAAGGGCAAATATAGTGCCCATCTATAAAAAGGGAAATAAGAACAACCCAGGAAACTACAGACCAGTTAGTTTAACTTCCGTGCCAGGAAAGATAATGGAGCAAGTAATTAAGGAAATCATCTGTAAACACTTGGGCTACGTCTAGACTGGCATGATTTTCCGCAAATGCTTTTAACGGAAAAGTTTTCCGTTAAAAACATTTTCGGAACAGAGCGTCTAAATTGGCATGGACGCTTTTCCGCAAAAGCACTTTTTGCGGAAAAACATCCCTGGCCAATCTAGACGCGCTTTTCCGCAAAAAAGCCCCGATCGCCATTTTCGCGATCAGAGCTTTTTTGCAGCAGACAAATCTCAGCTGTCTACACTGGCCCTTTTGTGCAAAAGTTTTGCACAAAAGGGACTTTTGCCCGAACGGAGCAGCATAGGATTTCCACAAAAAGCACTGATTTCTTACAGTAGGAAGTCAGTGCTTTTGTGGAAATTCAAGCGGCCAGTGTAGACAGCTGGCAAGTTTTTCCAGAAAAGCGGCTGATTTTCCGGAAAAACTGGCCAGTCTAGACACAGCCTTGGAAAGTGGCAAGGTGATAGGGAACAGCCAGCATGGATTTGTAAAGAACAAATCATGTCAAACCAATCTGATAGCTTTCTTTAATAGGATAACGAATCTTGTGGATAAGGGAGAAGTGGTGGATGTGGTATACCTAGACTTTAGTAAGGCATTTGATACGGTCTCGCATGATATTCTTATCAATAAACTAGGTAAATACAACTTAGATGGGGCTACTATAAGGTGGGTGCATAACTGACTGGATAACTGTACTCAGAGAGAAGTTATTAATGGTTCACAATCCTGCTGGAAAGGCATAACAAGTGGGGTTCTGCAGGGGTCTGTTTTGGGACTGGCTCTGTTCAATATCTTCATCAACGATTTAGATATTGGTATAGAAAGTACGCTTATTAAGTTTGCAGATGATACCAAGCTGGGAGGGGTTGCGACTAATCTGGAGGATAGGGTCATAATTCAAAATGATCTGGACAAATTGGAGAAATGGTCTGAGATAAATAGGATGAAGTTTAATAAAGACAAATGCAAAGTGCTCCGCTTAGGAAGGAACAATCAGTTTCACACATACAGAATGGGAAGCGACAGTCTGGGAAGGAGTACGGCAGAAAGGGATCTAGGGGTTATAGTGGACCACAAGCTGAATATGAGTCAGCAGTGTGATGCTGTTGCAAAAAAAGCAAACATGATTCTGGGATGTATTAACAGGTGTGTTGTGAGCAAGACACGAGAAGTCATTCTTCCGCTCTACTCTGTGCTGGTTAGGCCTCAACTGGAGTATTGTGTCCAGTTCTGGGCACCACGTTTCAAGAAAGATGCAGAAAAATTGGAGAGGGTGCAGAGAAGAGCAACAAAAATGATTAAAGATCTAGAGAGCATGGCCTATGAGGGAAGGCTGAAGGAATTAGGTTTGTTTAATTTAGAAAAGAGAAGACTGAGGGGGGACATGATAGCCGTTTTCAGGTATCTAAAACGGTGTCATAAGGAGGAGGAAGAAAACTTGTTCATCTTGGCCTCTGAGGATAGAACAAGAAGCAATGGGCTTAAACTGCAGCAAGGGAGGTTTAGGTTGGACATTAGGAAAAAGTTCCTAACTGTCAGGGTACTTAAACACTGGAATAAATTGCCCAGGGAGGTTGTGGAATCCCCGTCTCTGGAGATATTTAAGAGTAGGTTAGATAAATGTCTATAGAGTACTTGGTCCTGCCATGAGGGCAGGGAACTGGACTTGATGACCTCTCGAGATCCCTTCCAGTCCTAGTATTCTATGATTCTATGATAGACTGCCTTTTTTTTTTTTTTTTTTGAAAAGCTCTGTGTCGAATAAAAGCAGTGGCCATGTTTATGCTAATGAAGCGTGGGATATTTAAATCCCTGCTTCATTTGCAATTTCGATGTGCCTAATCTACATCTCTCTGTCAACAGAGAGGTGTGGGCTAGACACACCCTCAGGGAGCAGCTCTCGGTTTCTCTTGGAACTACCTGACATCTCTTAGCTGGGGCCAGGTTCACACAGTAGCTGTACAGTCGCTTCCCCCTTAACATTGGAGCTATGGCGCTGAAAAATCCAACTTTAAGTGAAGTGATGTTAAGCAGATCCATTTCCCCATAAGATTCATGTAAATGGGAGAATTCTTTTGCCAGACAAAAGACAGTATATACCCGTCTCAGATGGGTCGCTGGGTTGGTCTGTATCTACAAAAACAATGAGGAGTCCTGCGGTACCTTTAAAGATGAACAGATTTATTTGGGCATGAACTTGTGGTAAAAAGCGCTTTGCCAGAGGCAACTGACAAAGTGGATTTTATCTATGAAAGCTGATGCCCAAATAAATCTGCAAGACTGTAAGGTACCACAGGAGTCCTCGTAGTTTCTGCAACATACACAGGGACAGTATACGTTTTAAATAACTTTAAGCAAACAACTGACCACTGTGCTCACCCATGATCATTGTGAAGCTTCGTCAAGGCCTGGGCGTAGTGGGGTCGGGACATAGGGACTCGTCCTGCTTTGGGAGTAGGTTCAGGGGCTTGCCCGTTCCTCGTCTGGAATGCCAGATGGGCAGAATGGGGTAAGCCCTGGTACCCCAACTCCGCTCCCTGGCTGGAGTGCTGGGCGGGCCAAGCAACCTTATAAAGGAACATTGCACAATGTTAGAATATGTTCTCTGGGGCCAGCAACCCAAGAACGACACAATGTTACCTGGGATGATTAAGCGAGGCGTTACTGTTTTCCTACAGGGGGCGCTCTAGGTTATCTGCATTTGCATTGGCCTCTTGCTTTGACGGTTCTCCAAGCTGCAAGTGGGGTCCCCTATGTGCTTCCTTAATTAAAAGGAAAGAACACCCATCATTAACGTAGGGATGTCACCGATTAACTGGCGGCCCCGGGGAAAAGGGCTGCTCCAGCCCCTGCCGTTTAAGCGGTTAACTATGTAAACGTAACGTTTCACCGCTTGACTGATTAAACAGGATTTTACATCCCAGGATTAACTTAATGCAGAGGAAGAGGCTGGGGCTGGAAAGCTAAGCCCAGCTAAAAGGGTAAAAGAATAGCCCAAGTCAGCAGAAAATCTGCTGTATTGTACCGCAATCCACTGGGACCGATAAAGTGCAACTCTCTAACCATCACGGCCCATGCCCCCGTACCATTGATAGAAGTTTTCAGCACCGGGTATGCCGCAGAAAACTTGCTGTGCAGTCCAATGGAGAGCCACAAACCCCCCCAGCATGGAAGAGTCAGGCCAACTTCCTGCCTCCTCTCCTTTCTCCGTAACATCACCCCAGGGGGCGTCCTTCCCTTTGCTTTCTGGCTCACGTGGCCTATTTGTTCCATGTTCTCCACAGTTGGCTACACAATGAACGACCTGATATTTGAATGGCAAGAGAAAGGAGCTGTGCAGGTGGCTGACGGGCTAACCTTGCCTCAGTTTATCCTGAAGGAAGAAAAAGATTTGCGCTATTGCACCAAGCATTACAACACAGGTCAGTGACAGGGCATACGCGCCCGTCTCCCAGCCTCGGGCCCTTTGCCTTCCGTCTCCTTGCAGTGGGGATTTGGCCCTGTGTGTTTGCCACACACTGTCTATGGCGTGCGCATGGCATTATCCAACAACTGGACGCCGGAGAGCGAGGTACTCTTCACACAAATGTATTGCCAGTAAGAAGCGAAGGCACCCAAAACGACCATCCCCTGTGTACCTCTGTGCCCGTCAGAGGTCTCTGCATCTGCTGGGGTGTTTAATGTGGGCCCTTTCCCCAAGCTCCGTTCCATGCTGTGTATTCTAGACCCCGATGGGGAGCTACCAGACAGCTCCTCTAGCACGCTTCCACTTAGTTGAGAAAAAAGGCCTGGCATGGAGAGGTTAGCCTCCAGCCCCGCCCCTTCCATCCGAGGCCCCGCCCCCTTCCATCCAAGGCCCCGCCCCCTTCCAGGAGCATTGCCAGAGGCCTGGGCTGCACTGAAGGGCTGGGATGGGGAGGCTAGTCCCCAGCCCCGCCTCTTCCATCTGAGGCCCCGCCCCTTCCATCCGAGGCCCCGCCCCTTCCAGGAGCATTGCCAGAGGCCTGGGCTGCACTGAAGGGCTGGGATGGGGAGGCTAGTCTCCAGCCCCGCCTCTTCCATCTGAGGCCCCGCCCCTTCCATCCGAGGCCCCGCCCCTTCCAGGAGCATTGCCAGAGGCCTGAGCTGCACTGAAGGGCTGGGATGGGGAGACTAGTCCCCAGCCCTGCCTCTTCCATCTGAGGCTCCCCCAGCTTGCAGAGAGGCCTGTCGTTCTGTCAGCCCCCCTGCGCACCAGCGATACTCAGCCATCCCGTCCCAGTGTTTCTTAAACGTTTTAAGACTGAGGAACACCAACCAATTTTTTTTAATGGGGAACACTAAGGATTTTTGATGAGCGGAAAAAAAAAAGGAAGCTTGCCCCTTTTAAGGACGGCCATTTGAACTCTGTTCTCTTCGCATATGGTGACCATATTTTCTGAACCAAAATTAGGGACACATTACCTACACCCCCTGACCTCTGTTTACTATGCCCCTGACTCTCCGGGTCAAGATGGACACGTGACCAGAAGTAAAAGTAACCCCCTCGAAGAACCTTTCCCACCATCCTCCTACCCATAGGGGATGAGTTTGGCCCCCACCGAACCCTCTCTCCTCTGGTGCTGGTCCCTCCCCTGCAGGTGTCTGCCCTTCTGCTTCACCCCCTGAATCCCCTGGCATCTGCACCTTCCCTTACCCCTGCATCCTCCTGGTGCTTCCTCCTTCCCTCACTTTCTCCCTGATGCCCATCCCCTCACCACCTTCTGCTCCAGTTCCTCTCATGCCTCTCTGTGCCCTCACATGACTTGCTCCATCCCTGGCTTCCTCATCCCCACCCCTCCTTCCCCCTAGTTCTCTCTGAGCCCCTCCCCCACCTTTTGCCTTCCAGTTTGCAGGGCTGGAGTCTGTGGTCGGGCCCCAGAAATCCCCACAGCCCTGGCCCCAGCTGCTTGCAAGGCAAGACCACTTGCTGGGCTTGGAGCTGGGCCACCCATGGTGCTAATGTTAGTGCTGCATTCCAGTCCCAGCTTTGGCTCCCATTAGGAGGAGCACGGGGGGGGAGGGCAGGAAGCCCCCTCCCTCCCAGATCTGGCTTGCGGAGCGTGGCAGAGTGAGTGGGTCCGTGCACTGCCGCTCCCCCAGCATCGTCAGAAGGGGCGGGAGGAGGAAGGGCCGTGCTCAGAGCGCACCAGCAGAGCCCGAACATTCCCCACTCTTAAGTGCTCCAACCAGGCTCTGCGCAATCTCTGCTGGGACTCTGGTGGCAGCTCCCAGGAGCGGCTCACTGGCTCCAACCAGCGCCCCTCCCTCTTCGGGAGCAGTGGTGGCCGGCTGTGGATGGAGGAGGCCGGGCTGGCAGCGCACGGCGGAGGCGGTTCCACAGTGGGACGGGCCACATGGTGAGGAGGGGCTTGCCGGACAGTGGCGTGTGCTGCATGGGAGCACGGAGCTCTGGACACTGCGCGCCACCGGCCCTGGCTGCCCACACAAAGCACCAAGGGAGCTGCTTACGTGCTGGGTGGAGGCAGGGAATTGCTGCTGCCCCGCATTAGCACTGGGTATCTTTAAATCCGGGACTGTCCCGGAAAAAAAGGGACGTATGGTCACCATATCTCTGCGGCACACCTCGGACTGCCTCGCGGCACACCGGTGTGCCACAGAGCACAGTTTAAGAAACGCTGCTCTATCCCGTTCCCCCCTGACTGACCAACTCTGAGCCAGAGAGTGGGAGCTGCCGGCAGCCATTGTTCATGGAGGCTAGATGCCAGGAGATGCTCACGCCCCTGCCAGTAACCGTCTACTTTAACCCCCGTCATTCTCAGGCAAGTTCACCTGCATAGAAGCGCGTTTCCACCTGGAGCGACAGATGGGCTACTACCTGATCCAGATGTACATCCCCAGCCTTCTGATCGTCATCCTCTCTTGGATCTCCTTCTGGATCAACATGGACGCTGCGCCCGCCCGGGTCGGCCTGGGCATCACCACGGTGCTCACTATGACCACCCAGAGCTCTGGCTCCCGAGCATCATTGCCCAAGGTACGGAGCGCCCCCGATGCTTGGGAGAAATTCCTTCGCGCCCGTGTATCAGACAGGGACAGAGCTTCAACCGTGTCCAGTATTCCAGCCCAAAAACTCCCTACCTTAGGAGGCTCCCAGTTCAGTGGGCAGCCCCGGGCCGGCCCTGCCTTCAACATAAGCTGAGCTGCCCTAAGTTTCACTAGCAGTAACCACCCCCGAGAGGGCAGCATTGGAAGCGAGAGAGCAGGGCTCTCCGGTCATGCTCCACATGCCTATCCATTCTTAGCATGCCTGTTATACAAGTTGAACCTCTCTGCTCCGGCACTCTCTGGTCCGACAATATCTGTGGTCTGGCATGATTTTAGTGAGCCGGATGCCCACTTCTGATGGGTGTGACCAAGTTTCCCATAGTCCCATAAAGTTTGTTTACAGCCCCCAGTCCTGGCTTTCAGTGTTTTGTGCTATAATTTAATGCTAATTTATCCCTAAGGGTACGTCTAGACTACAAGCCTCTTTTGAAAGAGATCGTCTAGACAGCCACAAGGCTTTTGAAAAACCCCAGGCAATCTCGCTCTCTTTCGAAAAAGCCCTGCTTGCATTCAAGAATGCCTTTTTTCGAAAGAGCTCTTTTGAAAAAAGGCGTTCTTCCTTGTAAAAGTAGGTTTACCAATATGGAAAAAGCCGCTGTGTTCTTTCGATTTAATTTTGAAAGAACACAACGGCAGTCTAGAGGAAGATGATGGGTTTTTTTGGTTTTTTTGAAAAAAGGCCACTTTTTTCAAAAAAACTCTGTAGTCTAGACGCACCTTAAATGTTCTCTAAAAGCCCAGTAGGCTGGGGCCATGTTGATAATGCTGCTAGACAATATTGACCTCCCATGGTTCAGCAAATTCTCTGCTTCGGCACTGGTCAGGTCCTGAGGGTGCCGGACTAGAGAGCTTCACCCTATATTAGTTCATAGACTCATTGTATCTCCTACAAGGGAGCCAGCAGCCATGCGGGGCCTCTGGACAACATGGGGGGCAGTCTGGCTCCATGCTATTGGAAGGGGCGGAGCCTCAGTGGAAGAGGCAGGGCTGGGGCAGAAAACACATCACACCAGCTCCTCCCCCCAGCACTTAATGCCAACGGGAGCACAACGCATGTCCCTCCCCCCGCCCTACGAGCGGCCCAGAGCGCGTGGTGTGGTGCTCCAGCGGTGATTTAAAGAGCCTGCGGCTCCGGGCGCCACCACCACTACAACAGTAGTAGCAGAAACCGGGCGCCGCAGGCCTTTTAGAATTGCCAGGCCCAGGGCAACTGCCCCCTTCCCTGCCTCTCCTCCCCGCTGGCAGGCCTGACCTGGAAAGTCAATATTAATACTCAGTCGGCCCATAAGATACAGTCACAGAATTGCAGAAATGTAGGACTGGAAGGTACCTCAGAGGTCATCCGTTCTGGCCCCCCCCCCCGTGCGGAGACAGGACCAAGTACACTTAGACCACCCCTGACAGGGTTTTGTCCAACCTGTCCTTAAGAACCCCCCGTGATGGAATTTCCTGGCCTCCCCTGGAACCGTATTCCAGACTCTAACGCACCGAATCGTTAGAAAGTTTTTCCGGGTAGCTCACCTGAATCTCCCTTACTGGTGATCCCACCCATTCCTCCTTATCCTACGTTCCGTGGACATAGAGAACGTGTCCTATTCTGTACGTGCGGTCTTTCCCCCGTAAAACCCGTCACTTCTCTGTGCTGGAGAACGTCTCATGCAGGGTTGCTTTTCAAGGAGAACAAGGATTAACATCCAGGCTGAGGACCATATCCCCTCCCTCGGTAAGATGGGATTGAATGTCTCAGAGCTCTTGCTGAGCACATCAGGAATGCCTCGTTTGTTTCCTCCTCACTTTCCCCAGACTGCGGGGGAACAGCGAGAAGGAAGGCAAGCGCAGGAGCAAGGTCTCACCGTCGCCCTCTCTGCCCCACAGGTGTCCTACGTTAAGGCCATAGACATCTGGATGGCGGTGTGCTTGCTCTTCGTGTTCTCAGCGCTTCTGGAGTACGCCGCTGTCAACTTTGTGTCCCGGCAGCACAAGGAGCTGCTCAGATTCAGAAGGAGGAGAAGGCACCACAAGGTAAAACACCAGCCATGCAGAGCACAGCCAGACCCACGTCTCCGCCCCCCTAGAACCCTAGAGGGTCACCCACGTGGCCAGCTGGAGCTAGCAAGTGGGGCTCCGTGAAGTCCTTTACGTGCCTTGAGACGGCACGGAGGGGCGAGTATCAGAACACATGGACACTTCCGCTGCTTCTGGTTTCTCCTCCCATATTCGGCTTCCTCCCTGCGGGGACCAACTCCTACTTTTTATGATGCCTGTTCAGGGATGGATGGCCAAAATCTACAATTCTTCCCACAGGGACTGCTTGTTTCCAATGCTTGGGAGGGTGGGGGGAGGGTCTATCCTGGAAAGGCATAACTGAGTGAGGCAGCTGAGCCTAACCTGGAGGTAAGTGACACGTTTTTGTACCTGCCACCTTGCCAAATACCGCGACATCCAGAAGCATCTGCTGCTCGCATTTACTGTGACGTGCCCCTCTAAAATCCTCTTTTAATAACACCTTATAATGGCCCTAGCCAAGCTCTATGCACGTTCCCCAGGACTGAAATCAACCGGCACATGCATGTGTGGGGTAGAAATCTGCACCCTGCGCACGGGTAGCTTTGGACCCTTTTGCAGTGTGCTCACAGCAGAGACGCTACACCACAGGGCACTAGGCAGAGAACTAGAAGGGTACGTCCACACTGCACACTTATTTCGAAATAAGCTATTCCCGAAGAAATACTCTGAAATAGCTTATTTCGAAATAGTGCGTCTACACTGCAGGGAAGCCTCAAAATGAGTCTGAGGCCGGCTCCCCTAATGTGGACGCATTACCTCAATTGAGCGCCCCAGGAAGCATTGGGGAGTAATTAGTCTGAACGGCTCTGGGGAGGAGTTATTTCGAAATAGCACCCATGGAGCATCCACACTACAGCTATTTTGAAATAGCTATTTTGGAAGAGGCGTTATTCCTCGTGGAATGAGATCTACAGAAGTCGGAATGAGCCGCCCGTTATTTCGAATTTATTTCGAAATAACAGAAATGCTGCATTGCCGCTCACATTGTTATTTCAGAATAACAGCAGTTACACTGTGCTGTGTAGACACACCCTAAGAGTAAATACAAGTCGAGGCGGAGCAATATAAATAGTTATTTCGGGCTGGCCCTAGATGCAGAGGTGAATAACTACAAGAGAAGTTGAGCTCCATAAGCAGATTAAAGTCATCTCCTCCATGGCCTGGTCATTCTTGAGAGCAACTCAAGAGTAGGCGATAAGGACCTAGAGAGGGCGTGAGTAATTATTTCTGGAGGCGATCCTTGATTGCAGGTGTGCAAATAGGAGAGTCAAAAACCAAACTAGATCTCACCTCTGTCTCAGTCAGTGTTGGGAACAGAAGTTCCACTGATGGAACAGTATGGACTCTAATAACGGGTTGGTTGATTCGCTATGGTCACTAATAAGCAAGCGTCCACCAGGCTAGCACCACTCCCGGCCCGGACCCACGCATTCGTGTAACTTGTAGTATTTCACGGCAATGAACTTTGCAAGTGCACGAGAAGTGAACAGGGGCCGTTCTGCTCTTGTTGCCGCATCTTATGCAGGAAATAAATCAGGGAACTTTACCTACCTCCCCGTTCCCTGCATCACCCCTCGCAGTTAGCACAACAGCGTTCCCCTTCCGTTTGCAACAGGAACATTCGGGGCAGGGCAGATGTTTCTGCTCTCAGGGTGGGTGGCTAGTGGCTTGCTATGGGTGTATAACTGCAGTACAGCTGTTCCATTTCACAGACAGGAATTCCTAGTCTAGAACAGTTGGGATTTTACAGAGCTGCTAGGCCGGAGCAAGGCAAAGCTGCCTTTCCACCACTTTCCATCTCCCCTGTGCTGGAGGCTGCTTTCGCTCGGGGCTGCTGTGGCTTGTTTTGCCTGAGACAAGCTCCCTAGAGGCCATTCAGCCTACCCAAGATCTGCAGAGGCAGCATCCTCTGCACTCACGGGACAGCTCGGGGCAGGGCATAGGGCCGCTGGCTATGTGGGGCTGACATCACCCGGGGTTCCCCTCTAAAAAGGGAATTCCCACCTGCCCCCAGGACATTCCCACTGTGCAAAGCGGAAAGAGCGGGGACCAGAGATCTGATCTGAAGTTGGGGGCTGCACACAAATGAGAAGCCCCTGACTAAGGAGGAAGACCCTCCCCACATTCCCCTCACACCCCAGAGCCTAGGGAGGCCAGGCTAGTAGATTTTGTGTGCTCCAGCCTTGCCGGTGGCTGGTAGGAGCATCAGCACAGGCTCCCTAGTGCCCAAAGCCTGAGGTTCCCCACCCCTGCCCTAAGGCATGGGATCAATTTGTTTTCTGCCTTATCAGCCTGGCTTGCTAGTGGGGCTGATGGCTGCTTCAGACTGCGGTGCCAGTCCAGCTCAGGGGCGCCCTGCTTTCTACCCAGGGGGCTTGCTATGTCTACACGGGAATATTTAGCACTTGGCTAAACCGCTCCTCTCCCAAGCACTTCTCTGGAGGTTATCTTACACCCCCTCGCCAGCTGGCCTGTCCCTTACAGCAGAGGGAGATGGGCTATTAGATGAGCGGCCATGTCACTCTCTCAAGAACTGTAACCACATTTAAAAGACACAGACACGAATGTAGGGACCAGCCAGTGACACTGAGCCATGTGCATTTCCGTCGGGGGCTCCCCAGACCGGTGACATGAATGTAACGGGTGCCACGAAGTCAGGCGTGGGGGCAAACTTTTGAGCTCCGCAGAGCTCGGCTTCAGTTCTGGCTCTGTGTCGTTTGTCCTCGGTCTACTAAAAGCTAGGATCTCGCTTCTTTTGTCTCTCTCGGGCTCTGGGACCACGATGGCTACAGCCACACTGCAACCTTAATTAACCAAGGTCCTCAACTAAGAAGCAGCAGATTTTCAGCACCATACCGAAAAATCACTGGCTCAGAGCAAAGCGAGTTGGTTTGTTACAAAGAATCATCCCCGAACTCTAGAAAAGGCGACGATCAAACCACGAGAAACCAGGCTGCAAGAGGCACAAGGGTTCCACACAGGCCAGAGAGATTGTCCGTTTCAAGAGGCAGCGTGAATTAGGGCCGCGGCTGGCAGCCTGCAGGCCACATGCAGCCCGTCAGGTTGCCCGCAAGATGGTTTGTTTACCGTAGCCCAGGCACAGGGGTGTCAGATTCCCCTAGTTTCCATCCGCGTACTTTTTCTCCTTCTAGTGTTACTCGAGTAACACGCATGTAAAGAAGGGCACGGGACGTGAGGCGGGTGCTGGTTGCACACAACACTGACTCCCTCTGCATCCCATCAAAGCGTGGCTACGGTTCAGTCGGCACCCCCACACATTCTAGGGATGCGCGCAGGGAGCAAACTAAACAAGCCCAGTTCATGAAGCCTGGCTTCATAGGTCATGTTCTCTAGACCTTTAATCATTCTTGTCGCTCTTCTCTGTACCCTTTCCAATTTCTCCACATCTTTCTTGAAATGTGGCGCCCAGAACTGGACACAGTACTCCAGCTGAGGCCTAACTAGTGCAGAGTAGAGCGGCAGAATGACTTCACGAGTTTTGCTTACAACACACCTGTTGATACAACCTAGAATCATATTTGCTTTTTTTGCAACAGCATCGCACTGTTGACTCATATTCAACTTGTGGTCCACTATGACCCCTAGATCCCTTTCCGCCATGCTCCTTCCTAGACAGTCGCTTCCCATCTTGTATGTATGGAACTGACTGTTCCTTCCTAAGTGAACAAGCCACTTCCCTCCCTGTCCTTCAGTTTCCCCGTCTGCAAAATGGGTGATAATACTTGCCCGCTTTTGCAGGGCGCTTTCAGATCTCTGGAGGAAGAATAGCGAATAAATGCTCAAAGACAAGAGCCATGGAAACCACCCGCAACGCACCCCCTAGCTTTGTGCACAATCTGGACATGTCATTTAGACACAACTAGGACCTTTTGGTTCGGAGGGAGCGGGATCTGTTTGTATGGTTGACAAACTTCTAATAAAAACTCTAGTGAGATCATTGTAAAAGATCCGTTTGCCAGGGATAGTCAACCCAAGACCAGGCTGCTCTTGCAATCCCCTGCATAATCTCCCAGCAACTTTAATTGGCACAAATGATAAAAAAAAAAAACACTCCCAGTAAGCGAGGATTGCATGCTCATGACATCCTCACCATTCGTGGTGGATGCGTTCCCACATCCATTGCAAATGGCAAAATTCATAAACCCTGGTGGCTCCAGAATTCACCGTGATGGCTGGGAGCCACAAGAACTTGCCATGGGAAATTCACTGCAATTCCAGGCAGGAATGGGAAATTCACCACAGGCACCGGGAGCCTCATGGCTCCCAGCTGCTGCCTTCCCCTTCCAGGCTAGGGTAGGAGACCTCTGCAAATACACAGAACCACTAACAGCGATTCCACAAATCACCAGGGTGTCCTACATTCAAATCACATTGTACAGAAGAGGCTGGAGAACATGATTGCTGTATCCCGGTGCCTTGAAATGTTCTGATCTCCCTGTTCTAAACACTGAGACATCAGACTGAAGGAAATAACATGTTAAAACAGGCAACACTGAAGGAGCAATCAGATTGGCCAATGGGGACTCCAGCCCACTACGGCTGTACCTGTCAAAATTTGCTACCTCCTGGCCTCCCCTCTATCTCCTTACGCCCATCACAATGTGACAACATGCTCCGCGGTGCTTCAGTGATGCATTAACATAGGTGAATCTAGATACACAGGCCATATTCTACTCATTTTGATTTTCATTTTACTTAGCCGCAGAGGAAAGTTGGCTAGACTTCCCCATCTACACCGGCACTTGCCCATAAAAAAAATTCTTTCCAGATTTTGTTTGCAGCCCTAAATTCATAACATGTACATGCACTCACAAGTGTGAGAGGCTCAATTTGTCCCGTAAAGCTGCTTGAAGGTTTTTACCTCCCTTATACCTTACACGTCAGAATCCTGGTGCGGGAACCAAAAGGTACAATTGACCTCATAATGGGTCAGATAAAATATACATGTAGGCTGTGTCTAGACTGGCCAGTTTTTCCGGAAAATCAGCCGCTTTTCCGGAAAAACTTGCCAGCTGTCTACACTGGCTGCTTGAATTTCTGCAAGAACACTGATTTCTTACAGTAGGAAGTCAGTGTTCTTGAGGAAATGCTATGCTACTCCCGTTCGGGCAAAAGTCCCCTTTGCGCCAAAGTTTTGCGCAAAAGGGCCAGTGTAGACAGCTGAGATTTGTTTTGCGCAAAAAAGCCCCGATCGCGAAAATGGCGATTGGGGCTTTTTTGCGGAAAAGCACGTCTAGATTGGCACGGATGCTTTTCCACAAAAAGTGCTTTTGCAGAAAAGCGTCCGTGCCAATCTAGACGCTCTTTTCCGAAAACGCTTTTAACGGAAAACTTTTCCATTAAAAGCATTTGCGGAAAATCATGCCAGTCTAGACGTAGCCATAATGAATAAATGGCCCAAGTTTTCAGTTTAGACATTCAGTCATGAAAAATGCCTCGTCCATTGTTATGAACCTGCAAAATACATCGTGGCATGCCAATCAGGTTGTCGAGCACCGCACTCCCCCAAGAACCTGTGCAGACTGGAGAGAGGCATGTTTCCAACCGCATAAGCGATGGCAGGTGTAAAGCACGACCACCAGCAGGCAGAGAAGTTGGCTTAATCAATGTACAAAGGACAGGTTCCATGTGCAATTTCACAATTTACAGAGGGAGGCGCTTTGTGAAATTCAGTGCGTGAGAGAGAGAGAGAGAGAGAGAGAGGATGCACACACTAGCACTGGTCAAATCCAGAGAAAACAAAGCGACAGATAGAATAGTGAATTAACAGACTGCCACGGCTCTCCTCCATAGTATCCTTTGCTCAGGACTGCAGGTGACAATTGATTCTTCATCTGGGAATTCACAATGTTTCTTATTCATTATTTGCTATTTCTGATACTGGTTTTTTTTTTAAATGGTCAACCAGGGAGCAGAAACAATATCACGCTACAAATAATGAGCAGCAGCCAGCCAAAGGCAACAACTCAAACACCCCATTGGTCAGAGTTCCCCACATTGGGAGGACGGGGGGAACATTTGGGCAACGAATCCAGCAGGCCCCAGGTAAATCCCCATAGGAGAAGAGAAGGGAGAGCTACCCAGCCCGTCTGTTCCCAGCTCTGCTCCAGTCCTGCCCTGAGCCAATGTTTCCTCTAATCTTTTCCATCCATGTGAGAGTTTTTTCCATCCATGCGTGGAATAAATTTTATGTGCACCCAGGCATGTGTGAATGTGCACCACCAGTAGAAACAAAAAAAACCCATCTGGGGGCACTCTGCTGATCAGCTGGGTGGTATGTGAATCTCTCCTGCGTGGCTGCACAAGCACCCCGCTTACGGCAACACTGCCCGGAGCCCTTGGGTCCCTGTCGGCGGTCCAAAAGCCACTCTGTACCCGGCCCTGGTCCCAGCACTGCCCTCAGCTTCAACCCCATCCTCACCACAGGACCTGTCTGCGATTCCATTCCCGGCCCCAGACCCACCCCCAGTTGCAGCCCCCTTATCTCTGCTCCCACTCCCAGCCCTGGCTCTGAAGGGGAAAACCGGGGGAGGGGGAAAGGCGGGTGCAGCATGAGCCTGAAAATGTTGGGGCCACTGCCATAGACCGATCGTGCAAGCTCCCTTCGATAAATACACACTACAGTGTGCGCAGCTTTAAACACGGTGATGACCATGCGTGGTTCCTGACTCGTCAAGGTCTCTAGATATTCCGGCCTCACGGAGCAGCTCCTTTGCCTTTGAAGCTGGGCTGGAAACAGAGATGGCTAATGCCCCTTGGTCCCTGGGTGGGATCTATTCTCCCTGTTGCCATTTTCACTCAGTTAAAGTCATTTTAGTGCGTTCAAAAGGCGCGATTGGTTGAGTTGGACTGAGAGATAAGGCCCTCATGCCTAAAGAATAAATTCACAACCAAGACTGGCCTGTGAAAGATACATAGAGAAAAAAAGGGTGTTAAATTTTTAGTGAATAGTTAGTGTTTGTGTGCGTGTGTGTGTGTGTGTGTAAAAAAGGGTGTTAAATTTGTAGTGAATAGTGTGTGTGTGAGAGAACAAGGGTGTTAAATTTGAAGTGAATAGTTAGTGTACGTGAGAAAGGGGTGTTAAATTTGTAGTGCATAGTGTGTGTGTGTGTGTGTGTGAGTGAGAGAGAGAGAAAGAGGGTGTTAAATTTGTAGTGAAGTGTGTGTGTGTGTGTGTGAGAAAAAGGATGTTAAATTTGTAGTGAATTGTGTGTGTGTGTGTGTGTGTGTGTGTGTGTGAAAAAGGATGTTAAATTTGTAGTGAAGTGTGTGTGTGTGTGTGTGTGTGTGTGTGTGAGAAAAAGGATGTTAAATTTGTAGTGAATTGTGTGTGTGTGTGTGTGTGTGTGTGTGAGAAAAAGGATGTTAAATTTGTAGTGAAGTGTGTGTGTGTGTGTGTGTGTGTGTGTGTGTGTGTGTGTGTGAAAAAGGATGTTAAATTTGTAGTGAAGTGTGTGTGTGTGTGTGAAAAAGGATGTTAAATTTGTAGTGAATTGTGTGTGTGTGTGTGTGTGTGTGTGTGTGTGTGTGAGAAAAAGGATGTTAAATTTGTAGTGAAGTGTGTGTGTGTGTGTGTGTGTGTGTGTGTGTGAAAAAGGATGTTAAATTTGTAGTGAAGTGTGTGTGTGTGTGTGTGTGTGTGTGAAAAAGGATGTTAAATTTGTAGTGAATTGTGTGTGTGTGTGTGTGTGTGTGTGTGTGTGTGTGTGTGAGAAAAAGACTGTTAAATTTGTAGTGAATTGTGCGTGTGTGTAAGGGTGTTAAATTTGTAGTGAAGTGTGTGTGTGTGTGTGTGTGTGTGTGTGAGAGAGAGAAAAAGGATGTTAAATTTGTAGTGAATAGTGTGTGTGTGTGTGTGTGTGTGTACGTATTCCATAGTGTATTGAGCTTTCCACTTCATGATGTAGGGAGAGGCCTACACACCCATTGCTCACCTGCACTTCTAGCCCATCCCAAGACGTGCCAATGGGCAGCCCTGGCTTCTTGCTTTGGTTCCCTGACACCTGCTGGCGACAGTAGGAATGAGTTGCCCGTCTGCTGCAGAAGAGAACACTCAGCGAAGCTCTGAGAAGTCAGAGGCGCTAGGTGATGGAGAGGTTAAAAGTGGCCCCCCAATGTCAGAGTCAGTCATTCCTGTTTCTGCTCAACGCCACTTGCTGCTGCCTCGTATCCCACGTAGATTAAAATACCAGAATCCACTTACTGGCTGATAAAGCACGTTTCCCTGTGTCCCCGTAATCAAAATCTGCCTGGTACACAAATTGGATTTTTTTTTGGGTACTAAAATGGTAGAAATAATAATTGTAGGAACTATTAATTTCCTTTTCTCTAACAAAGACCAGTGCTACGCAGGCATGGCAAAGCCCGAGTGGGGTGGCAGATGGAGATTTTAAAGGGCTCTGCAGATAGTGGGGACTCTGTTTCACAAAGGATTATCCGTGCAAGAGCTCTGCCTCAGGCAGGCTTATGCAGCTCCCTGTCTCCCAGGTTCATTCCTTCCTCATGTTTCTGCTTTGCATATCATGCTGATTCTGCTCTTCACTTCCTCTCGCCATCTCTCCCTGCACCTCATGGAGGGACAGATGGGGGCCATTAGAGGCACCTCGCGGATACAGGAATCCCTTTCTTTGAAGGTGTCATCATAACGTCACAAAGCAAACACAGCGCATGCTTGATCTTAGGAAAGAATATTTCACGGTGGGCTAGGGTTGCCAGATGGTTTAACAAAAAATACCGTACACCTCCTCTCCCCTCCCCCAAAAAGAAACCTCTGGGAAAAAATCCTCTCCTCCCCCCCCCCCAAAAAGAAACCACTGGGAAAAAATTCTGTTGAGAAAAAAAAAAGAGGGAAGACCAAAGTTGTTAAGCAAAAGAAAAAAAAAGGCGCTATGCCTTTAAATGGTCCCATGTTCCTCACTCTACTAGGCTTCTGAGGGAAACAGGAAATACCAGACATTTCACATGTCCGATATTTTCTGGTTTTTTTACCAGATGGGGGACCCGGATAATGGACAGTCCGGGTGAAAACCGGACACCTGGCAACCCTACAGTGGGCATGTACAGCACGTGGCACAATGCTACTTTGATATCAGCGAGGGCCTCTAGGTATTAATACAAATAAAAAGGAGCCAGATCCTGCTATTCTTACTCAACACCCAATTCAGATCTTGCTCCAGCGTCACAGTTGTGTACCTCTACCCGCTCCGGTGTGGCTTCTCTTGATTTACACTGGGCTAAGTGGAAGGAGAATTTGGCCTGTGGTGTATCCACAAGCAAAAGTCCCAGCGCTCAAGCAAACCGTCCCAACTGAAATCGAAGGCTGAGTTTAAACAGAACCGTTGGATCCGTTATTTGGTTGACCATTGTGTGTACCTGAGCTGATTTGCATTAAGGTCGATCCTTATTCAGTCCCTTGAGGAAGAAGTTTGACCCATTGGAACCTAAGGGCTTATCTAGACTACAGGGAACAGTCAAAATATTTGCACATCTGCTTTAAAAAGTGAAAGTACTTTAGACGCAGCTTTTCTGGCGAACCCTCTCCCCCTTTGTCGAAAAGCCGCGTAAACCTCAAAAAATGAGGCCCTGAAACCCGGCTGCATTCTTAGACCCCTGCCAAGCATGCCTGTTCACATCCACGGATTTCAGCATCAGCTGCCAAGGGTTTACCCTGCAGCAAGGGACACTGGATAAAATACGTAGCTGGAATTGACTTATCTTAAGCCGAGCTTGGCGCCATCTTCACAGAGGGAGGCCCTCCCGTCGGCTTCCCTTACTCCTCGCAACTGCAAGGAGTACTGGCGCCTAACAGAGCCCTCAGCATTCGATTTAGCGGGTCTTAACTAGACCCGCTAAATCAACTGCCAGAAGATCTATCTCCAGCACAGCCAGTGAAGATGTGAACTTAAGAACAGCTAGTCTAGGTCAGATCAAAGGCTCATCTAGTGCAGTGTTCTGTCTTTTGACAATGGCCAATGTCAGATGCCCCAGAGGGAATGAACAGAAACAGGGAATCATCAAGTGATCCCTCCCCTGTCATCCACTTCCAGCCTCTGACAAACAGAGACTAGGGACACCATTCCTGCCCATCTTGGCTTGTAGCCATTGATGGACCCTATTCTCCATGAATTTATCCAGTTCTTGTTTGAACCCTGTTAAAGTCCTGGCCTTCACAACATCCTCTGGCAAGGAGTTCCACAGGTTGACTGTGTGTTGCATGAAGAAATCCTTTCTTTTGTTTGTTTTAAACCTGCTACCTATTAAGAGTGCATAAGAGTGTGCTGCATAAGAATGGCTTAAAGAGTTGTTACGCTCTGGAGCAGGCTTCCAAGGGAGGTTGTGAAATCCCCATCATTGGTGGTTTCTAAGAACAGGTGGGACAAACACCTGTCAGAGGTGGCCTAAATTACTTGCTCGTGCCTTGGTGCCAGAGGCTGAACTAGACAACCTCTCGGGTCCTTCCAGCCCAATATTTCTCTGATTCTAGGTGCCTGCCCTATGCTGTTCTTCCAGGACCCTTCCCCTACTCCTGAACAATGTAAGTGCAGGCTCCTTTGAATCAACATCAGGGGGCAGGCATTGGGAAAGTTTCTTCCATCTCATTCTTCAGCCTGGGAACGTGGACGGAGAGGGTTTCTTAGCTCCTCTCTGTGCTGGATGTTCAAGAGTTTTGGGATCTATGGGAGATATCTACTACCATGGCAGAAAGCAGTACAGAGACCGAGAGGGGGCCATTGGGATGGCATGTCATAGACCAGGGTGGGGAACCTAAGACCCGGGGAGCCAGATACAGCTCCCTGCTTGCCTGGATCCGACCCCCGAGGCTTGGGGCTCCCCCCAGCATCGAGGAGCCTGTGCTGGTGCTCCAGCTCCCCCACCATCCCTCTGCAGGGCTAGAGCCCACAAAACCTACTAGCCGGGGTCCTCATGGCTCTGCTGCACGAGGGGAACATGGGGAGAGTCGTTCTTCTCAGTCAGCAGCCTCATCACTGAGGGTGGGTTTGCTGGTTGGTTGGTTTTTTTGCTTCTCGCTTGCGTGCGGCCCCCGACTGATTTCTCCGTAGGTCAGCGGCCCCCGACCCAAAAAGCTTCCCCACTCCGACGCAGAGTATCAAGGCCTCTTGATGTTGAGTATCAAGGGGTGCTGCAGAGAACACGGCCCTGATAGAGAAGAGGAAGGATGGGCCACTGGTTACAGTGCTAGCCTCGGGTGAATTCCCAGCGCGAGGCAAGCTACCGTGTGCCTCAGTTTCCCATCTGTAAAATATGGGTGATAACGAGGCGTGAGACTGTCAGATACTACCACAATGGGAGCCCTCTACAGTAACGCACCCGGGAAGGGAGGAAGAGATGTTGGCGAGGGCCTACAGAAGTAACCTTGCTAGAGACAGGGAGTCGGTACATCACGTCCATAAGCCGGACACCTCCCCCGCATGCTAAGCGTGTCTGAAACACAAGAGCAAGGCTTTGTTTCTTTTTTTTTTTTTTCTCAGATTTGCTGACGTGCTCTTGGCTCCACTTTGTAGTTACCCTGCTAGGAGAGCATAATTCACCCCTGCCATGCAGCTACATGCTAAGTGAGGGGCCATCCATAAAAGACTCTGCAAAAAAAAATTGTAAAAGGCCCGATGGGGCAGGAAGGGGAAACCATTTTAGAAAGGCCAGGGGGGATTTAGTGCCACATCATGGCACTTTTATAGATGAAACCCCCCTAACACGCCACAGGGAGTGGCTGTGTTTGATCAGAGATGCGCATGGACTTGCAGGCGGACTTCTGGATTTTTGAGCATCATTGCTCTTCATGAGCAGTACGGCTTAGTGGTTAGTAACTAGGAGCCAAGAGGCCTGGATTTCTGATGCTGACTCAGCAACCTATTTGCGGTATCACCTTAGGCAAGTCACGGCGCTGCTCTGTGCCTCAGTTTCTCTGTCTGTGAAATGGGACCAGCACCTTCCCATGTAAAGCACTCCGAGATGCTCAGATCAAAGGACTGATGCATAAGGACACAGTCCTATTATTTAGGTATTGGACTGTGCAGCCAGACTCGTGAGCGAGCAGGTCCCTTAGCACTACGTATCAGCGCACTACTGAATGGCAGGCAGAAACAGGTAGGGTGGCTATTGCCTTCAGTGCGGAGGAGAGGAAACCATGCTGACGTGTTTCCTGAGAAAGAGGGGGGATCGGGGCCACAATGAGGCTTCTGTGACCAGATCAAGAAGGGGAAGATGGGTCCTTGCTCACTCCGCCCCACCTGCAGAGCTCTTTTCATGGGCGGCCTTTGACGCTGTCAGGAATTCCATGTAACTCCCTAGGAATTCTCATGCAGTGGCTTTTACCAAACGAGTTACATGGAACCCGCTCCTTCTGGGCAAGCTGAAAAAGAAGGTATGGATGGGGGGGGGGGGCAGAAGCAAAACAGGGGATGTGGCAGGGGGGGGAGGCACATGGCAAAACCAATGACTAGCCATAAGGAAAGAGAAGTCAATCCCGCTTTCCAACGGCAATAGGATCCCCTGATTTGCCTCTGCGCTTGATACAGCTAGCACCCCTCTATAAGGCTGTTCTTGTTAGGCACAGGTTTGTCCAATACCAAGGGAGCGGTGTCCACCAGTGGAGTAGAAGGCCACCCATGGAAAGCCTTATAGCAAGGGTGCATTGTCTCTATCTTATTTTAAGTAGACCCCTATGATCAATCTGTTTCAGGAGGACGAAGCCGGAGAAGGCCGGTTCAACTTCTCTGCCTATGGGATGGGCCCTGCCTGCCTACAAGCCAAGGACGGCCTCTCGGTCAAAGGAGCCAACAACAACAACACGGCCAACCCGGTGCCGGTCCAGTGCAGGTCTCCCGATGAGATGCGCAAGCTCTTCATCCAGCGTGCCAAGAAGATCGACAAGATCTCCCGTATCGGCTTCCCCATGGCTTTCCTCATCTTCAACATTTTCTACTGGATTATCTACAAGATTGTCCGCAGGGAAGACGTGCACAATAAGTGAGCGGGGCTGTGCGGCGAGGAAAGCCACACGGGAGGAGAGGGGAGAAAGCGATCCTCGATACACATGTGCAATAGCAATGCAGCGATGCATGAATTTAAGAATGTGGCAATATCTACTTTAAAATAAACAGGGGGCGGGGGAGGGACTTTTAAATATACAAACTGAGGATTACCGGGGCGGGGGAAGGAAGTTTTCCAAAACTTGAATTGGGGGATTGCAGGGAGCTCGGTGTTTTACAGCATAGGAAGGGGCGGATTGCTACTGCAGCAGTCCAAGCAGTGTAATATATTAAATATATATTCATGCTTAATTATAATGCAAAAAAAAAACAACAACTTTTTTTAGCCTATTAACAGCTTAAATTCTAAAGGCACTGGAATGATTCGTGATTCCATGTGCAGAAGAGATTGCAATTATGCTTAAATCTGACTTTTGCTATAAAAAAGGCCATACCAGTGTCCAGCCAAGCACGCAAAAAAAAATCCCCCCCCCCCCTCCATACATACAAAAGTTATTCATGCTTCTCTAGGTTTGGTCCCTGTGTATTCAAGTCAGGGTGGATTGCGGCCACTTTAAGAGGTTGTGGGTCATCCTATTGGCCAAGGATTTGAAACGCAAATATGTTGTGTCTCTTCGTTCAAGCCAATGGAGTTCCCATCCCTTTCCGAGGCTGGCCAATGAGAAATCTGAAAACATGAGGCGTGCGTAAACACTGCCCTTTTAGGCAAACTAAAAGGACCGATCTCAAGAGGCAAGATATGGCCCATGGCACTAGGAATGCAGCACTTGTGTTTCAACTCTTTTGTGCCCTATTTGTTTGGAACGGGAGTGGGGGGATATCGGGAAACACGAAGAGCAATTGTGTCTCGGTCGAGCTTTACAAGAGCAGCAATGCACTCTCATGCTGCACACCTGGCAGGGAGGAAGAAAATAGAGAAATAAGTGCAATCGACGTATATCGGTAAGGCTGGGGTGGGGGGTGGGAGTAATGTGGTCGCTGTACAGAGAGTATGGTCGTTATTTTCTGGCATTGCATAGCGGTGATACTATTGAAGCCGGGGTGATGGCCCCGCTCTATTTTTGTAACTTTTTTTTAGTGCTGCATTTCGCTTTGGCGGTTCGCCTTCTTTTCCCTCTCTCGTTTGGCAGCTGGTGGGAGGAGCCAGTCCCTGCCCCGAGGAAGCCAAGCAGACGAGGAGAAGGGCACATTAACGTTTACATGAGGAGGGGAGGGCACTTGTGGGAGGCGGGGAAGGGCAGAGGGGTGACCCTTCAGGCATGAGGTCAGGCATCTTATACCGCTCCGTTGCTGGCATCTCAAAGACAGGGTTCTACGAGGTGCTGTCTTCCCCACTTCTTCAGGGCTTTCTTTGATCTAGGAGCCAGGCCACCGATTGGCCATGGCTGGATTTTGTGGTGGTAATTTTTTGCGCACTTTAGTGAGACGGGGCCGAGAGACGCAGTAAAGGAAGCGACAATCGGTCGGCACGGAAGCACACGGCCTGGTTCTGCCTCGCGTCATGCAGACCGGGACGCTGCCCGAAGGGAGCCCCAGCCAAGGCACCTCGGGAAGCGTCCGACGCGCACGCTCAGGATTTGCCTTTCAGCCGCTGGGCACAACTGAACTGGGGCAGGACGGAGCCGCCTCGATGCACGACGGAGGCAGGCATTGGCTCTCAGGGCTCGTGTCTCCTCCATGCGGTACAAGGCCCCTCCGAGCAAAACGCCCACTCCTCTCATTCAGGTCTGTTAGACGGGGGCTGGAATAGAGAGCCTGCCTCCTCGGACGCCAGCTCCGCTCGGACCCAGGTCAGTCGCAGCCGGCCATCTGAGGGCAGAGAGGTGAAAGGGATGGGTGGCCTCTGTTCACCCCGTCACGGCTGCCAGCTTTAGAGCAGAGAGTCAACGACAGAGACGCCTCACTGGCCATAGGCCAGGCGCTCGTTGGCAGGGGGAAGAGAGGGACGACAGTGGGGAAAAGCTGCCCCAGGCTGCCTGTTCTGTGGACAGACACCTGTCCGCAGGGCCGCCAGGCCGGCCCCTTTCACCAGCACTAAATGCACTTTATTGAAAAGCAGGAGAAGGCCGAAAAGGGAGCCTCCATTGCACAGACCCGGACCAAAGGCAGTACTTTCTAACTTCGCTTCAGGACCGCGGTGTCCCTTCTGGGGCGGGCGGGGGGAACGACAGACCCACAGCACAGCCCCCTTCCAGTCTCCTCCCTTGTCCGGGGAGGATTTCGTTCTTCTGTTGCCGGGTAACGGAGCGTTCCCAGGAAGGGAGACGCCACTGAATTACAAAGCCGTCGGGCAGAGCCGATGGTTGACGCGGAAGATGACTCTGAGTCTTGGCTGGGGATCCAGCCTGCTGTTTGTGCGCTTGTGGAATGACTGACGCCGTTGCGAGGCCAATAGTCTGTGTGGGGGAATCGCTCTCCACAGCTTGTCAGGAGCGGACCTGAAGCGAAGGAGCCGATTGAGGGAATTTCCTACCTGTCTGACACCAGGGCAGGCTCTGGAGCTCACTCCCGCCCTGTCTCCACTTCCTCCCTTCGAGGGACTTGGGGGAAACAGATCCTGGCCATGAAATAATGATTTATACCTGCCCCTTCCAAATTCCAGTCACATCCCTCGTCTGGGCTAGGTAGCTGCAACTCTCTACTGGTTTCAAGGGAACTACAGCAGCGGGGATGTATTAGCCTCCCACAGGCAGATTTCTTTCTCCTGACCCGTTGGGACAGCTGAGCTGTTATGAGTAGTGGCCAAGATGATTAACCAACACTAAGGAATCCTGAGCCTACTTTGCTACACCTTTCGTTACATCCCACTTTGCTTTTTTTCACTTCATCCCCTGCACAGGGCATGATTGGGGTTGGAGGAGAGGAGGCACCCAGGTCTGACAAGAGTCAGGCAAACAGATTTCTGAACAATTGCATCTTGATCCAGCTTCGAGAGGGGCCCTGAGCTCAAACAAGCCTGAAACTTTTGGGAAGTTCTGATCCAGAGCTGAACCCCCCGTGGCCAAATAGGTGCCATCTCCAGTCTGGTCTAGTTGGGGATGTAGCAAGAGAATAGGAGACGTGTGTCCCGATCCCGAAACATCCTGCAGGCAGGCAGATGGCCGCACCTGCATGGAGCCTCACCAACTGCAACAGGTCTCCATGTCAATGTTCCCACTGATTGTTTCCATCTATGTGCGGAATACATTTTGTTACACGCACCAAGGCCAGTGCAGGTGTGCACCACCAGTAGAAACACATGCTACCAGCTGCAGGCAGTTGAGGGTGCTCTACTAATTATCAAGGTGACACCTGAAGCTCCCCTGAGTGGCCACCCAAGTGGTCAGTTTACAGGCAATACTGATCCATATAGATCCGCTCGCATGGAGCACCTTGTAGGGCCAGAGCCAAAGTGGGGGAATTTGGCAACCCAATGCTGTAGCACTACAGTCAAATAGCCAGTTAATATTTAGGTGATATCTTAGTCTAAGGGCATGTTTATCTACACGAGAAACGGACCAGCAGAAATACAGCAATATAATCATACCACTGAATATATTTCTGCAAGAGAAAACCCCTTAGTTTCTTTTCTACAGTACTCATCTTTGTAGCATCTAAACACTGGCAACCACGGAAGGTTTCACAGGACGTTTCTCCTTATTATCCCATATCAACTAAAAGAAAACTACATTTACAATCTGCGTGCTCTCCAAAGCATACAGCTTTATTATTGCCAGCAATAAATATTTATTAGCAACAACCTACCGGTTTTTCGATCCGCACTGTTGGCTCCTGCCATAACTTAATTATATCATCTCTGTAGCAGTTAGCCCTTTATGGAAAATAGGCACAGAAGGTGTTTTTAAGGGCAAATCACAACATTTAATGGCAAGGAAAACAAATAGCGAATGGGGTAAAATTCCCAGATAAGACTTAGGCACCTGAAAATGGAACTTAAACCACTAAATCACTAAAGCGCACCTGAAATTTTTTACTCCTTCTTGTTACCTATTGATGCTTCCCAACATGTGGCCAAAACAGTATAATCATATGATCAGGAATGTCTCACGTGTAAATATGACCATGGAAGGGCAAAAATACTAGTAATACAAGATAGTAGTGGTAATACAGACTTCCATTTGCCCTTACTAGTTTTTTTTTAAGTGGTCATTCACAATCAAAGTCAGTTTCGGGGCTTGACCCCACAGCCTTGGGGGTTGCTGCTGTAAGATGCTGAGTGATTCAGTCAAAGCGCTTAATCCTGCCAGATGCAGATCCATTGAGCTCAATGGCAGGATTCCTATGCTTTAAGTGTTCGAATGCTTTGCTGAATCGGGGCCAGCATGTCCAGCTCCCGGCAGGATTGAAGCCAGAATCCACGGAGAACATTAAAAGTTCTTCTGCCAGCAGAAAGAAAGTAATTTACCTTTCAAACGCCCCTGCCCCTCCACACAGAGCAAGGCTGCGGCCAGTGCTGCGTAAGCGTTGTCAATTTCAAAGTAAAACCAGGGTGATTCAAATCCGAATGGTCATTGTGCTGTGTCTTGTTTAGAGCCCCCAGGAGCCTGCAGGGTCTTAAAATTGGTGGCAAAAATGTCAAGTGCTTCAACATTAAGTTTTTTAAAAAGAACGGTTAGGAGAAAAGAATGCATCAGGTTAAAAACCTGACTTTTTCCTCATTTTATAAAATTGTATTTCTGCCATTCCTGAATCGGCTTGACTAAAATGTCAGGATTGACCCACGAGGATCAGCCCAGTGGTCTATCGAGTGCCGTCTGCTGAACCTGCCAGCAGCCAGGGCCAAAGGCTTCAGAGGAAAGTGCAAAAAACCCCCGCAGCAGGCAACGATGGGATACGATCTGTCCATCTGCAGAATAGCACCTATTCCCAGGAAACGCCGGTTAACGGCCACAGAGCCACTTCCGAAAGCACTCCTAGTTCGTTGGGAGTTTTGTGTTTCCACGGGGCCTTTAGGAAAGCAAGCCCTTTGGTTTTGAGGGCCCAGTCCTGCTCCCATTACAGCCCACTGCAGAACACCCACGCAGTTCACTAGGAGATGGATTCGACTCTTGTGCCCTACAGGGAGCATTAAACAGTCGCTGAGAGGAATCTTGTTGGCGGAAAGAAGCTCTAACGCTGCTCTTCTTTCTGAATAGATTTTTTTTTATAGAGCCACTTCATTAGCTAAAGAGATAATTAAGGTGCTTGATCATTCTTGAGGGCATTAAGATTAGCGCCAAAAAGGAAATTAGCATGCAATAATTTTAGAATCATTAAGGCTTCCCCTAATCCCAAGCAAGGCCATTACCTCTCTCTCTTTCCTCCCCTTTCACTAATGATCAGTATCACCTTCATTGCTCAGTTTTATGCATCTCATTTTCTCACACTCATCCATTCCAGGAAGCTGCAACTTATTCCTGGCGGGGGCTGCAAAGGGCTGTATCACAGCTGCAATTTTCCCATATTCTCGTTCCCCCACCCTCCCTCCAATCTAAAATTTCTCTCAGCACAACCAGGGCCCAAAGTCAGCCATAAAGATAAAGCCCCGCCAAAAATGACTGCAGCAGGGGGCTGGCCCCCACATTGGCCAGCTGCGGCGGGGGAAGCAGAGCAAAGTGGCCCCAGCTCGCTCCACTCCCAGCACATCGGGGGGGACAGCAGGGCTGACCCCTGCACTCACCCAGGGGGGGGGGGGACAGAGCGAGCTGGGACCATGTCGCTTTGTTTCCCTCGCCGCTGCTGGGGACTGTGGGGGGCCAGATCTCCACTGCCAGCCTGGTCCTGCTAGTCCTCTGGGCCGCAGAGGTTGGGGGAATTAGGGGGGTGCAGGTGGAGCAAGGGCAGAGAGGGGGCAGGGAGAGGCAGGGCCTAGGGCAGAAGGGGGGTGCCCTGGCCCTTCCACAGGCTGCAGGGGGGGGTCACATGGCCGGTAGCTCCCCAGATTCCCCCTCCCCAGTCGCCCCTGGATGTGCCCTGACTGACCCTGCAGGGTTACACGGCAGCTTGGCCTGAGTGACCCCCTGGGAAGCAGCTGCACACACACCCCCAAACCATCTCCATTACGGCCACGCCCACACCATGAGGAAGAGCCCCCGGCCAGGGCATCAGTTCACTTTCCACTGTTCAAATCTACTCAGCCGCTGAAAACGCCCAGCACCCCCTTCCCCATTTCCCCCCGAAACGCCCAGCCCCCCTTCGCCTTCCCCCCGAAACACCCAGCCCCCCCTTCCCCATTCCCCCCAAAACACCCAGCCCCCCTTCCCCATTCCCCACCCCAAACACCCAGCCCTCCCTTCCCATTCCCCCCAAAACCCAGCCCCCCTTCCCATTCCCCACCCGAAATGCCCAGCCCCCCTTCCCATTCCCCACCCGAAACGCCCAGCCTCCTTTTCCCCCCTGAAACACCCAGCCCCCCCTTCCCATTCCTCCCCCTGAAACGCCCAGCACCCCTTCCCATTTCCCCACCCCTGGCAGAGACGGACCGAGTCGCCCATCTCCCCAGCAGGTCCAGGGAGGGCCCCCTCCCAGGTAGGGCGGCCAGATGGTTTCAACAAACATACCGGACACTCTTGGCAGGACACCACAATCTACATGACGTCTTAGTTAGAAAACACCAGACAGTTCTATTTTCTCAATGTGCTTCCCAAGCAAAAAGCTCAACTTGACTGTCCGATTCAAAACCGGACACCTGGCAACCCTACTCCCAGTTAGAAAATACCTTGGCATCAGGAAACCTGCAGAGGAATTTCATTTCTCCTGCTGCTATTTCTCTCCCCTTCGGTGTGGCCGACCAGCAGCTAGAAGAGCAGCAGCAAGCAACACCAGGCTCTGAAAACCACCTCCTTAGGCCTGCAGCTGCCTGGCTCTGCCCAATTTAAAGGGCCAGCCCAGAAGGCATGCTGGGTAAAAAGCTCCTGCACTCAGGTGGCGTTGCAGTGGGTTCGGGTCAAGCACAGTGGGGAAGGAGCTTGAATCTGATCTTGGGCCTTGCCTGCCGAGAGACCTGTAAGGCCAAACTTCTCTCTCCTTCAATGTCTGGCCCCCTGGCTCCCTCTGATAATTAGCCATTCATTTATACCACCCTAATATTTCACCTCCATAACACCCGCCCAGGGACTCTGAACTAAATGGGCTTCCTTCAGCCTGCTGCAAGGTTGAGGAACACGTTCCCTCTAATTGGTCGACGAAAGATTTCTTCCTGAATGTGCATTGCTATGATGCCTCCGATTGAAGCGTGTGACAGGCTGGAGGAGACACATCTATGCCCAAGCACCCGTGTTTCCTGTCAGCTGTGTGCTTGTGCTCACGAGAGATTCCAACACTACCCAGCTGATCAGCAGAGGTTTTTTTGTTGCCGCGGGTGGTGCACATTCGCACGTGTCGGTGCACATAAAATTATTCTGCACGTGGGTGGGAAAAAATCAATCCATGGATGGAAAAGATGAGAGGGAACATTCTCAAGTGCCCCTTCACACATGCTCTGCGCCTCTGGGTCTGTGAAGTGCCTGGTGCTGGTTGCTCTCCTCTTGCTAGGGAGATGCCAGTTGCAAAGAGCGCAACTCCCTTGGGGCTTTCGATCCGACCACCCACTGGGATGGGTAGGACAGGATGGAGGTCAGGGCTGTTGGCATTTCCATTGTAAAACTGGCTCCCGGGGACTTTGGCTCAGCCCTGGAAAAAACCACACTGGGCTGACCACTTGCCATTCATGTGTAGTTACACTATGGCTGTGTCTAGACTGGCCAGTTTTTCAGGAAAATCAGCCACTTTTGCGGAAAAACTTGCCAGCTGTCTACACTGACCGCTTGAATTTCTGCAAAAGCACTGACTTCCTACTGTAAGAAATCAGTGCTTTCTGCGGAAATACTATGCTGCTCCTGTTCGGGCAAAAAGGGCCAGCGTAGACAGCTGAGATTTGTTTTGCGCAAAAAAGCCCCGACCACGAAAATGGCAATCGGGGCTTTTTTGCACAAAAGCGCATCTAGATTGGCCACGGACGCTTTTCTACAAAAAGTGCTTTTGCGGAAAAGCATCTGTGCCAATCTAGACGCTCTTTTCTGAAAATGCTTTTAACGGAAAACTTTTCCGTTAAAAGCATTTCCGGAAAATCATGCCAGTCTAGACGTAGCCTATCAGCATGTGCACCCATGTGTATTGTATACACGCACGTGCGTTTGAGTCTTCCGACTTTAAGAGTGACTTCTTTCATTTGACATGGTAATGTCATCTGGCAGGGCATAGGGCGGGGGGGAGGGTTGATTGGGTCCTTTGCGTACGGTCCCAAAATCACCAAACAGCTCACCTAGCATAGGCTTTTGCCATGATCACAGCCAGTGCTTGTGCATTTCTCCTCGGCTTGTTCCTTACCTCCACACTGTGGGTCGGTACATCACAAATATCATCTGTTGCCTACATGGGGTCTGTTGGTTGTGACCAGGGGTCATCTAGCAATGGGGGAGATCTAGCAAGGTAAAAGGAGATGTGGGCTACACGAGGCTCCCAAAATACACCAGTGCATTTGGACTATGAATATCATCTGGAACGCTAACGCTGACTAAATCTATCAACCCCGCCTGGTGTATCGAAGTATTTAAACTCCCCCCCCCTTTTTCGTTAAGGAACATTTGTAGTTGTTTCTGGAGCTGGGAGGGGAGCCCATAATGGGCTGCTCGGGCACCATAGTGCATGTAAAGACAGAACTTTGGCCTTGTGGCTGTGTCTAGACTGGCAAGTTTTTCCGCAAAATCAGCTGCTTTTCCGGAAAAATTTGCCAGCTGTCTACACTGGCCGCTTGAATTTCCGCAAAAGCACTGACGATCTCATGTAAGATTGTCAGTGCTTTTGCGGAAATACTGTGCTGCTCCCGTTCGGGCAAAAGTCTTTTTCCGAAAGACTTTTGCGCAAAAGGGCCAGTGTAGGCAGCTCAGATTTCTTTTCCGCAAAAAAAGCCCCGATCACGAAAATGGCGATCGGGGCTTTTTTGCACAAAAGCGCGTCTAGATTGGCACGGACGCTTTCCACAAAAAGTGCTTTTGCGGAAAAGCGTCCGTGCCAATCTAGACGCTCTTTTCCGAAAATGCTTTTAACGGAAAACTTTTCCGTTAAAAGCATTTCCGGAAAATCATGCCAGTGTAGACGTAGCCTTAGTGTGCGAAACGTCCACAGTGGCAGAGAGCTTTTTGTTCTCTCAGTGCAGTTTCGTTCTCGTTTCTTGACACCTGTGTGTCTCTCTCCGTGATGTGGGGGCAAACAAGCCTGTCTGTAAAAACAACACAGAGTTCTGTGTCACCTTAGAGACTAACCCATTTATTAGGGTGGAAGTTTTCGTGTGTAAAACCCGCTTCATCAGATGAATTGGAGCGGAAATTACAGAGGCAGGGGGGTGTGTATGTGTATATATATATATATATATAGTACAATAACAGAAAGAAGTAACTTATCAAGTGTAGGACGAGTGTTAATGAGGCTAATCAAGCCAGGGTGGATGTAGCTCGTTCACAGGACCTGACAGGCGGATGTGACTATCAAGAGATGGGGAAAGTGCCTTTGTAGTGGGTTAACCGATTTAAACCTTTATTCCGGCCTTAGGCAAATACATCGGTTAGGTGCCACAGGACTTCTCATTGTTTTGCAGCTACAGACTAACACAGCTCCTCCTCTGAACCTGTGCGCATGGGGACAGGGGGATTGTGGGAAGACAGTGGAGGACTATCAGCCTATGAGTGGCTTAGCCTGCAACCTCACTGCAAAGTGGGCAAGTTACCAGGCCGGAGGCAAGTAGCTCTCAGACTTTAGCCACCCACCACAGAAGAGCCAGCTTGGTGGGGCTGAAAGCACCAACCTCGGGTGTGTGATTTTAGCTAAGGGCATCATTTACTATAGGGAAAAGGGGGCAGTTCACCCCCCCCAAAAAAAAATTTGGTTCTCCTCTCCACACATTTCATAGGTCCCTGAGAGCCGTCGTTGGTACTCCTGTGCCCCAAATTGGCAGGTAGAATGCAGTCATATATAAAATGTTCTATGGGCTGAAAACTTTGCTCCGCACCCTCGGAACTTTTCCCTGATTTTTTTGTGCGGCCTGGAACCGGAATAAGGGCCCTGCCCCAGTAAAAGCGGCACTTGATTCTGCAGTGAAGACAGACCCTGCCACCGTATGCGGGGGAGAGCTGGTTCTGATCTCTTTTGCACCCGTTGTGCATTTCTCTAATGCCATCGAGTTCCTGGGGTTACATTGGACTAATACACAGAGGCCGGCACCATGCTACATCCATTATCACGCAAGCAGAGCCTCACTGCCCGAAAGCTATGCAAGAGCAGAGGGTTTGGCAAGGGGGATGCATTGGACCCCTCCCTCTCCCACCTATGCACTTAAATCATTTTAAAAGGACCCATCCCTCCTGGCGTACCTGCAATGGGGGGGAGGGGGAAGAGAACCACCAAAGGATCAGCCCTGGGGGTGGAGGCTGATCCTGCATTTGGCAGCCAGCCCTCACCAGACGTGGGTGTGTTGTTATTGATCATTCCTGCTGGACCAGCGCCCTGCAGTCAACTCTGCATGGCAGGGTGGACTGGAGGATGCCTCTGTCTCAATTCCCTGCCACGGCAGCGGACAGGGACGGGCAGAAAGGAGCAGCAGGAAGATGCACTAGCCCTAAGCCAGCCTGCTATGGCCACAACCAACCAAGCCCAGGACTGAAACACTGGCGTGGTCTCCCGGGGGCAGACGGACGATAGGGCTTCGTTCTTCCCTTACCGGAGAGGCTGCAGGACGGTGAAGCAGGAAATGCGAGCAGAAGGGAAGAGAAAGCTTTGAGACCCAGGGCAGCATCTCAGACCCCCCCTCTTGCACCGCATGCATGCACTGATGAAAGGCAATAGGCATAGAGCAGGAAAGCAAGCCTGTCAACATGACTGCTGGAGAGAGATGGGCAGGGATGAACATCTCCCCCTGTACGTGGTGGGGAAGATGGGCAACCAGCCTGCGGCGTAGAGGTTCCACAGCTGTGCCTGGGGAACCCAATTCTTCAGCGCCTCCAGGCCTGGAGCCAAAGGAAAAACCAGTAAAGCTGCTAACCCCTTCCCTTCCCGCTACATATCATTGCAGGACCCTTCCTCATTTTCATTCGGCTTCTGCCACTGCAGGAGTAGTAGCATCAGGCAGCGCGGGGTTTCTTGTCTACGAGGAAGCAGGTTAACTTTCTTTTTCAAATCCCCCCACACTGACCTCAGCAGGGCACGGAGTAACGGAGTCCTTGCCAGTCCTGGGAAAGCTCTTCACACCCCCCGCCCAGGCTGCTTAACTCCCCGTGTGCCAAATGCTGCCCTGGTTGAAGCACACCTGAGCTCGTTCCCAGGGCCGGAGCTGGGCCCGTTTAAACCAGAGCGGAGTTTGAGCTGCTGACTTCGGGGGGGGGACTTGCAAAAACATAAGGGGGGGGATAGCTCAGTGGTTTGAGCATTGGATTGCTAAACCCAGGGTTGTGAGTTCAATCCTTGCAGAGGCCATTTAGGGATTTGGGGCAAAAATTTGTCAGGGGTGGTACTTGGTCCTGCTGTGAGGGCAGGGGACTGGATTCAACAACCTTTCAAGGTCCCTTCCAGTTCTAGGAGATAGGAAATCTCCAATATTATATATAAGAACAGCCATGCTGGGTCAAACCAAAGGTCCTTCTACCTTCTAGCCCTGCTCTCCTGCCAGGTGCTCCAGGGGGAATGACCAGAACAGAGAATCCGCCCCAGTTTTGGATGGAAAAAACAAACTACCCAGAACATGCACCTTGAGACTCAGTGCCCTCTGCTGGAGCCAGGCAGCTCCACTTTGTTTCCTTTTATGCACTAAGATTCCCCCTTCATTGTCTGGATTTGAATGTGAAGCGGTTGTACCGTTCGGCTCCAGGGATGCCATAGGAGGTAGCAGGCGGGTTAACGAGGACACCCCTCAGGCTGACAAGCGCCTCAATGAGTCTGTACTAGAATAATAATTTGAAAGTGTCACCTACTGAAAACATTGTTGTCCTCTACCCCTAGCAGGCTGGTCTTGCTTCTAGAAGCTGCCACGCCCAAGCCATGGCAGGTATTAGGGCCAGTGGAAGAGGAATCTCCTGGCTTTCTCCCACTGAGATCCAGCCGGGTACCGGCCCCAGCTAAGTCACTGCCTAGTAAATCTCAACTCCCAACTAGCTGAATTGAAGGCAGGTTAATCAGGGAGCCCATCAGGTTTGGAAACATCCTCAATTTCAGGCCTCGGGAGCAATTTCAGGGCAGGAGGGTAACAGGGATGAACGAGGAGCAAGGTGTATCTAGAGGCAGCACCGTCCTTCTGCTTGCTGAAGCCTCTACCAGCCTCATTGCAGGCCAGCACCACCGGAACTGATGCACAAGTGGTAAGACATGAACCGCCGGCCAGTTGTGGGAACTTGGAGCAGGCCGAAAACGTTGGCAGAGGGCCCAAAGGGGAAGGCCAAATGGCTTTATTCACGTGCATTCCCAGCTCGTCAGTACAGCGCGTCCAAGCCGGGAGGCTCCTGTTCTGTGAAACTGAATACAGCTGTGAACACACACACACACCAAAACACAGCCCAGCCTTGGGCAGGTACTGGGCCTGGTTGTGATATTCCTGACCTCTCCCACCGGGGCCAGAACTCTCCTCGTTCATGAACTCATTGGGCCACTGGGCAAAACATAAGCGGGCCTCACGGTGGAACTGAATTTGCAGGCACTTGTGAAATGCAGTCAACACGTGGGGTTGAAATGCAGCAACACCCAGGCAAAGTGAGAGAGCTTGAAAGGACAAAGCAAAGGGCCCCGGCCCTGGAAGGATGAACATGCACAAAGGGCACAGGTTCTGTTCCACCACAGCGCATCATCTACCTACTGTCAACCAGTACCGTGCTGGAAGTAGACTGACTCCTGACACCGGAGAAACGGGTGATACCTGTCTTAGCAGCTGCTTGTAGTCCTTCACCTTAGACCAAACAACCTCCAGACAGAGGAACAGCATTGTTGTGGAGGGTGACATCTCCTGGGCAGTTGCTTGTCTCCTCACTTTCTACCACAAGGTATCACATTTCACGTGTTCAAGCGGGAGTATTGCAAAGCGTATTACACAAGTGGCCAAACAAACCCAACTAGCAGAGACTTCTCCCCTCTAACTAAACACACATGAACTCAAAGAATAGGCCTATCTTTCGGCACAAAAACTCTCCAAATTACTTAGGATTTGTATTTAGCACAAATAAGGTACGGGTGGTTTTATTCTGGAGGGGAGAAGCCACACACAGTAGGAACGAATACAGTAGAGAAGTGAATTGCTCAATACAGAATGCTGGTGGCTTAGAATATCTTTGGAATAGGACAGTTCTGAGCTCCCCAAAAACATCAACTGTATGTTAATGTTTGATGTACTGGTATTTAAAGATTGTGCCTGTGAAAAATGCCTCCCTGAAAAGTTAGAAATAATTCTATGCACTCATATTTTCTGTCTCTCGCTCCTGTAAGTCGCATGAAAAGGCAATCTTCATTTTAAAAGCTTATTTGGCCTATCAATGCTCAGTAGTAGATCTTAGTACTGTTTATACACCACAGCAGAGGTGCTGATTCCTCATTTGGTCTTCCTCCACCATCTTTATATTCTCTTATTTTAAGCTTTGTGGCAGATTATTCTAGCCAGCTTGTAAACATTCACCTAACACTTTTGTGAGCTTCTTCAGCTTGGGACAACACCGTGCTACTAGAAAAGGGAAAGGAAACTAGAATCTATGAGGAAGTCAAGTCATTTGCTTTCATTGTTAATGAGTGGAGCATTGAAACAAGCAATAGCAGAGACAAAGTACCTAAGATTTTTAAAACCTCTTCCCTTCTAATGGACTTGGGTGTTACTGTAAGACAGAAAAATGATTGATTTTAAGTATAGGGATTTTAATCAGATAAGTCTCAATTTAATTCAAACCACCTTTTTTTTTATAATAAAAAAAGAAAAATACAAGAGTTGTTTGCATTCAACCTGGCAAGATTTGGGCTGCTATCTGTGCTGATGCAACATGGGTGAGAAAATAGAGTCAGTCTCTTGCAAGGTATTTGGGGACAGAGTTTAGAGGAAGAATTTTCAATCTTCCCAGCTATGGATTTACATTGAAGGGAAGGTTGAATTAAGACAAGTAACACAGCTGGAGTCGATGTACCTTGTTTCCAATTTCCCCACAGTGGGAGAACAACAGGAGCAAACCCTCCCACCAGCTTCCCTTATTCCTTGCAGGAGCACTGGCTGCCAACAGGGATGCCCTCCAAGTCTGATTTAGCGAGTCTTTACTAGACCCACTAAATCAAACTCAGGAAGATCGATCACAGCAGCAACCTTCCCTGGAGTGAAGACATCTGATAAGCAGGAAAAGAAAACTGGGCAGCCACCAACTGTTCTCCAATTACTCCCAGCGCTAGAAAGGAAGTTCAGGTTTGTTCTTGAACATCCTGCTGCAATAGAACGTAGCAGCGCCACATGCTCACATCATTCCGTCCTTGGAAGCCATCCTCTCAGCTGTAGCAGCAACATGGTCACAACCCAGCTGTCCAACAGTGGGAAGTCAGGTAGGAAACACGCAGCAAGAGCAGAAACTCATTTTCACACTACTCTTCCCCAGAGCAAAACCAGGCCAGAGAAACAGAAAATATGGACTGTAAAAACTATTGACTCAATGAAAGGGAGTGCATTTTCCAAGAAGTGCAAAGTAGTTTAGACAGAACCTACCCCCCAAACACATACTTTCGTAAGTTTTTGTTCTCCCCTATCCACCTTCCCTGTCTTTTCTATGTGAATTTATTTATTTGTATATATCTATACAATTGGTATGGCCTTAATGCTCTATTTAAGGACGTGTTTTGCTATATGGGGCACAGACAGCAAAGCATGCTTCCTTAAGAGTAACATTTTTACATCATGGAAACAAATCTGTAACTTATACGAGTACAATTTGCATGAACACAGAAGCAATGGCAGTTTATTTTTTTGGCTTGTAAAAACAAAATTTAAGAAAAAGTTCTATTTCAGCAGTTTGAAGATGGAATGTAAGACTTCCGTTGTAAGTGTATATAAAATATATATATTTATTGAACCATACATTCATGCCAATTCCAATTAAAAACAAAAAAAACCAACCAAAATAAACGTTTTCTGAAATTTGCTTTCTGTGGATTTTTAGTACACAAAATGTGATTTTACAGCCAATGCTAACAGTTGGGAAGTGCTATCCTACAGATATTTAGAGGTAGGATCATTGTATTGTCACACTAGTTTTGAGGGGGGTAGGAGAGAGAGATGCTCTCTCCATCTCCCTCTGAGCTCCCGTCCACACTGCAATCCCCAATGGTTGGTTCTATCTGTATAAGAAGAGCAAATTAGCCAGATCTCCACACCTTTTTTTTGCTGGTATGCACTTTTGGAACAGTTGGAGATCAGGAATATAGTTTCATCTTTTAACACTACACAGACTGAGCCTAGCAGGAGTTACGACAAGGTGAGTTAGTAGGTCCCTTACTGAAGGAGCAGCTTTTTACTCTCCTGAAGATAGGTGGGGGTACCCGAGACCCATAACTATATCAAAATGGCATTGCTTTTTCAAATAGCACCAACTTGCGTCCAGCTGGCATTTTGGTCACCTTTTTCTTGCCAATAGGTTGGACCCTAAAAACAGCATTTTAGAAGTGATTTACTAGCACCTCTGGTATTTCTTTTGTGCGGCTCTACTCAAGTGAGTGGGTGGGTGGAGATATGGTTCCTTGCATTGAGGCATGCTACTTACTTCATAGAACACTAGAACTGGAAGGGACCTTGAGAGGTCATCAAGTCCAGTCCCTTGCCCTCACGGCAGGACCAAGCATGGTCTAGATGAGGGGTTGCCAACCTTTTTCGGTCCCCATACCACCTTGACTTTTAGTAAGCCTTCCTGTACCGCCTATTCAGTATGAAAGCAAATAAATTCTAGACTCAAGAATCCACAACTTTTTTCGCTAACACTACTTTTGGAATATTTCTATTAGGATAATCTAGTTATTTACCAAATATTCCCCGTATCCCCTTGACAAGCTTCTCATACCCCCTGAGGGTACGTGTACCCCAGATTGGGAACCCCTGGTCTAGATCATCCCTGATAAATGCCTGTCTAACCTGCTCTTGAATATCTCTAGTGATGGAGATTCCACAACCCCCCAGGCAATTTGCTCCAGTGTGTAACCACCCTGACAAAGTTTTTCCTAATGTCCAACCTAAACCTCCTTTGCTGCAGTTTAAGCCCATTGCTGCTTGTCCTATCCTCAGAGGCCAAGGAGAACCATTTTTCTCCCTCCTCCTTGTAACATCCTTTTAGGTACTTGAAAATTGCTATCATGTCCCCCCTCAGTCTTTTTTCCAAACCGAACAAGCCCAGTTCTTTCAGGTCTTTCATGTTTTCTAGACCTTTAATAATTTTGGTTGCTCTTCTCTGAACCTACTCCAATTTCTCCTCATCTTTCTTGAAATGTGGTGCCCAGAGCTAGACACACTCCTCCAACTGAGGCTTAATTAGCGCAGAGCAGAGCGGAAGAATGACTTCTCGGGTCTTGCTCACAACACTCCCGTTAATGCAGCCCAGAATTATGTTTGCTTTTTTTTTTTTTAAAACTTGTTCTAGAGAACTCTGTTTATGCAGGGATAGAACTGTCCTAGTAGAAAACTCACCAGTTCTCAGATGGGCAGCTGTTACATTGCTTGTACATAGCACTGCCTTTCAGTCTTGGATGAAATGATCCCGGGTTTAAGGCTTTTTTTTTTTTAAATGACTTTATTCAAACAAGTTCCTCAAACTGAAGACTGGGAGACTGGAGGAAGGACAAAATATTTTACCTTTACTACCTGCCAAGGCAACTAAGTATTGAATTTCTATTCATCACACAATACCTACCGTGCTTAAGCCAAGACTGGAAAGAAGGGTGGAAAAAGGGGTTTGCAGCCACCTATTTATACTGCGATGATGCACTGTTGCTTCCCCAATGCAGGTCATTTAAAGCCTCCTCCCAAAGCCTATTTACATTAAAGAAACACCAGAGCATGCCATTTCGTCAACCATTTCTGATTAAGCATATCAAAAAGTCCATTATTAAATCCATTATTATGTAGCCAGCCTTAACGAGAGAACATGCAAATAAGTTTCCCAGAGAGGCTGCAATGGTAATTTCTCAGTTACCAGCCACGCTGAGAAAGACACAGGCATAAGCTGTAAATGCTATAGCAAGAAGTCATTAGGCAAATTGCTCGTATTCTCAGCCACGGGCAGCAGCAGGCAGGGAGGGAGAAGCAACAAAAATATCAGGTCTTTATCTTGAACATTTCTGGCTCTCTTTGAAAGGTGGGGAGGAAACAAATGCCGGGATATTGTAACATTCCTCTTCCTGGACTAGTTAGTGGAAACATCAAGGGCCAGCTATTTCTTTCCAATTCAATACTGCAGTTGTGACCCCTCCCAGACCACCCCACCTGAAGCACAACAGGGACTGCTGGCTGTTTATTCTGGTACTCACACAAGGCAGACATAGGTAGCAACTTTTTCTGAGCCAATACAAGTATCAGGCAGACACAGCTGCCTCTCTTCAGGACAACCACTCTTCATTCAAGGCCCTGCACCTTCTACAAGCAGAGGTAGAACAGCCAACATAGTAGGAATCTCAAGGACATAATTTCATGCACGGAAATCCAGCTTATCGCTCAAGGTACCAAAACGAACACACAAAAATCGGTGCCATACAAGAGGTGGTTAAAAATGACAGAGACCAAGGCCTTGTAATGAGCGTTTAGAGTGGACTGAAAACCTGTCTACTCCATAGGATTTACTGTCCCACTCCTTATACTTATCGAAAGCTGATTCAGGTAAGTCGATAAACACAGCTGAGAACATAGGGTCATGCTCTCCATTTCTTACAAAGTAGGCTTGATACTGTAGTGCTCACGAACTAGACCAGCAAGACGACGACAAAAATAGGTATGTTCTTGGTACCACTGTTAATTCTAGTAACACCGCACACGTGCCTGCTCCTTGGGGAAGCGACTATGCACTTATTCCGGCTGGCCTGGAGAGAGGAAGGCTCCCGTTTTAACACCCCACTGCTTTTTTGTAGACGTCTGAACCTTTCAGAGCAGGACTTTTGAAGGCCTGTTGCCGCCTTGTGAACTAACAGGGCCTCTTCTCTTAGGACCTACTTCGGCTCTTCCAGAAAGGAAGGTTCTGTCCAAAACTGAGCTCTTGGATGACTGAACAGAGCTCTTGAGGTTACTAAAATGAAGCTTTTGTGCTGCCACACAAGTCTCCAGGGAGGTTACAAACGGTACCTCCAGGCCCTTCAGAGCTCTCCATGCTCCATCACTGCTGTTAGTGCAGAAAGAGCATGACCGGGTTGCCCATTTCAATGCATCTAGCTGGAGCAGCTGTGCCAACTCAGTAACGCTTCGGCTCAAGTCTGACAGACTGACTGAGCCAACATGCCAGCTGAATGCTCTTCTTGTCCTGAAGAGCTTGATCAGGAATTAGCCTAGTTGAAGTTTCTCTAAGCATCCAGCAAGGAGACAAGATGTTGTTTTCCATCAATAACGCATAGGCTGGGATTTCAGCAGGGCGGTTTTTAGTGCGTTTCACAGCAGAGGGAAAAGGGGTGTTGAGAATAGGCATACCTCAGACTCACCTCACAGTGGTGGCTCCTGTCCTACGGGACTGGTCCCAGCTCTCTGCTCTTGGCATTGTCAGCAGGCAGCGCACACTCAGGTTTGGCATGCACTTCCCTCCGCAGAGGAGTGGACATGCCAAAACTAGGCGGCACCGCAACCACATCGCAACACCTCCAGGGAGGAGCCAGGCCCACCCCCCGGGACAGAAGCCACCACTGTGAGGTGCGTTGAGGAAGGCTCATCACAGACTTGATTCAAATCCTGTGAACACTGTGACCTCTATGCCAAAACCGTAGCCTTGACCACAAATTCGTTAAGTCTGAGATGCTGTCAGCACCGTCGTCTCGTTTCTCCTGTAACAAAACAGGCATTAGAAGTTTCACATCTTTTTAATTTTTGTATTTCATTCACCTTCGCCTATGAAGAGAGTCTGATCAGTTTGGTCTTCTAGCAATAGAATGACGACGCTACATTCACACCAGAAAAGTCTAGCTGTCTAAACAGGAGAGTTCAACCACAAAACCCATTTAGGTTTTGAGAGTCTTCTCCACTGCCCTCCTAAAATTAGATTTTCAGCCAAAAACAATGACAAAAATCCCTCTAAGCAAACGCTCCTTTCACAAGTTGAGAAGCGTTGCCAGCACTGGTATGTGGTAGACATAGGTGCGATTTATTCCAGCCTCTCCACAGAGTGCTTTGACAATCTATTGCCAGTCTGATTTCTCCCCAGTCCGAATAGGAGCCAAGCTGACATGTATATCATTGAGGGGTAAGTGTGAAAAGCAATGGAAGAATGCCAGCTGGGAAGCCACAGAGAAACACTTGCACTAAAGCCCTTGGCTGTGGTATGCACTAGGTTTTCCTGATCGGAGGTTAGGTCACGTATTTAGAACAGACACTACCAGTTATTGCAAGGGCAAAGGGTGTTCATTTCCCAGACACCCATGCCTTAAGGTGGTACACTGTGAGGACAGCTACCAGCATTGTATTTTTTAATCTTCACCCCAAAGTAATCAAATCAGTCTGTAAAATGTTGGAGAGGTGAGTTGAACAACAGGTTTTAAAACAAACATTGATGCCTCTGACAAAAGCTTCCACTGACCTGCATGAAGCACAAACTAACTACACCAATTCACAGGAAACTTTTCTGGAATGGTTTATAGTGACCTTCCCCTGGCCACACACAGGCAGTTCTGTTCCAGTTTGTAGAGCTGAATGCAGAGGCCACAAGATAGGTCTATGTCACTCCCATCTGCACAGATCCTGCATGAGAAAACTCAGCACTTCGATGCACTAAATCCTGGCTCACAGGAATAAGAATTGCTAATAAGCTCTCTGGGGTCTCCGAGTGATGCAGATACTGCAAGAGGTATTTGAACTTAAATGCATCATACAGTCACTTATTAGTGAGAGAAGGTGGTGCATGGAGCCACCACTCAAATCTAAGATCAGAAGCCTTTGGGGTCAATTTAGAAGCAAGACTGCGATTTTCTTCCAGATGTTTTTCCATACAATGGAATTAGAATACCCCAGAGGTTACCCAAATAAGCACAGTGTGCTGTGCACTGTAATCCTTTAAGGCTGCTATAACACAGTGTTTTATATCTTCATTTTCAATCTCAGTGGCATCTGAGAATAAGGAATGTATTCAATACCAGGTGTATATACCAGCAATCGAGATAATCCGTACACTTCTAGCGTGACGTCAAACACTGCAGCTAATGTAAGCAGTTTTACCTCTGGCAGATGGCAGTTTCTAAACTGATGCATAACTTGCAAAAATGCCGCCATAATCAAGAACAGAGTAAGCACACAGGATCCTACCAAGCACTTTTACATTTCAACTATTTTGTAAATAATAAAGACATTTACAACCAAAGTTTCCTAGTCACAATGGGAATCGTTACAAAAAAAAGTGTACATTACTTTTTAGTCCATGGAATAAAGCAAGCATTCAGTCTACAACAATCCACGTGTTTTATACGACTAGACAGTTCTACCTACTACCCACAGCAAAGTTTGGTTCAGTTTCCGAAGTAGTTAAGGCAGTGATGGGCAGAATGGAGGAGAAACACACCTCTTTGCAAGAATTACAACATACTCCACTTGATAAAGCAAATCTAGACTTTTTTTATTTTTTTAACAATTTGCCAAGACTGGAATGAGAGATAAATAGAAGGCACAACAATTTTGCTTTTTTTATACAAATACAAACTAAAACATGAAAAAAACTCCCTATTTCAATAAAAAATTTCACAAGTTCAGGAAAAGTGTTTTAAGAGTCAAGTTCTAGACATTTAAAACCTACCCCACAATCCAAAATTTGCAAGTGGTAAAACAGTAGTTAGAATTCCTTTTCGTGATCATGTATCAAAAGAAAAAAGATTCTATGGATAGCTTTTATTCCACTTTTACAGCGCCACAGAGAGAAGAGCGAATGTCAATTTTTCAAGTGGCAACATGGCCAGACCAAAGGATGTTCACGTTACCCGCAAGGGATAGACAATAGTTTCTCCTGCTTTGAAATGCTTGCCAAGTGCTAGGTTTTCCTACAGGCTCTTGAACACATGCAGGTGAAAGATTATTCCACTGACTGAATAGGGCAAAAACCCCATTCCTTTAGGACAGACCACTCGTACAAATAAAAAAAATCCAGTCCATAAGCTTGCAGTGAGCAAGGAACTTCAGTTCGTTTCTTTTTAAAATCCACTTTTCCTAAAATATTGTTCCACAAAGCTGGAATATGGGACAAGGACTAGGAAAAAAAATCACAAAACCATAACAAAACAAAAAAGGGGCCAAAATAGTATCAAACGTAGCAGTCTATAACTGGCTAGGGCCACATTCCAAGATACCCAAGGCTGAAATTCACAAATCTGCAGGAACGAGGGTTTGTGCCACCCTGCCAACATCCTCGATGCATTCACTGGCGTTGCCCGATGCCCCTTCCAGCGCCAAATCCTGGTTTCTGAGACATCCCTCCACGTGGAGGCCCTCGAATCCCACCTCCCAACCCTCCCCGAGTGCCTCCAGGTCCACGGGGCCGGTTGTCTCTGCGGTCGCCCTCCCTGGCGGCTCGTGTTTTCTTCTCCTCCACATTCAAACGCACCTCGCCCCTGAACATGATGGGCTGGCAAGAGAAAGAAAAAAGATTTACCAGCATTAACCGTGCAGCTCTCCAACAAAGCCTTCCACGGGGGGGGAGGAGGGGAGGTTAAGCAGCTCCTGTCAACAAAATTATAATTAGGAATGGAAATAAAACAAGGAAGAAAGAAATAAAGCTCATGACGGCCACCTATTCACAAGGGTGGGGGTGGGGGGGGGGGGTTAACCTCTCAGTTGTGTACTCAGCCAGACAGTTTGTTGGGGGTGGCAGGAAGCTATGAAAAAAAATTCATCCTTCCAATTGTTTGAACCATGACTTTAGGCAACTGAACACTCCACATGCTCCACCTTTCCTAGCAAGGGGCTAGATAACGGCTAGCGAGACAAGCTCATCTTACTCCAATGGACAAGGCATTCGATAACGGCTACGGAGGCTCAGTTGACTTTCCACAGAATCACAGGACTGGAAGGATCCTTGAGAGATCTAGCCCAGCCCCTGCACTCATGGCAGGGCTAAGTACAAGCAAGACAAGTGTTGGTCTTTCTCCGGATCTGAAGCAGCTCAGAGGCCTGTAACCGCAGGCTACATGCGCTCTAGTGGAATCTGCTGCTTTCACGAAAGGGGCGTTTTGTACTGCTGTGATGAGTTCCTGAGGGCTTGTCTAGACGGCAGCTACTGTAGTCAAGATGAGGGCCTGAAACAAGAGTGTAGGTAGCACAGACCTGGTCTGAGGCCTAACAATGGACACAACTTAGCTTTGCTTTACATTAGCCAAGCTGTGTGCAAGAGGCAGGCCCTTTTTCACGGAACTTGGCATGAACAGGGCTGAGTGCGCAAATACTAATTGGCAACAGGACCAGGTGTACAACAGTAACCGGTACTAGGTACCGGCTGTAAAACAGTCATTGGTACTGGGCATAAGTTGAAAGCGCATTCCAAGAGGACGACAGCACCTAGTTAAAAAAGACCACGTGCCCCACAGATACCGACCCAGGTTCAGGAAAGGGTCTAGAACACCTCTATCCATTGCGCTGTCATTTCAATCAAACCACAAGGTGCAGTGTGATGGGTGGTATCTAAGTAGCGTCAGAAGGTGGCAACCTGATGTGCCAGGAGTGATGAGTAACTTGTTTGTACCTGTATATAAAGTGGGGTCTTGGAGGGGCGGTCTTTGTCTGGCCTACAGGGCAGCGGGACCTCCCGCTGACTGAATTTGTCCATTGTTCTGGGGTACATGTGCGTAGTGGTTGGGTACAGTCTACTGACAACTATTACTGTTTGCTTAACAATGAACCTGGCCGGGCGCCTTTGATCCTTATCTGATTTGTGGTCTTTGGGAGCTCTCGTGGTGGCTGCCGTGCTCTTTCCTGGCGCAAGTCAACACGGCACACGTAACTTGAGCACACACGTACGCAGCCGACTGATCATCACCGGCAGAGCAGGAGACCTGTCGGCACATCACACCAGTAATCCCCGACAACTACAGCAATTACCACGGTACCCAGAGCCACCCTGTGGGACTTCCAAGGAGCAGCAGCAGGGTCCACGTGGCTAGTTAGCGCATAATGCACTGCAGCTTCACTCTCTGGCTTGCCATGTAGCAGCGCATAATTTGTCCACACAACTAGTTGGTAAATTGCACTGAAGCAGAGAAGAGGCCAATGGCAAGACTCAGCAGGGTATCTGAGATGCTGTAACATCTAAACAAGGGCTTGGAAATCCCCCTTCCCAGTGACAGACAGACAAAGCTTTTGGGAATCTTGGCTGCAAGTTCCTTCTGAGCTGCCCCAGCAATACCTTAATACGCCTCCCAGCAATCAAGTACTGGAATAGAGTTTAAGGTTCTCACTGTCATGCTGCCCCTAGCCTACTGGCATGGCCTCCCTTTACCCAAATACTGGCGAGCAGGTTTAGCTCTCTGGTTGATAGTTCACTAGTAATCTTTAAGCCCTGATAGGCAGCATTTGCAATGTAGCAGAGATGTTCTTGCAAGAACTGGTCTAGAACCGTGTCCAGCATACTGGGCATGATCCCTGACGATCGATGCAGATAACTATAAGTTAATTACAGCTTGAAATAAAGTGTTCTGAACTATTAGAAGATATTTGAACAGATCAGCCCCGGGTTAAATCCCATTAGTGTCTTGGATTAGCAAGAGGGAGCACATCACGGTTAATTATACTTTAAGTCTGACACAAACATTCCCTCGAGCCTGCAGATGTGAGACTTGCAGGAAGAGGGCACAAAAGGATATAAACCGAATACATACAGGAAGGAGGCAAGGACTGGCCACTACTCTCCAAGAGCACAGAGAGTGTGGGAGGAAGACGCCCCGACAGCTGCACACTACAACTCTCTGACTGGTTGGCTGTGCAGATACAGGTGTGCTAGAGCCTTTCACATTCATAGTGGCTGCGGACAGGTGGAGAGCTGGTGACGGCACTCGGCCTGCTTAGAGTGCAAATTCCTTCAAGTCAAATACTAACATGATTCCCCTACACACACACACCCACACACACACAATGCCCACACACACACACACACACACACACACACACCCCCCTCTCAATGCTTTTCACCTGGGATCTGGGCCAGGAAGAAAGGCTGTTCTTCCATTTGGAATCCAGAGCCCACCCCCCAAGCTGTGTACGTATCACTTCTCTCTCTCCCCCTCTCACACACACACGTGCACGCAAACCTTGAAAACACTGAAAAGCCTACGACCGTGGTCACCAAGCCAGGCATTCAGGATCTACTGGCAGATCTCGGAGCCTCTGACGGGATCGTGACAGGTTTGGCTGGGAGGCTATCAAGCGCCAGCACTTCAGTTACTCTCAGCACTACTGTGCTGCCCCTGCCCTCTGCCTTAGAGCTGCCCCCCATCCCTGGGAACCTCCTGCTTGCTGTGCAGGGCACAGGAATAGGAGAGGGGTGCTGAGGTCAGGGTGCCCCTCCCCCCACCCTGCATCCCATCTCCACAGAGTGAAAGGGGATGGGGGGGCTGGAGACTTTGCTGGCTGCTCTTGGGAGTGGTGTGAGCCCAGGGCAGGGGTGAGCCTGCCTTAGCCTCTTGCACCACCACCCAAAAGCCCCCCTATGATAAGCAGTGCCCAGCTGGAGCCTGAAGTCTGAACCTTGGCCCCAGACCTGAACCCCCAGCCCTAACCCTGAGTCCCCCTGCTCCCAAACTCCCTTCCGGAGCCTGCACCCTGAATCCCTGCCTGCACCTCAACTCCCTACCCCAGGCTCAGCTCAGAGCCCCTTCTACACTCCAAATCCTTCAAGTCCAAGATCAGAGCCTGCATTCCCCTTTTCCTGGGCACCAATCCTCTGACTGATCAAAGTGAGTGAGGATGGGGTAAGGAGAGAGAATAGAGCAGGGGTGAGAGGAGGTGGGGTAAATGTGTCTGGCTGTGTGGTAGATCCTGGATTACACAAATTAAAAAAGGAGCTCTCATGCTTAGACAAAGGTTGAAGACCACTGGCCTGCAATGACAAGATTAATTTGTTTCAAAGAGCCATGAATTTCCCATATGGCAGCTGCTGGCAAAGGGTGTTTGCCTATGGGAGTGTTGTTTGGAGCTCTGATATACAATCTGTTACCTCCTGCAATTGGCTAATTCCATTTTCCATGGCAGCCTTCTCTCTTTGGGTTTGCTTCAGTGCTAAATTTGGCCAATGGTAGGTGTTAATTTCCTAACAGCATGAATATGTAAAAATCACATTTACCCAGAGTGGTTCATATATGGATATAAACTGCAGGCAGAGGAAGACAGAATGGGAAAAAAATCAACTGGCTAGAAAAAAATCCTTTTTCCTTATGGGTCAGACAGATCTCACCCACCATTAAGAGTGAGGAACAGATACAAACCCCTGCGAGGCCAAACCCCACCTCCTTACCCTGTTGCTAAGGATCTTCTGAACGGGTTCGGGATCATCAAACACCACAAACCCAAAGTTCGGGAGCTTCCCACCGCTGTTGATGCGGAGTTCCACGACGTTCCCATAATCTGCAAGAGAGGAGCCAAGTTCTTTGGTCACACATTAGAATGCTCTGCAGAAACAGACACGGGCTTAAGGATGCAACCCCCAAACCCTTTGGTGAACACAGCGAAGTAAGTCACTAACTTACTTTGGAAGAAATCCTTCAGTTCAGTTTTATCCACATCGTGGGGAAGGTTCCCAACAAACAGCTGGTGACTGTCTGGATACCTAACAATCCGTCTCGTTTCCATGTCACCCTGCTCACCTTCACGGACTTAAAACAAAAAACATACTTGCTTAAGGTCAAACTCCTACATAATACCTGAACAGTTCCAACCTCCAGGATTAACTGAATCTTGTTGCATATTAGTCTCTCCAGTTCTAGTGAAAGTTACTGAAAATCCACAACAGACATGCATTAGAAAGTCTCTCAAATACAAAAAGTTTGCTCAGCATATGTTCATTTCTCCGAAATAGAGCACTGTTCCCTGTAAACTGAGTGCTTGGACAGACACACAGGAGAGATTAAAATGTTGCTCAGCTGATTAGCAGAGTGCCCACAGCCAGCAGTGTGTGTGCTTCTACTAGTGGTGCACATCCGCACATGCCTCAGTGCAAATCAAATTTGTTCTGCACGTGGATGGAATAAATTGAGGGAACACTGGCACAGAGGTTCATGTATAGATCAGCTGAAATAGCAACAGTAGCAAGAGTAATTATCATTAAGACCTGGAAAAAAAAAAAAACTCATGGCATTTTGAGTGCTTTGTGGCTCCTTAGGCAATTAAAAGGGGAGGTGTGTATGTGCACGCACGCGCTTCACTCCCGCTCCGCTCTCTGAGCTCTTCTTACTTGGTCTAGGCCCTCTCTGTGGCGGGATGCTTGTTCGCTGCTCCCTCACCCTCTGATCCCTCTGAGGCCTCTGTGGTGGAGTCTGGGATTCAGGCTTAGACTCGGGACGGGGCTGTAGAAACGAACGAGCAATAAAGTGATGTGTAAAAACAGGCAAGTCTAGTAGCAATGTTCATTTTTCTGACCTAACTATCAAATTAAAGATTATCCTGAGAATATGCAAGATTTCTGGCTCCTACAGGATGCATTTCAGCTCAAGTTATACTTCTAAATTCAAAATGCTAGGCTATTCTGTTTGTACTGTGTAGTGCTAGATTTTCAACAGCCATCCCTCATTCAATAAAATGTACCTTGAGTTAGAGGATATTGATTAACAATGGCTGAAAGATTTTATTTCCTCTAACTTGGCAAGTTTGTCCAAGATCTACCCAAGGATCTGCTCTCACTAGACTGTTGCACAGGTTTATCAAGGCAAATACACTCTACAACACACTAAAATGAGGAGTTCTGTGATACCTTAAAAATTAAACAAATTATTTGAACAGAAGCTTTCATGTGCAAATACCCGCTTTGCTAGACACTGGTCAACACACACTGTCAGTCCAACTGGCCCTACATTGATGAAGGTTTTCTTCACAGCTACAAGGGTTACAAATGTGATTTTTATTTAAACAGTTATTTACAAAGCCCCTGGCAATTCCACCACCCCAGGAAGAGCCCTAAAAATCCAGGCATGAAGCTGGAAATTTCTATTCCATATTTTCCCCCCAAGTCAGCAAATAATGTGAAAGTAGTGCAGAATTCCTACCTGCGAAGCTGGTACTTTCACAACATGAGGGGGTATTCCTGATACCGGGACAGCACCACTGGGCGGGAGATTCTTGCTGGTTACAGACGCCCATGAAAATGTCTGAAGGAATGAACAATGTTACCTCAGTAATTCAAGCTTGACTTCTGAGCAACAGGCCCAGACCCTGTTTAAAGCCACATTTAAGCCTTCTAAAGTCTGAATCCAACCCGCAGCAGCTTCCCCACAGCTGCCTCTGAATCATCCCAATGCAGAAAAGCCAGGACGTAGAGCATTCCAGCCCCACAGTGCCTCATTCCCAGCACTCCTCTATGCAGCAGGAGAGAAATATGGCATAGCAGTAATGTTGGGCCATTATACTACATCTAACACCCCACTGAAATGGGGGAAGCCAGGTTGCTTTTAACCCCTTAACAATGCATAGACAGACAAGGATGTAGCAGAGTGATGGATCATGATAATGTTTACACAACCCACATCTGGAAAAATAACTTCACAACCATAAGCTGTGGGCTTGACAGAGTTTGAGGTTTTTTTTTTTTTTTTTTTAAACATTTCAATGGATATTGATGCTTATTGATTAAATTCTCAACTTTTCTCTTTGGATCTGCGCAAAGTCCTCTTTGAATCCATTTAAATTTTCAGTTGTGGTAAATTAGTTGGGGCAGACACTCAGTGACAGACGACACTGAGATACAAAGAGTTAAAATTTAACTATAACACACAATGGTCAATATCACCTGCCAAAATAGGAAATTATGCTTAAAACTCAAAAATTCTCAAGCAATATTTTTCTTACTTAGCCTAAATTTTGATTATTAACCAAAGAAATCTAATCCTTCCAAACCTCACCATAAAGCATTCAATTTATCGTAAAAACTCCAGGACAAATTTAAGCCAGTTTCTGGAGCAAACTGAACAGGCACAAAAAACAGAGGGGTCTCCAAATTATGTGTTATCATATTGAAACTGGCCAATCAGTTTTCTGTAGATAAAGATCAACTTTGAGGCAAAAAGGACAAATCGGGAGCAGGAGAGAAGTCTTATGCAAAAACAATCTGGATTCCTCTCATCCAGCTACCCTTATCTCGACAGAGCAAAGTTCATGATGGATGCTGTGATACACCATCCTTCAAGAGAAAAAGAAAAGGTGAAAGTATGTTGAAAGTCACTCAGTTCGTTACCCTGGAATCCTCTTGCACTGCTGGAGCAGGATCTGCAGGGACTGGAGAAGGACTCTTTTCCACCGTCTCCTCGGGAACAGTTTCCTCTAATACTGGCTCAGATTTTTCTTCCTGAACTTCTGGTTCTGGCTCCTGCTCAGGTTCTGGTTCCGGCTCAGGTTCTGGTTCTGCTACCGGTTCCTCCAGCTGTTCTTCCAAGTCATTGCTGTTAGAGAACATCACAAATGTTCTGATGAAGGGCATACTGAAGGCCCGCTTTTAACCCGGCTATGCAAAGTGCAATGCAAGCCAGATGAGCGGCACCACAAAATTTACTCCAGTAGGCACCGAATTCCTGGGGGTGCAAGTTATAGGTTATTCTGTGGAACATCAGCTGAAAAATGTCTCCACCTCACAGCTAATAGGGCATCATTTAGCCATTTTTATGGCTCAAATCCCACAGTAGAAGCCCAGCTTCTAGAGAGAATACATTTCATTCCGGATCTCTCTTTGCAACTGATTCCAGATCCTATGATGCCAGGTTTGACTTCCCTGTAGTAAGAGTACAGTCTTTTTACCTGACAGACTGCTCATAGTAAGTGCCAGGGTCATCAGCAACTGTCTCTGGTGTCTGCTGTCTTTCCTCAGGTTCCTCCACCTCCTCCTCAGATTCTAGAACGGATTAGGGAAAGAGGAGAACTCGCGTTACACCTCCCACGCTGTCCAAGCTCAGCAAAGGGATTCTTTCACAAAACACACGTTTTTGAAGTTTTATTTATTTTAGTATCACTGCAGGAAGGAGGACCATGCCAGCAGCTACAAGAGTTTCAGCCCATGCTGAAGTGCCAGCAGCAGAGAAGAGACAGGAAAAAAAAAATTACAAGGAGAGACCATTTGAACTTACTGAAAATGCATCTTCTCCTAACAATCTCCTCGCTCTGAGAATTAAGAATTAATTGTGCCCTCTAATGCCACAAAAGCGGTCAGGAGCAGAATTATCCAGGCTCCTGGTATGGCATTACGCCCCATATTCTTCAGAAAGATATGGTTTTGGTATGAATATGGCACAGCTAAGATGTATTTTATGCAAGATAAATCACATCAGCCATCACTGGAAATATTATGGTTTACTGACTGTGGTTATTCTATGTGTATGCATGTATCATTTCTGTGCCTGAAGTTAGGAATACCGACTACATACCAATTACAAAAGCATTTACACACCAGAAGGCCCACTGAAGGAAATGCAGTCAGCTTGGCTGGTTAGTCAATGAGCCATTGGGGAACAACAGCACTTAAGATGCTAATCTTCTGCCTGCTTCAAAAAGTTTCCTGGGATGCTGCTAGCTGACACACAGGGTTGCTTTGACACCGCAGGATCATGTGATCATGTCACCAGCTACTGGATTCTATCTTGGACTGCATGTCATTTTCCACGGTTTCACAGGTGTTGGGGATCAAGTGGGAAACAAACCATTCCCGCCATATAAAAGGAAGTTCTTCTTCACACAGCGTGTTGTCAACCTGTGGAACTCCTTGCCAGAGGAGGCGGTGAAGGCTAGGACTATAATAGAGTTTAAAGAGAAGCTAGATAAATTCATGGAGGTTAGGTCCATAAAAGGCTATTAGCCAGGGGATAAAATGGTGTCCTTGGCCTCTGTTTGTCAGAGGCTGGAGAGGGATGGCAGGAGACAAATCGCTTGATCATTGTCTTCGGTCAACCCTCTCTGGGGTACCTGGTGCTGGCTACTGTCGGTAGACAGGATACTGGGCTAGAAGGACCTTTGGTCTGACCCAGTACGGCCGTTCTTATGTTATGTAAAACCCATTTAAAAGCTATAGAGTGAGATAATCAGAGACGGTTCTTGTCTTCACGTTAAACCCCCAGCCAAGATGACTGCAATATGCAGGGCCATCCCTAGAGGGGAGCAGGGCCTGGGGGGCACACCCCCTGCTCAGGCCGTGCTCTCAGTCCTCCTCACCTCTTCCCTGCTATGCTCCACTCCCCTTCCCTAAGCCCCCTCCACGCAATGCAGCCTAGGGGACAAGCGGGGTGTGGAGTCTGGCACTGGCAGCAGGGTTGGGCCTGTCCTCACCAGCAGTGCCAGAGGGAAGAGGAGTGAACCAGCCCCAGCCACTTTGTTCTCCTTCCTAGCACAGGTGAGTGAGGGGCGGAGGGGGTCATAAGAACGGCCAGACTGGGTCAGATCAAAGGTCCATCTAGCCCAGTATCCTGTCTGCCGACAGTGGCCAATGCCCGTTGCCCCAGAAGGAGGGAACACAACAGGGAATCAAGTTATCCCTCCCCTGTTGCTCACTTCCAGACAAACAGAAGCTAGGGACACCATTCCTACCCATGTTGGCCAATAGCTATTAATGGACCTAACCTCCATGAATTTATCTAGCTCTTTTTTAAACCCTGTTAAAAGTCCTAGCCCTCACAATATCCTTTGGCAATGAGTTCCACAGGTTGTGTGCTGTGTGAAGAAAGACTCTCTTGTTTGTTTTAAACCTGATACCTATTAATTTCATATGGTGACCCCTAGTTCTTATGTTATGGGAATAAGTAAATAACTTTTCCTTATTCACTTTTTCCACACCTGTCATGATTTTATAGACCTCTATCACATCCCCCACTTAGTCTTCCTCTTTTCTAAGCTGAAAAGTCCCAGTCTTTTTTCTCTCTCTGCATATGGGACCAGTTCCAAATCTCTAATAATTTTTGTTGCCTTTTTCTGAACCTTTTCCAATGCCAAGATTTTTTTTTTTTTTTTTTTTTTTTTTTTTTAAGATGAGGCTGCCACATCTGTATGCAGTATTCAACATGTGGGCATACCATGGATTTATATAGAGGCAATAAAATATCCTCTTTCTTATTCTCAATCCCATTTTTAATTAATGTTTTTTTGACTGCTGCTGTACATTGAGTGGATGTTTTCAGAGAACTATCCACAATGACTTCAAGATCTCTCTCGAGTAGTTATAGCTAAATTAGTCTCCATTATATTGTATATATAGTTGGGATTTTTTTTCCAATGTACATTACTTTACACTGATCAACATTAAATTTCATTTGCCATTGTGTTGCCCAATCACTTGGTTTTGAGAGATCTTTTTGAAGCTCTTTACAGTATGCTTCAGTCTTAACTACCTTGAGCAGTTTGGTATCATCTGCGAATTTTGCCACCTCACTGTTTGCACCTTTCTCCAGATTGGTCCCAGTACAGACCCTGGGGGACAACACTAGTTACCTCTCTCCATTCTGAGAACTGAGCGTTTATTCCTACCCTTTGCTGTCCACCTCTTCCCCCAAAACACAGCTGAGAGCCAGCAGAGCATGCTGGTAATGGGTCACTCCACTTCCCACTGCTGCCTGTGAGCATGGGGGTAATCCTGACCCCCTGCTGCATGTGGCTGGACCCTCTGGCGACCCCAAAGCATCGCGCCTGGAGCAGCTGCCCTAAACCATTCAACAGACTGGACGCCTCTGGCTGTAAATAACTAATAGTGAACTGGGGAGGAAAGGACTGAACCCAGGCTGGAAAAGGTGTCTAGCCTGTGAAAACAATGCTCAATACAACATTTAGGGTGAGACGTTACCAGATTCTTTAAGGTTAGTTGTATGTTTGTTTTATTCGCTCAGTGATCTGCTTTCCTATGTGTTTTCTATGCCTTATCATCACTTAAAATCCATCTTTTGCAGTTATAAAATTGTTTTCTTTAAACCCAGTCTATGGAATTCATAATGGAGGGGAGGAAAAGGGAGGGAAGCCAAGCAGCTGTTCACATCTTCCTCCACACTGAGGGCGCAAGGAAGCGAATTTCAATGAGCTTGGGTAGCTCAAGACAACACAATTTTGGATTTGCGCTCCCGAGGGAGAACGCACATGAGTGCTGAGCAATTCCTTAGCTGAAAGCCTTCCCATGCAGTGCTGATCTCAATGTCCGTGTCATTCTGCAGCCGGATGTGTCCCAACCTGTGTGTGTGTTAGAGGAAGCTTGGGGGCCTGCCTCAGCAGGAGAGTGCAAGGGAGCCAAGGCTGGTGGAATGGGTGTGTCCAGTAGGGATGTAAAATCCTATTTAATCAGTAACTAGTTAAACTTTGTTTAACTAGTTAACCACTTGCACAGAGGTGGGGGGGGGGAGGGTGCTGCTAGTTAATCATAGCTAGCAAGCATCACCCGGTAAGGCTGATGCTTTCCAGTTAACCCTTCTCCTCCCTAAGCCCTAGTGTATCAGGTAGCATCCTCAAGTGGTCACACCTGGTACATACTTACCCTCTGGAGGCTCAGTGTCCGAATCACCAAAAACCTCATCTTGATAGCGGAAGATGTCATTATGGACATAAAACTTGTTAGCAACAGAACCCTAGAGGCAAACAGGAATAAAAAGTTCCATTTTATTCAGTCCCAGGATGAAACATTACATGATTGTGAAGAGATTACAGCCATAGCGTCTGATCCTGGTCACAGCTCTGCCCCTCTTAAGATACCTGGCAGTGTGCAAGTAGCAACTGCCCCAGCAAAGCGAACCAGCAAAGTTGCATCTACACTTCGGGCGTGTCTACACAGCAGCAGAACTCAAAATAAGATATGCAATTTGAGCTGCACAAATTGCATATCTTACTTCGATGTTAATTCGAATTAGCTCCAAGTGTCAAAATAAGGGGTCTACACAGCACAAAAATTTCGGAATAAAGCGCTCTTCCGAAACATCCCTTACTCCTCGTAGGATGAGGTTTACAGGGATGTCAGAATAGCGAGTCTGAAATAACAGGCTTGCTGTGGAGACGCGAGATGGCTGCTGCAGAATACTCCAGCATCCCAAAATAGCATTGCCATGTAGACTAGACGTAGCCATAGTTCCCAAGCATAAGGGACATTCTTGTACAGGCCATGAGAGAACACTGGTCGGTGATGCACTCCAAAGGATCACCACACTAGATGATAAAGAGCACATTTGTAGGTGAGGCTGCCCTAAGCTATGATAGAGCTGGTTTGGCTTCCAGTCAAGCAGAAAAATCAAGGGAGTTGAGAGGCTGCTCTGTATCACTTTCCGCCCTCCATTCCATGTACTACACTAAGCAACTTGGCCAAACCTAGGGATCTGGGCCACAGCAATTAAGGAATATTGCCATTTTATGAGGAAAAAAAGCCTCATTGTCAAGATGAAAAATTCATGAAGTGAGTTCATATTTGATTTGACACATACAATTTTTTTTAAAAAAAACAAAGGTTTGACACACTTGTCAAAATGAAAATACTGTTTGTATTCTGGTGGAGAGGCTGGTATGATGGCAAGCACACAGCTGTAGGAGACAGAGGACTATGCCATACACAACACTCTGCAGAAAGCAATAAGACACTGAATAGCTTTTAAAATGGTTCTTGAAGCAGAAAGGAAAAATGCTATCAGTCCAAACAAGCAGTTATACCTTGCTTCATTATGGCTGATAGATCAATAAGGCCAAATTAAAGCCAAACCAAAGGTCAATACCTGCATCTACCTATGGATTTACAGAATAGTGTTTTGGAGGCATTCCCAGTAACAAAATTGCAAATCGATCACAACTAAAACAGACAGATTTGGAGCTGCTCTAGGATAATTCACAAATATTGTACATTAACTTGAGAAATTGGGATGTTTACTGTGTTAATATAGTAGGAGAAAAGCAGGAACGAAACAGAATGGCTCAAGATAAACGACTCCTGATAAACAAAAAGGGGTATTAAGAGACAATGCTAGAATGTTACAAGCCTGAGAATCAAGTTGAAGACTACAAAAGTTTAAAATGGGACTCAAGAGGGGCAAGTCAGTTCAGGAAATGCAGCTCCAACCCAGGACCTGCTTTGGCGTTGGAGGACAGACCTGCCTTCACTACCACCGGGATGAGAAGTGTATAGGTAATAGACATATGTAATTATTTTACTGTGTTTCCTCAGTTTTATTTTCTACTTTTAGACACAAATAAGTTATTTTTCAATCTGAAAAGTGTCAGAAGACATTCATTCCAGTCTATAAAAGCAGTTCACGCTTGGTAATCGGTATCTGGCTAGCACACCACAGCTCACGTGTCTGACTGGACTTCAAAGAAAAAGCTGATCAAACAGCAGAGGTTCTCAAACTCTGAGTCAGGACCCCAAAATGGATTATAACCCCATTTTAATGGGGTTCCCAAAGCCAGCATTAAACTTGCTGGGACCAGGGCTGAAGCCCAAACTGCACTCAATCTGGGGTAGTAAGGCTCAGGCTGCAGCCGGCCCCCCCCTTTCTTCTTTCCCAGGGTGGTAACTTGTCAGAAAAGGGGGGGGTGTCGTCACAGTGCAATAAAGTTTCAGAATCCCTAAAATTCAAAACAGCCAGCTCTTGATGAATACCAAGAAATTAATGAGTAACTTAAATGACATCCTCAAAAGCATCCTAACTTTCTGTTTAAGTCTAGCGCCTCAATGCTTGCAGAGACAGAAGAAGTCTTTGCAGAGATGCTGCATACTAGTAGTTTCTCTAATGGTGCTCATTTAAGAAGTAGTATTTAAACTTTTTATGTTTGGAATTCTTTAACCGAGCACAAATGCAGGAGTGGGATTTTAGATCATATTAAGTCCAATTAGGAAAGGCTGGAGACATGCCCAGTTACATGGCCAATTCCCTGGAAGTGGTGTGTCTACTAAACTCCACACAATGCAGAAATAAAAACATGCCCCCCACATAGCAAGACAAGAAGTGGTCTGCAATTTAGTTCATCATTGTGATTAACACATAGAAAGAGATAACGATCTGTTACCTTTTCTGAGTCGTTGCTATGAACTACTAAAACTGAAGAGAGATGGGAGCTACAGCTTCCCAAATGTAAATTGGAAATTGCCAAGTTAAAAATGCCACTCAATTACCATCTCTCTTTCTTTACTCCCACTTTCAACTGTCACTCGGATTTTGAAAACTGCTCTTTTTTTAAAGTATCTGCAACGGTAAGTCAATAACATCAGAAAGCTTGGAATGCAAGTCTTCATAGATGTTTGAGATATTAGTTGTGAGATACAACTGTTAAGTTGGGATCTGCAATATTTTCAGAATACCTACCTAGGCAACATTTTAATGACACTTACTGACCACAACTCAAAATGTTACATCCCTTTCTGATGCTGTTGGAGGTCAGCATAAACAGTTTAAAGTAATATAGCTTCTTAAAGCATTTGCAACAAGACATTGGTGGACTCTTGTGCAAAAAGAGTCTTCAGATTCTGAAGTACGTACAACTATTTTCATGTCAGTGGTACCACAAGGTAAAAGCAACAGCTGCACTCTAAGTCATACCTCAGGAGCAAGTACAAACGTCTGCATGAATCTGCGCACTGGCTGCATGTTATTGGAGAGTTCTCCCATCACCTGGACAACAACACCATCATTAAGAGTAGCATGGGCATCCACATGACGGATCTTTGTGTGGCAGTCTTTAAAGTTCAGTGACAGCACCTTCTTGTGGATGTCCTGCAAAAGGCAGAAAGATTCAGTTACCCATTTTCTAAGTAAATACAGTTCATGAGAAGGACCTCTATAGAGTAGATTGGAGGTAGGGGTTGAGAGAGTATCAAGTTCAGTATGAGGCTTAAGAACCTAAGAATGGCCGTACTGGATCAGACCAACATCCATCTGGCCCAGTGTCTCATCTTCGGATAGTGGCCAATCCCAAGAAGGAATGAACAGAATAGATAATCATCAAGTGATTCCTCCCCTGTCACTTATTCCCAGCTCCTGACATAGCTAGGGGCACCATTCCTACCCATCTCGGCTAGTTGCCACTGATGAACATAAGAACAGCCATACTGGGTCAAGCCAAAGATCCACCTAGCCCAGTATCCTGTCTGCCAACAGCGGCCAATGCCAGATGCCCCAGAGGGAAGAAACACAACAGGTAATCACGTGATCCTGTCACTCATTTCCAGACAAACAGAAGCTAGGGACACCATTCCTATCCAACCTGGCTAATAGCCATTGATGGACCTATCATCCATGAATTTATCTAGCTTTTTTTAACCCTGTGAAGGCCAGGACTTTAACAACATCCTTTGGGCAAGGAGTTCCACAGGTTGACTGTGCAGTGCCTGAAGAAAGACTTCCCTTTGTTTGTTTTAAAACTGCTACCTATTAATTTTAATTTGGTGACCCCTAGTTCTTATATTACAGGAACAGGTGAATAATTTTTCCTTATTTACTTTCTCCAAACCAGTCATGATTTTATAGACCTGTATCATAGACTCCTCTTTTCTAAATTTTAAAGTCCTAGTCTTTTTAAACCTCTCCTCTACAAGGCCATAGTCCAGAAGCCACAGCCCCTTGGTACAGATCTTTAAATTTTCCTCAATACTTTCACCTGTCACTGTTTTGATCTCTCCAGGACAGCCTGCTGTTTGGCTTTTTTCCCTCCTCCCTCCCCCAATTTTGATGCCACTTGCAAAATTGATCATAACTGAACTTACATGTAGGCAGCATCCAGACAGAGAAACAAAAGCCCAGGAAACCATACTATGAGCTTGTTCCTCTGAGTGTAGGCAAGAGTCAAAGAGGACACTTGAATTTTGCTTTCGTTTGCAGATGGCATCCCTGTTTGAATACCATTAAATGCTTCACCACTGTGACAGCATGACCCAGGGCACTCTGCTTCATGTGGCATTACTGTCAGGATTTCATATCTATCTACAAATTCTGTAGCAGTTCACAGTTTTAAGAACATGTGACCAGTTTGCCTTCCAAGCCCAACAGAATGGCTTTTCTTTCAAATTAAATTCTGAAGTCTGAGACTAGGCTTGTCCAAGATGATCATATTGCACCAATTAAAACTACAACCACCCCAAAGAGTATGTGCGCACGCACACACCCTCAGTATCATCTAATACAGTGGTTCCCAACCTTATATATACTGCAGGAGTGGCAAACCCAGTCACAAACTTTTGGTGGGAACAGTAACATTGTTTGAATATTTGCATAAAATCAAAGCTCCAGCCCCCAGAGCCACCATGAACAGCTGACTTCAGCTGTGGCAGCTGCCCACCACGTGGCAGCAGCTGGAACTGAAGCCAGCTGTTGTGCAACGGCTCTGGGGGCCGGTGCTGGGATACAGATCGGCCCCCTGAGCTGCCACAAAGCAGTCGGCTTCAGCTTTGGCAGCCACCAGCTACATGCCTGGGGTATACCCCAGCCCTGGTGCCACAGCAGCCAGTATGGACATGGCCTGGCAGTGTGTCGCAGCTCAGCGGCCAGCAGTTTGCAGTCCAGCACTGGTCCACAGACCAGCAGTTGGGAACCACTGATCTAACAGACGGTTCTGCTTCAAACACTAAACAAGCCAGATGATTTTAGAGCAGAAAAATCATTTACATTTGAATATTTAATTCCTTGCAAAAGCATTTCACTCAGTTTTACAAATGCTTACAGATTGCCCATAGACAGCATCAGCTGGTTTTCCATTAGAATCCAAGCCACCATGGACATAAGAAGAATTCTTTCCATAAAACCTGTAAAAGAGGGAACCATTTATACATTAAGCCTTGTTGCATTAAAAATTGAATCATATTACTGGTCTTCAGCAGACAGTATTGTACAATAAAAATACTATACCTGAACTAAGACGTATTAAAGGCATACAGTCAAGATTGCTCAGTCCAAAATGTCACTTGCATGCAAATCCAAATTCCAATTTGCAGGGTTCTGAAAATCTGTGGATATCTGCAGGTATCACATCCATGAACGTGGATGCTGATCCACAGCTCACTTTTGCAGATATGGATGTGGATACAAATTCTGTATCTAGAGTTCTGCCTATTTGCATGTGTCTGCTTTATATCCACAGGTAACCACATCCATGGCTTGTTTTTGCAGATACGGATGGGGATACAAATTTTGTATCTGCAAAAACAAGCCATGGATGTGGTTACCTGTGGATATAAAGCAGACATATGCAAATAAGCAGAGCTCTAGATACAAAATTTGTATCCCCATCTGTATCAGACAGGGTTCTACCTATTTGCAAGTATTTGTTCTTCAAAACCAAAATTCTTCATTTTTCCCTACTGCAAAGTACAGAGTTTAGCACAGAAATTAATATTCATTGAACAGGCCATGGAATTTTCTGATCCCCTAAAATAATTTAAAGGGTGTTTGAAGGCACCTGGCCAGTTCCAGATTCTCTGGATTCATTTTAGAAAGAGTACTCTGGAATTTTTCATACTCCCAATGGAGTCTAACTAAAAAACTCAAGCCACTGGTAAAGTTGCAAGACATCAGTTTTGACACACAACAATACAGGCAGTCCCCGGGTTACGTACAAGATAGGGACTGTAGCTTTGTTCTTAAGTTGAATTTGTATGTAAGTCGGAACTGGTACATATTGTAGGGGAAACTCTAGCCAAACATTTCTCCAGAGCTCAGTTTTATTCTCCCACACCTCACTTCCCTCAGTCCTTTATTCTCAAGCTGAGGTATCTGCTGAGAAAAGCCGCTCTGCGTCTCCCTGGTCTGCTGGGGGGGGGGGGGGGGGGGCTAGCTTCGCGTCTCCCTGGTCTGCTGGGGGGAAGCAGCTAGTGCGGGGTTGCCTCACCCCGTTTGTAAGTAGGGATCCGATGTAAGTCGGATCCATGTAACCCGGGGACTGCCTGTACTCTGGAAAGTGACCTCTAGTAACAGCAGTGCTCATGTTTATTGCTTCAGTAATTTCTAGATCAAAATTTGCTCAGTTAAAACTCTTTTTACCCCAATTAACTGCTAACCCTGTAAAATTACCCCTGTTGACAATGTTGGAGCAAAAAAAATGCAACTTGACTTTTACATGCTAAGAATTAGTAAGTGGAACATGGTTCAGTTGACGGCCAATTTTACAGACCTTTTCTGACCATACTCACTCTATATTGGTTTTATAGGAGGAAGAAATAAAATGTATCAAACAAAAAACTGAGCAAGCCATGCCAGCCCTAAAACCACGATTCACCTAAGAACAGCCCCAATGATCTTACAGGAGACCAGATGACTGTAGAAAGCCCATTTTTAAAAAGGTACTCAGCATGCCAATGTGTTTAAATCTCATCCAAGGATGAGTACTTGTGCTGGCTGGAGAAACTTTAACAGGACCATATTCTGCTGGAATATGCAGTTTCCTCAAAATTTAAATCCTGAGACACATTTGGTTGGTTTTGACAGAATTTTGTTTTGGATGAAAAAAGTTCTGACTATACCCATTTTGCTATGCTCAGCACATAAAGCTGTTCAAAAACAAAATGTTGTTTTGAATTTTTTATAAATACAAGTAAAAAAAAAAATCAAACAAAATGATTTAAATCAACTAACTATTTCTTCCCTTTTTTTGAGAATTTAGAAATTGCCAGAAGCCAGGAACCCTGTTCAGGGTCAGGAGCAGCCTCTGCCCAGGGCAGCAGGAAGGGCCCCTGCCACCTGTTTATTCAGTTAACTAGGTAAACTTAACCCTTACCCAGTTTAGAGATGAAAATCCAATTTAATTAGTTGTCTCTGCTGCTGCTGTTTTGGAAAACTGAACAGCAGCACAGATAGGCAACTGAAGTGGTCAGGAAAGACAGCCAAAAAGCAGGAAACACCCCCTTTAACCATTAGAATCATCAGGTGATTGGAGGAGCAAAAGAGAGTTCTCTCTTCTACCCAAGAGACAGAACCCACCAGTATGGTCCACCACAGCTCCCTATCAAGAACCTTGTCACCCTTCCCAAGCAGCTGGGATTGGTGCTAAGCTTTGTAGCATCTTCATGTGTTTGTCTCCCACACCACCATGCTCTAGGTTAATCTCTAGCCCTTGGGCTAGCAAGTGCCTTCAGGCAATATTTAGTCAAATTCTGATCATTTATAACCAGAATATTTTATTAACCTAGAGACTTTAAAAGCTACTACTGTGAAAAACTGCAGACAAAGCTTCCATTTTATAGCTCCTTCTGCAATTTGCCAAAATAGCAGTAGCATTACAGGGCAGAGAATTTTGCCAACAGGTAAGAACAAAATAAAAAACCATGGGCATATGCAGCAAACTGCCTGGGCTAAATGAGGGAGTTAGCTGTTCTACACACTTGTGAACAATTATAAATCATTTTCACTGGATACCTAGTGACATTTATGAATTAAAAGGGGTTTCAAGATTGAAAGAGTTCTTAACTTATCTAGCGTGGCGAGGCATTACCCCAAACAAGAATAAGTCTGCCAATAAATGATGTATTTATTATCAGGATAGACCTGTTTAAGTCAGTACCTAATTTAAATAATTGACTTTAACTTTATTTATTCTTGTTTTTCTAAACAATGGTCGGTTTTCACTGAATGCAAATCAACATGTTTTATACCAATGAAATACATTTTATACTAAACTTGACCTTTACATTAGCAAAAAGTCAGTTATAGAGTGACTATCACAGTTCATTACCAACTACACGGTAAACAAACATGATTGAAAACAGGCTCTTCAATTTTAGCAGCCAAAGGTGTAACACGATCCAATGGCTGGAAGGGGAACAGACAAATTCAGACAAGAAATAAAGCACGGGTTTCTATCCACTAAGACGGGGTTTATCAAACTGTACTCTGCGGAGCCTGGGGCTCGCACAATGGGTCGAAGGGCTCCACAAGAAAATATTAATGACAGTTGTATGACCCTGTTATTTTGTTATTCATTTTCTGGTTCATTTTTTAATGAAACTATTTATAAAAGAAATACAAAAGAAATAAATAGAATTCTAAACTTTGTCTATTTGGGTACCTACAGAATTAAAAATCATGATATTTTAAGGGCTCCACCAAGTTTTCAGGACCCAATAGGGACTCCCCGGCCAAAAGTTTGGGAAATCCTGAGTTTGGTAAATTGTTCCAGTGGTTAATTACCCTAAGATTGTGGTGGACTCTCCATTACTGGTAATCTAGATTAAATGTATCTTTCAGACAGACATCCTAACAGCACTTAATTCAGGAAAATTCTATGACTTGCATTAGGCAGGAGGTCAGCCTACAGGTTGAACCTCTCTAGCCTGGCACCCTCAGGACGTGACCAGTGCCAAATCAGAGAATTTGCCGAACCACAAGAGGTCAATATTGTCTAGCACCGTGGTCACCAACCAGTAGATCGCGATCTACCAGTAGATCTCAGGGGCTCTAAGAGTAGCTCTTGAGCCCTCTCTGAACTGCGCGCCTGCGCAGTAAGTTTACATTAGATTTCCTCATTTGAGGAGCAGCTACTCACCAAGCAACAACACAGGTGAGTAGCTGTGAGGAATGGTGGGAGCTGGGAGGCTGGGAGGGCTGAAACACCCCAGCCAGCTGACTGTGGCTTTCAGCTGATAGAGGCTGCCCCGCGCTCCAGCTGATCGGCAGCTTCTCCTCTGCGCATGCCCACATGGAGCCTGGCTGAGCGCCATGGCCAGCTGGCCGGGCAGCCACTTCTCTTCCCTCCAGCCCGGCTGCCCTGCGCTCAGCCCAGGGAGGTTGCGTCTAGCTCCAGCTGTGTTGGAGCAAGCTTCCCAGGCTGAGCGCAGGGCAGCCAGTTGGGAGCGAAGAGAAGCGGCTTCCCGGCCAGCTGGCCATGGCACTCAGCCAGCGTGCACCAAGCTCCACGTGGGCTGGCACAGAGGAGAAGCTGCCTGGCCATCTGGCTGTGGTGTTCAGCCCAGAGGAGGCTGAACCACGCTCCAGCTGGTCAGGCAGCTTCCTTTCTGCACCTGCCCACGTGGAGCTTGGTGCACCCTGATTGAACGTCATGGCCAGCTGGCCGGGCAGCTACTTCTCTTCCCTCCAGCCCAGCTGCCCTGTGGTCAGTCTGGAGGGAGCGCGGGTCAGAGGCTTCTCTCCATGGCTGGTGTAGGGAACTCCCTGCCCCCAAACCTGTCCCTTGCCCACCTGGCCCCCCGTTCCCTGTCCCTTGCCCCCCCCACCCCGCTGCAGAAACCTGCTCCACCCCGCAGAAACTTGTCCCCTGGCACCCTGCCCCCCCTGAAGAAACCAGTTCCTTCTGGCATCCTGTCTCCTACTGCAGAAACCTGTCCCCCTGCTTCCCTCTGCAAAAACCTGTCATCGTCCCCCAGCACCGTGTCCCCTGCTGCAGAAACCTGTCCTGGCACTCTGCCCCCTCTCCCCTGCACCCACTGGCACCCTGTTCCCTGCCCCAGAACCCACTAGCACCCCTCCCCAGTACTGTGTCCCCTGCTCCCAAATTACTTTTCTATGGGTCAGTGACCCCTGACTGAAGGCAGGTTCCCTGACATTCTCATAAAGACAATGCAGAAACCGTGTGTGTTTAACATAGTATTTTATTTAAAAATGAAGCCTGGCCAACAAACCCCCAATTGCGGCCAAGCCCCCATCTGGCCACAACCACTCCTGCATTCCCCCTTCCCCAGACCCTAGAATTGAGCTTATCAAACACTGGAACCCCCTGCCCTGAGCCCCTCTCATACCCCAACCCAAATTCCTGCACCCTCACATCCACAAGCCTGTGGCTTGCTTAGTATCCCAACACTGCCCAGCCTGGAGCCCCCTCCCCGAACCAGTGTCCCCTTCTCCACCTCCTCCTGCATCCAGATTGCCTCCCAGAGCTTGCATCTCTCACCCCTTCCCACACCCAAATCCCTCATTCCCACCCCGGAGCCTACACGTCCTGTCTCAACACAGCAAGGGTCCAGCTAGACTGCAGGAGTTTTTCAGGATTCTGGAGATATCCCAGAAAAACTCGTCTGCATCCAGGGTTGCGTTTGTTCTTCCGCTTTTTTAGTGGAAGAGCAAACAGGCTCTTTCGGTCACCCCTATATTCCTCTTTCCACAAGGAATAAGGGGGCTTCCAAAAGAAGGGGTTTTTTTCTGACATTTGCTCCAGTCTAGACAGGCCAAATGTTGGAAAAACCTCTTCCTACAGAAGAATTAAAAAAAAAAAGCGCCAGCAGTATAAGGATTGGGGATAGCAAGTGATGGAGAGGAGAATAGAGAGGGCGGGGCTTCAAGGAAGGGGCAGGGCAGTCGATCTTGGCTTGGTCTGTCATTTAAAAAGTGATCTTGGGTGTAAAAAAGTTGGAGACCACTGGTCTAGCAGCATTATCAGCACTTCCACAGCTTACTTGGCTGTTAGGGGACATTTAGTGGTAAATTAGAGCTAAATAACAGCACAGAACACAGAGTCAGGACTAGTGGCTGTAAACAAACTTTGTGGGACAGAGGAAAACCACACACGTAAGAAAACATCTGGCAAATAAAATCATGGTAGACCTGGGGATGTATAAAACTAGTTGACTATCCGATAAGCATATCAAAGGCAGCTGGGGGGGGGGGGAGGCGTGAGGAGGAGCCGGTGCTGGAGGGAGCCAGCTTAAAAGGCAGTTCCCCCCCAATACCATCTCTGCAGGGGGGCAGAGGCATAGCAAGGGACTGGGCGCAAGCCAAGAATCAGCTGATTCCCAGCCTGCACCTAGTTTCCCCTGCAACCACTGCGCTTCAGCCAGATACCTCTTAATGCATTTAAAAGGCAGAGCTGCAACGGAGTTAGCTCTGGGGGTCAGGAGCTAACCCCTCTATGGCTCTACAGTTTCCCCCCTTACTGACTAGTCAATTAGTTGATTAAACACAATTTAAAATCCCTAGCCAGACCACAGACTGCCAGACTAGAGAGGTTCAACCTGTAGATGATCATACAACCGACTCTTCTGGCCTCAATCTAGGAGTATCCAGGATGATACACAATACAATTGCTTAAATAAAGTGTGCATAGGTATACTACAACATACACCAATGGAGGTTTTTAAATGTTTACTTCTTTATTATGTTGGAAACTGAGGGATGTGTTTCTTATTGACTAAATGTTTCCTGAGGACGTGTATCAAGCGGCATTTGGACAGAACAGGAATTCTGTTACAAGCATTCAAAATGCAAAAGGGCCCATCTTTTAAGTTGAATGAACTTATCCATATTAAAATATTCTCTCTACACTAATTAACCTATAACCCAAAACTGATCAAAGACAACAGCTTTTCTGCACAACAGAAGCCAGAAGTAGACATTTTCTAGGAAGGAGCATGGCAGAAAGGGATCTAGGGGTTATAGTGGACCACAAGTTGAATATGAGTCAACAGTGTGATGCTGTTGCCAAAAAAGCAAATATGATTCTAGCTTGTATCAACAGGTGTGTTGTAAGCAAAACTCGTGAAGTCATTCTGCCGCTCTACTCTGCACTAGTTAGGCCTCAGCTGGAGTACTGTGTCCAGTTCTGGGCGCCACATTTCAAGAAAGATGTGGAGAAATTGGAAAGGGTACAGAGAAGAGCGACAAGAATGATTAAAGGTCTAGAGAACATGACCAAGCCAGGCTTCATGAACTGGGCTTGTTTAGTTTGGAAAAAAGAAGATTAAGGGGGGACATGATAGCGGTTTTCAAATATCTAAAAGGGTGTCACAAGGAGGAAGGCGAAAATTTGTTCCTCTTGGTTTCTGAGGACAGGACAAGGAGTAATGGGCTTAAAGTGCAGCAGGGGAGGTTTAGATTGGACATTAGGAAAAAATTCCTAACTGTCAGGGTGGTCAAATATTGGAATAAATTGCCAAGGGAGGTGGTGGAATCTCCCTCTCTGGAGATATTTAAGAACAGGTTAGACAGACATCTGTCAGGGATGGTGTAGGTGGAGCTTGGTCCTGCCTTGAGGGCGGGGGGCTGGACTCGATGACCTCTTGAGGTCCCTTCCAGTCCTATGATTCTATGATTCTTAAATATCAATATTCACTTTATAGTAAAGACTGAAAATAGAAATACTTAATGTAGTATGAGACATTGACAGTTATAATGCTTGAGCTGATTGTTAAAGTTAAAAGATGTTTTTCCTCTGAGTCTGCATACAATATAGAATTCCAGAATACTCTACTTCCTTACACTTCTTGGGACAGTTCAATGACAATGTGTCTTTTAAAAATAATTTAGTAGATTAAATTAATTTTAGACCTTAAAATAGGTTGCCATAATTTCAAATTTAATTATATCAATTAAAAACTTTAATCAACCATGGTTTTGAAACTAAATCTTAAGAATGAGACCTGAATTTAGTAAACAAGCTTCAGGCTAAACAGAACAGTTCTCCAAATTTAAGCACTATCCATTAGAAATACCTTAGATTAAAAAAAAAAAAAAAAAAAAAACACCTCTATGCTGTAATATTTTATTTTTGGTCCATTTGGTCGCAACTGAGAATTAATTTAATGTAAGATTAGAGTCCATCCAGCAAAAATTAGCACATTAAAAGGTATCCAAATCTTGCATCAGGCGAGCCAAAAGGAGGGTTTTGTTACCGTTTATAAACACGAAAGTATTGTTAAAAACATGCAAAGAAAAACAAAGTGAAACATTAAGCAGCATTACCTGTGAAGATAGTCAGGTGCCTGATTGAGCAGAGTATAATACTGCCTCACAAATTCCCGCCCGACCAGCAGGGGACTTGGCTTCTCCATCACCATTTCTTTGGTCAACTGAAAACTGAAAAACAAAAGCTTCATGAAAATTAGCTCACCATTTCATTGTACATATAGAGCTATGATACAAGAGGAAAGTATAGAATTACAATGAAAAACAAACACTGACATCTGTGGTTAATTTTAACACAATAATGTAATCCACTTTAATCGATAAGGTCGTACTATCATCAACTTTAAGGGGGGAAAACAATTGTGTGAACTTCATTTGAACAATAGGATTTCTGTCCATTTTTTTTAAATGAGGAAGAATCTAAGTGTCTTAAATTCCCAAATACCCTGGTAGAAAGCATACAAGTAAGATTCTTCAAGAGGATTTCTTAAGTGGTTAAGTCATTCACAGTAGATCCAAGCTCTATTTACCTTACCTGACTTCACAAGAAGAAAAATGTTTAATGGGACACTTTATGCTACTGTATTAAGTCCATTTTTGTCAACAGAACAAAACTCCTGCTGGGCTGTAATGCAATTCTGAACTCTCTCAAATTTAAACAGGAATACTGGATGATATTAATGCAGCCTAACAAAAGCGAACTCCTTCCCACCCATCTTCCCCACTTAGCTCATCATGTGTCAGCTAAATCCAACAGATAAGTCAAATGAGTTACAGCATACCCAGCCTAGGGCACGAACAAGTCTATTTACCTTACTGGATCAGTAATTAAAAAAAGAAAATCTTTGCTGCTCAGAGAGATTCACAAAACATCTAGCCTCTTTAAGAGAACATGTGACCCCTATATGCTTCCCCTCATTTATTCATATAAAATTGGTGCAGGTTACAAACCAATGCCAGAATTTTCTTGCTACCAGTCCTGAGAGCAAGTCGATATTGAAACAAAGCTGGGTGATTGTTGGGTCACACATTACCATTACAGCGAATGGTACTAGGATTTGTGCTTAGTCTGTTGTTGATGTATGGCAGAATACATGACAGCTGGCTCTCCTGCCACTGTATTAGCTCTGCAGTGCTGGCAGTAACAACAAACTTGGCTGGCTTTTTATAAACAGTTACCAAAGAGTCACATAAGGAGCAGCACGCCATCTGAAAGACACTTTTCCAGTGTACAATAACCTAAACCCTTCTCCCTGCCCCCAATCAGTGCTTTAGGAAGGGGACATGCCTGCACCCCCAACATCCTTCACTCTACCAGAACTTCACAACCAAGTTAATCAACAGTGCATTTTAGACCAATTTCATTCTTTTAAATTTGCACTACTAAAAATAGATTCAGGGCTGGAATCTGGTCTCCTCTAACAGCTCCAAGGGGCCATAACTTCCTGGGGAATATCTCCAGCACAGAAGCAGCATAGAACCTACATAGGCAGCCCTACTCTGCCCTCTGGCAGAATGCCAGCACGAAGGTATATTAAAAAAAATAGCTCCTCTGAACATTCTGTGCTACAACACAACCTATAGATGGTCAGGGACGGCTACACTAAGTCAGAAGGGCCTCCGGAGCTGCTTTAACTTATTCTGGAGACCGCATCAGACCAAGCCCAAGAGGTAGCCCAGATACACAGTGACTTGGCCCTCTACCTGGACTACACTTTTGTGCTACACCTCTGGAGAAGTTCAGCATAGGATCTCAAAAAACCCTCCCCCAAAACTAACATTAAAACAGCCATTTGGTATGCATCAAACCAATTCAACAAAGTCTGAAAGCAAGAGTCAACAGTTTTTGTATTTGACTTTGAGGACAAAAACAAAATTTGGGGATTAGAATGGTCCCATTCTCAGGGATGAGTTATCAAGATGTCCTGATATTATTCAAGCATAAGTTATGCATATCATCTATCTGTCCCTCCCTCTCTCTCTCTCTCTCTCTCTCCCTCCCCCTCTCTCTCTCTATATATATATGTATATATTTTAAGACATTTGTGCGTCTGTCTGCAAGCCCGTCCAAGAGCCTGTTTGTTCAGGGAACACCTCGTAAACAGTAGGAGCTAGGACCACCAAATTCAGTATGCAACTTCCTTTTATCCTAAGAACTAGGAGTCACCAAAAGAAATTAATAGATAGCAGGATTAAAAACAAACAAAAGGAAGTTCTTCTTCACACAGCTCAGTCAACCCCCAGGACTTTAACAGGGCTCGAAAGAGAACTAGATAAATTCATAGAGGGTATTAGCCAGAATGGGTAGGAACCGTGTTCCAAACCTCTGTCAAGAAGCTAGAAATGGGTGACAGGAGAGGGATCACTTGATGATCCCCTGTTCTGTTCACTCCCTCTGGGGCATCTGGCATTGGCCACTGTTAGAAGACAGGACACTGGGCTAGATCAGTGGTCCCCAACCATTTGATGTTGCCAGGCACCAGGGGGCATGGCCGTTCGCCCACCACGCACCTGGGGGCGGCAACCCCTCCAAGTGCTGTGCAGCTGGGGCAGCGCCCCGCCCACCCCCCAAGCGCCACACGCCCAGAGCGCGGGTGGCCAATCTGCGGTGCGCCCGGGGCCAGCTCCGGCACCATGCATGCGCCACATGCCGGGGCCAGGCCAGCCCCGAGCACTTGGTGGGCATACACAAATGCTGGCGCCTGCGGGCACCGTGTTGGGGACCACTTGGCTAGATGGACCTTTGGTCTGACTCAGTTTGGCTGTTCTTATGTTCTAAGATGAGGGTTTGCTTGTGCCAGAAAAATACTACAGTGCAGAGTAGCCATTGGGGGGGAGCCACACAAGGAAGACAGTCACCAGCTGGGATCAGAGCATGGCATCTTGTCGGCCATGGTAAGTGGGTCCCCCCCACCTGAATTCAAGAGTTAAATAAATAAAGTTAATGACCTCTGCCCAGATGCATTATACCCAGTTCCAGCATACTTAGGTTCTGATCCTATACTGCCAGAAACCACAAGTGTGTTTTAGGCAAGGTTATAGACAAGAAACCTCATCAAGCTTACACTGTGCAAAAGTCTAGTGGTCTATAACTAAGGCAATACCAGAATCATTTAGTGGGACAAATACTGTTTCCATAGGCATGCAGAGGGAATTACGGGCAAAGTTGAGGATGCAGCAGATACAAACACAGTAATTTCAAACTCCAAAAAGGGAAGTCACGAATATCACAAATTCTTAAGTCTTATTAGATGCTAAATATATTTCAGCTTTGTTCATCTGATAGCCCACAAGATGCCTCCTTCACTGCAGTAACCAAACCATGCAGACAAGGCTTATTTTACATTTGGCAGGATTTATGAATAATATATGCAAGTATTATGGCAGTCTCCAAAAACTCAGCTCTGACCAGGACACGACTGTGTAGTATGAAAATGTAGAAAATAATCCTTGCCCTGGAAGACAGTCTAAAAGACATGAAAAACAAAGGCTAGGGACAGGGATACAACACAGAAAAATAATATGGAGAGTCTTGATATAGTTTTGTAAGTTAAACATTCAGTTGTTTAAACTGGGATGGGGACAGATGAACAATGACAATGATTGCAGCAGCACGAAGGAGTAGGAAAAGGCAAGCAGGGAACAGCTAGCCATGACAGGCAACGAGGGATTTCTAGGCACCACATTAAAGATTTATCTTCCAGTTTCTTAAGATTCTATAGTGGCTGAAAAGCTTATATCAGGAATTTTGCCTATGCATAAAGCAATGGTGTGGGAGAGACTTCAAAAAAAAAGGGGGGGGGGTTAAAGTAGGGTTGTCCATCAGTTAATGGCATAACTTAACAAAAAGAAATCAATCTTGATTTAAAAACAAAAACAAAAAAAACCACACAATTAATTACACCCTAACCAATAGAATACCAACTGAAGTTACATTGAAAGAGAAGAAAAACATCTAAATATATTGATTTCTATTACACAGAATGCAGTGCTCATTTTAGATATTACAAATATTTGCACAATAAAATAGTATTTTTCAATTCACTTCAATTACTGTAGTGCAATCTCTATCATGAAAGCATAACTTACAAATGTAGTGTGTTCTGTTATATAACTGAACTCAAAACCAAACCAATGTCAAACTTATAGTCTTTAAAATCCATTCAGTCCTACTTCCTATTCAGTCAATTGCTAAGACAAAGAAGTTAATTTATATATGGGACACACAGCGGCCTGCTTATTTTCATCGTCACCTGAAAGTCAGAACAGCTGCTTGCGTGGCATTTTTGTAGCTGGTATTGCAAGGTATGTGTGACATGTGCTAAACATTCAGAATACTTTGGTCACCATTCCAGAGAACATGGTTTCATGCTGATGACGTTCATTTAAAAAAAAAAAAAAACCATACCACACCACCACCACACATGAAAATTTGATTTGAACTTCTTTGGGGAGAATTTATGTTTCCTGCTATTTTACCCACATTCTGCCATATATTTCATGATATGACTCTCTTATGATGACCCAGCAAAACGTTTGTTTTAAGAGCATGTTCACAGGAGATTTGACAAAACACAAAGAAGATACCAATGTGAAATTTCTAAAGATAGCTATAGCACTTGACCTATAGATTAAGAACATGAATTGCTGTTCAAAACCCAACAGGGATGAGGCGTGGAGCATGCTTTCCAAAGTCTTTAAAGAGCAACATTCTGACAGGGAAACTACAGAACCTGAATCCCAAAAGAGGAGGAACATAGGTCAATGCTGTGGTATTACTAGATCAGCTAGGTAAAGCAGGGTTAAGTTGTAAAGGGCTATTTAAAGATTATCTACAGGGATTAAAAGAAGATTTGTGCTCTTTCCCCCACCCACCTCCAAATGTATATAAAGAGTTCTAATTTGAGACTTTAAGAAACCTATTCATATTTTACCTTAGCAATATCACAAATTAAGGATGTTAAGAGAAAGATAAGTCAGCTAATCATGTAGTTGATACAATTTTAATCGAGTAGTCGATACGTCAATAGGTGAAGACTCTGTTCCAGCTCGCGCCAAGTCCAGGAGGTACCCGATGCAGCTTTGCAGTTTAAAAGTAGTAGGAGCCAGGTGCACAAATTTCACAGATGATTCATGGACAGGGGCTGCTTCGCAGGTCCAGGACTGTTGCGGCTCTGCATTATAAATGTAGTAAGAGCTGCCCAGTTATTACTACATTTAAAATGCAGAGTTGCAGCTAGGGTAGGTCCTAAACCCCGCACAAGCTGGGAATGAGCAAGCCCAGGATGGCCATGAACACAGACTGCTCTGGCCGCAGCCTCTGTCGGTGGTGGCTGGCTGTGAACAGAGGCCGCTCCGTGGAATGCGGAGCAGCCTCCGCTCACAGTGAGCCTGGACGGGTCACCAGCAGAGCCTGCTTCAAAGCAGCCTCCCCAGCCCCCTCCCCTCCCTCACCATGCTGCTGCCTTTAATAGGCGCAGCAGCACAGGGGGAGGACGACAGGCAGCATATTGCAGAGACTGCTAGGGAGAACCAGCTTTTAATGGATGGCTGCAAAAAGGGGCTTAGGGATCAAAGCTCTCATCCTTGCCTATCAGACCACTAGTAGGGATATAATAGTGTAGTTGATTATCTGAATAACTAATAAGCAAAAGCTTATAGGTTAATGCTATAGACTACATGCATTTTCCACCCCCAGCCCACACCAGTAAATTTTTTTTAGCAAGCTGGCCAGCAGTCAAACTCAGTCCTGGCTCACCCTGGGTCCAGGACTTACCCCTGCTGCAGCTCTGCATCTAAAGCATATTAGGACCCAGGAGGGAAGGCAGCTTGGCTCAGTTCCAGCTCACACCAGGTCCAGGAGCTCAAACTCCCTCCTCCACACCACCCCCCAAGACAGGGGTTGCTGTCTCTTCATCAGAGGTAGCAGCACAGGGTGACAGGCAGCCAGTCTGTGAGCGGAGCCGATTTTTAAACTGGCTCCCCTCAAAGACCAGCTCCAGCCTGCCATCCTGTACTGCTGCCTCTGATACAGCTGTGGCATAACATAAGAACAGCCCTACTGGGTCAGAGCAAAGGTCCATCTAGCCCAGTAGCCTGTCTGCCGACAGTGGCCAGCACCAGGTGCCCCAGAGAGGGTGGACCGAAGACAATGATCAAGTGATTTGTCTCCTGCCATCCTTCTCCAGCCTTTGACAAACAGAGGTCGGGACCCTTGGCTAATAGCCTTTTATAGACTTAACCTCCATGAAATTATCTAGCTTCTCTTTAAACTCTGTTATAGTCCTAGCCTTCACAGCCTCCTCTGGCAAGGAGTTCCACAGGTTGACAACACGCTGTGTGAAGAACTTTCTTTTATTAGTTTTAAACCTGTACCCATTAATTTCATTTGGTGTCCTCTAGTTCTTCTATTATGGGAACTAATAAATAACTTTTCTTTATCCGCCCTCTCCACACCACTCATGATTTTCTATAGCTCTATCATATCACCCCTCAGTTTCCTTTTTTCTAAACTGAAAAGTCCTAGTCACTTTAACCTCTCCTCATATGGGACCCGTTCCAAACCCCTAATCATTTTAGTTGCCCTTTTCTGAACCCTTTCCAAGGCCAAAATATCTTTTTTGAGGTGAGGAGACCACATCTGTACATAGTATTCAAGATGTGGGCATACCATAGTTTTATACAGGGGCAGTAAGATATTCTGTCTCTTATTTTCTATCCCTTTCCTAATAATTCCTAGCATCCTATTTGCTTTTTTGACAGCCGCTGCACACTGTGTGGAAGTTTTCAGAGAACTGTCCACGATAACTCCAAGATCTCTTTCCTGATTTGTCATAGCCAAATTAGCCCCCCCCCCCCAATCATACTTCTACATGCCTCACAATTTTATTCTTTACTATTGTTCAACTAAGTTGCCCGGTACTGCACTCAGCAGCGCAGAGTGGCAGGGGGCTTTTTGGGAGTGAGGCTGGGCCGCCCTAGCTGCCGGGCCCACCACTGGGAACTACAGAATAGTCAACTAACTGATAATTCATGAGGCTACTTGACTATTCAATTAACTGATATTTAACATCCCTAGCCACTAGGCTCAGCACATAGCCCCCCCAAACAGACCATGGGTATAACACACCAGACAAACTTACATTAAGGGCCATGCAATCGCTCCTCCTTCACTTGGAGAAGTCCCTCCAAAAACTCCCATGAGCTGCTCCTGTTTGCTAGTTCCAAATGAGGTGTGGGGTTGACTGGCCAGTTCGTAACTCTGGTGTTTGTAACTGAGATTCTACTGTACTTGCAAAGATATGGGGAGGGTTTTTTTAAACTTAAACTGAACCATTTAGGCATTAAATTTCAAAGGCCAAAGACCCTAAATGAAAAGAAAAGCTTTTATATAAAGGCAGATGGTAAGCAGAAAGCATTATAGGAAGTTACCTGTCTACAGACAATAGCACTGCTCTGTATTTTGACAGACCCCATGGGAGAATGTACTGTCTGCCTGTGAGAAAGTCTTACATGCTGGCCTTCCAAGCATAGCTAGTTTACAGTGAAGCCAACAGACTGCAGCAGCTGAATGGGCACAAACTGCTCTATTGTATCTAAAGAAACAATAAATCAAAAACCTCATCTCTTTGCAAGTAGGTGCACAAAGCTAAGTGATGGAATGTTTGACGCAAGGTCTTTTATCCATGAATAATGGAATCTGTAATGAGCTACAGTGACTGGTAGGTTAACTATTGCATTACTTTCTCCTGTGAAATACTAATGCAACATGTAAGTGACTGCCCACTGAAAACAGCAGCAGGTGAACCAGTCAACCAGCCCTAGGAGTAATTAAAAAGGACACAGTGTATGCTAATACAGTTAAGTGGAATACGATTACTAAACATTTTAACTCAAAATGTAGTTGTACCTAAAATAGTTTACCTGGAGAATCAGTATATGCTCATTTTAGCCATCCATCCACTAGGATTTCACTAAACTCTAGCCACAGTTGTAGACGGAAGGCCATATAACTTGTAGAGGAATGGCAGCACAGCCTAGTGGACAGAGCAATCGACTGCAATTCAGGAGATTTGAGACCTATTCCACGCTTTGACACTGCTAGGTGATTCTGGGCAAATCTCTTCACTGCTCCTGTTTCCCCATCTGTAAAATGGGGATAACGTACCTCACTGGCATTGAAAACCCGATGAAAAACATTATGAATTACTTTCTAGAGTACCTGGCAGGGTGAAAGGGAGAAGAGTTGTGAACCAGAGGCATATGTTCTCATTCAAGTAATATATGCAAGCCATCACAAGAAGAAAACAATTAAAATGTGTCCTTAAATTCTTCTTTGTAACACACAAGAAAACTTTGAGATGCGCAATGTTTTTGTTCAAGGACAAATGCTAAAAGGTCACTAAGACACATAAAACAGTTCAAAATTAAGTCTGAAGTCAGCATTGTGCAGACCAACACTTGAAAAAAAGTGTACTCCACCACTTCCCAATGGCACATGGGAAACCTTCCCAGACAGGTCTCTGCACGATATTAATCCCTAAACCACAAACTTCCTAAATGACTTCTGTTCTGCAGAATACATTTCTAGTTGTTGCTAGTACACCTTTCCAAACCTGAACAAGAGTAAATCTGGCACTGTGACAGCTTGTACACAAAATACAAGCAGCAAGAGCAGAGGACTCTAGCTCACAGCCCATCTACAGCCTGAGCAGTTCCACAATCCAGCCTGCATGCCTGTCCTCATGCAAGTCCCTGTGGTCCTTGGAGGCTAGCGGGAGGGTGTCCGTACACTTCCCCCAAGTCCAGTTCCTGCTCCACCCTCTCCCCCTCATTGCACTCCTTCCCCCAAACCTCCTGTCACGGAGTGTCGGGGGGTCCCCGACCTTGCACCCCCATCCACAGCCAGATGTGACTCTCAGCCGGCAGGTAGAACAGACGGTGTATTGGTTCAGAGAAACACAGCATACCTGCGGATCAATGTTAACATGGAAGCCAGGGCAGACTGCATTAGTTCTCTGAAGGGGGGGGGGGGGGCGTTCCCAGGCTCCACATCCCCTTTTCCTGCTCCAAGCCTCCTCTTTCTGCTAGCCCCAAGGAGACGACTCCTCTCTCTGGCCCTACCCCCCAGCCTGGGGCAGCTCCGCCTACCCCATCTCCCTTCTCCTGTGTCTGGCCCTCAGGTGTCTGGCCCCAATACACATCTGCAGTGAGTCATCAGGAACAACACATAACACAAGGCAGCACAGAGCGAACACAGGATTAGAAGTAGACGGCACCCTCACGTTACATGGCCTTGGAATTACATGGGGAGGGGAGTGTAGTCCTGGTGCAGGGTGGCAACAGGGGTCAGGCTCCCCTGCCATCATGGCAGCAGACTGGGACGTTTTGCTTCCCCCACATGGACCCAGAAAGCCACCCCAAACTGTGCTGTGGATGGGATGGCTCTGCACACACCTCCCCTAGGCCACAGGGACATTCCAGCAGGGGAGTCACTCTAGCCCCACTGTGCTGCCCGTGTTGGTGGCTGGGGTCCCAGGGTACTTCAAAATTGCATGGAGATGGCAGGCAGGACAGGGCCACATTCAGGAGGTCAGAGACAGGGGATGCATGGAGACCCTTACCCTCCAGCATCACTGCCAGAGCAGGGGTGCCCGCTGGCCCACTAGGAGAATTTGAGGACTAGCACTGACCATAAAGTAAACTGAGTTTGAGGCTCCAGAGCAAGAGCTAAAATAGCTAGTGATGTTCACTGCTATTTAAAATCCGAGAACAGTAGTGGATCAACTATGTTAATTTCATGCTACCTAGGCAGCACAGGAAGATGTTCATGAAGAAAAAAAAACCAATAATCTAAAGAAGGATACGGCAGATTCTTCTCCTGCTCCTCTCAGAGCAGCCGGGAAGCAGTGATTTGCAGGTATCTGTATGCACGGACGCAGGTTTCTGCAGCTCATTTTTGTTGAGATGGATGTGGATTAGGGATGTGGAAGCGTAACCGTGTACAGGGTTTACTGATGAGCCTGGATTCATCAGTTGAGGCTGCACGTAAGCATGCAGGTTAAGGTACACACGGGGAGCTGGCGACTTCTGCCCCGCATGTAACCACTGACATGGACAGCAGTTACACGGTTTCCTAATTAAACACGTTTTAACATCCCTAATGCGAATATCTGTGGATCATTTCTGCAGAGGCGACTGCAGATACCAAGTCTGTATCCACGCAGGGCTCTACTGAGAAGATCCTGGCAGAGAAAAAAATTAAAAAAAAAATTTCTTCCCCTACCTGCAGCTAGGGATATGGGAAGGTACCTACTAGAAGAACTAGATATAAAAGACACAGTCCCAAACAAGTAGGGCTCAGGGAAAACAACCTGGTGAAACTCCCAACTTTCTCCCATAATCAGCAGCTGATGATAGGAGGGTTCCAGGTTTCTCATTAAGAAGCTGCCCTTCCTCATGACATTTCATACTGGATGCCTATTAGGTAGAGACGTTTTTCATACCTTGGCCCAAACACCACATTGCTATACACTAGTGCTATCGGGGATTACAATATTTCAGTGAAAGAACAAGGACTAACCTATACAAAGTTCTTAATATTTTCAAAGATATATACAACAGGTTAGAACAGGGATTGGCAATAATTTTTAACAGGGGGCCATTCCAAGATTTTGGAAAGTGGTTGAGGGCTGCACTCTTGCAATGATAGGAATGGAGATGCAGGGTCTGGGATGGAGGTTGGGTGCAGAAGGGAGCTTGGGGTAAGGGACTGGGGTGCAGAAGGGAGACTGGAGTTGGGATGAGGTAAGCGGTTGTGACCTAGGGAAAGGGACTGGAGTGCAGGCGTTTGGGATGTGACCTAGGGTGGAAGGGGACTATGATCTGGGACAGGAGACTGGGGTGCCAGATCTGGGAGGGGATATGGGTGTAGGAGGGGGACAGAGTTTGAGTATGTTGAGTGGGGGGGAGGGGAGGCAGAGAGTTGGAGCAGGAAAGGGCTCAGGTGCCAGAAGCAGGCTGTGGACAAGAGACTTACTTGCCAGCTGCCAAACTAGCCTGCCTGCCTGCTGAGCTTAAAATGTTTCCCAGCCAGCCTGCCTGGCCATGTGCTTCATGAATAACTGAGCCTAGGAAAGGGGGCATGATTCTTCTTAGCTGCCTGTTATTCTAACAAGCAGCTCCCAGTGGCTGGTTTCTGCCAGAAACCAGCCAATGGGAATGTGCTGGGGGCTGTGTGGCTCCTAAAATTTCCCCCCTCCCCTCCAGTTTTAAAACAGAAATGGAGCCCTGCAGCATGGGGCTGCAGGGCAAGCTGGGGAGCCTGCCTGAGGCTCCCTGCTGCCTCTGCGGGCCAGATCCAGTGGCTTGGCAGGCCGCATCTGGCCCATGGGCTGTATTTTGCTCAGGCCTAGATTAGAAGTTAATTACACTAAACAGACTCTTCCCTATATTGCTGGAATCAAGATGAATGAGTAAGCAAGTAAACACAAGAACCATCACAAAAAAAGACTAATATACTTAGTGTTATTTTCACCTTAAGATAAGAAGTTACAAAATTTTCCATAGAAATCTTGATACAAGAGGGTCACAGGAACAAAGTTAAAAATTAAGTGTGTGGAATAGAGAAGTCTGTTTTGGTTTTACTTGCATTCTAAACACAAAAAATTCACAATTCCAGTTTTATTTCACCATTTATTTTTCTGACTCCCGCTGAAACTACGGACCACTACACAATGCACAAATTGCACCAAATTTGATTTTTCCCCTGCACTCCTGCTGCTGGGCTGATAGCAGTAGCCCCATTATTCTATGGGATTTTGACAAAAAATATTCAGCATTTTAAAATATTGTGCAGAATTTAAAATGTTTTGGCAAGTTTCTCCAGAATTGTCCAAAATTAGATGCACCGTGGACTAAGCAGTTTCACTTTCAGCTTTTCCTGCTCCTAGCACAAGGTTGCACCATGTGTTACAAACATTACTGAGTAATGTTTAGGTTTTTTGTTTTGTTTTTTAAAGGCCCATCTGCCTATAAGTTGAACATGAAAGCAGCTCTCCAACTCCACTTGCCCTCCAAATACCCAGACAGAATAAAAGCTTCTGAAAATTAATAGAAAATTCAATCATTAGGATTTGTAAAATCTTAGGACACAACCCTCTCCTACCCTCCCCAAAAAAATGCTGATCCGAGAGCAGGTATACGAAACCTCTGATCTGAGGTACTGGGCCACTGCCTGCAGAAGTTTACTGATCCTAACACCACTTGTATTGATTCTCTGGGGTCTCCAGTTCTGACAGCCTACAAAATATTTGAACCTAGAAGCATGAGGTGTCACTTTATTGAAAAAAATAAAATTTCTACGTACCATGTGCTAATTTAAGTAATTCAATACTCCTACAAGTCAGCTTTTTCCAGTATTTGTATCTTTTCTGCAGTTCCCTCAAAGCCAAAGAGAGTTGCTGTTGCTATATTATTGCCATAATAATCAGTTATTTTGACAGAACAGCAGCTACAATAGCTCAATGGAGAAAATTCATATTTATTATTAGGTCCACAGTTTTTCCATCTGGATTCATTGGGCCATTGCAGCTTCTTCTAAATACAGATGCAGGTCTTGTGTTAATAGGACTAAAAATACCTCATACTTTAAGTGGCAATACAAATATAACAAATAGTCTAGTAGCATCTTAAAGACTAACAGACTCCAGCCATCTGAAGAGGGTTGTGCCCACGGAAGCTACATGTACATGTTTTGTTAGTCTCTAAGGTGCTACTACACTATGCTGGTTTTTTTAAGTTTTTCCTGTTACAGACTAACTCGGCTACCCCTCTGAAGCTTTTTAATACAAATATAGTTATGTGCAAATGCTGTAACATATTGGGGGGCAGGCACCTCACAGGAGCTGGCTCAAACGGGGAGTCGGCTCTGTGGAAGGCAGTAGCAAGGGAAAGTGGCTCAGCAGAAGCCAGCACAAACCTGCCACATCCCCACACCACACTGCCTCTGTATTAAGGGGGGGAGGGGGGGAGAGAAAGGCAGCTCCATGGGAGCTGGTAAGTATGGAAGCCAACTTAAAAGCTGGCTCCCCACTCACATTGGCTCCCCACAAGCACCAGCTCTGTGGGAGGGTTAAGCCATACCAGCTCCGACTGCCTATGATACAGACACAGCAGCGGGGGCTTCATGTAAGGTTTAGGCTTTAGGTTTACAGCTCATTGGTTGATTGTGTGAACAGCTACATGATCACATCCCTACTTTAGACAGGAGAAAAAATGCTTTTGCCATTATGACAAGATTCCAGAAGCTTTGAAATTGGAGAGAGAGAGACAGTCTGTACCCCATGTTCACTCCTTTGACAAGATAGGTGTGCCTTGTGAGATAATTTGAGAGTTTCAGGCAGGAAGGTGCTCCAGCCCCCACCAGTTAACCTGAACCGGTAAGCCTCACCCATTAAGTGAGGCTCACTGGTTAGCCTGTCAAAGTCACTTAACTAGTGAGGTGAAGTTATTTTCTGGCAAGAAAGAAGGCACAGAGTAGGGAAAAATCCTGACCTTTTGACAAAAACAGATGGATTCCCATCCTCACAGACTTTGTCTTTTGAAGCTCAGACGGGGAGAATTCTCTAAGATGAGAAAAGAACTGTAACAAGGAGAGCAGATGTCCCAAATTCTCTTTCCCTCTTTCTATAAAAGGGGCAGGCTGATCCGGTCCACTAAGCTTTTTAATCTAGCCTGTGGCCTACCCTGCCAGGACCCTTGGGCATGGAGCAGCTCCAAGTGGCTCTCTGTACCTGGGGGGGGGAGGAGCAGCCAATGGGAGCAAAGAGATTGTATCATGGGCAGTGCGCAAAGCCACGCACACAGAGCACAGAGAGCCACACGGAGCAGCCAGCAACCAGGTTCCCTCTGGCACCCTCCCCCAGGTAACAACTCCCTCTCAGACTTCACATCCTCTCCTACCACCCCCCAGCCAGGCTCCTCTTCTGTGCCCATATCCTCTCCCAGACCCTGCATCCAAATTCTCCGTGGCAAGTCACAACCCCCCTCTCACCCAAACTCTGACCTCACACCCTTTCCTATACCCCAGAAACCTACCCCAAGCTCCCTTCCGCACCCCATCCATAGAGGTGTGTGGCCCTTGGCTACTTTATCTAGATATGGGTGACAGGAGAAGGATCATGTGAGGATTACCTGTTGTGTTCCCTCCCTCAGGGGCAGTTGGTATTGGCCATGGTTAGAAGACAGGATACTAGGCCAGATGGACTTGTGCTCTGACCCAATATGCCGGTCTTATGTAAATTTTGGAGTGCCTGCCCCCTTTATTATTGCCCACCTCTGCTCTATACCCATGGCATCAACAAGACCTGAGGAACAAGGAAGCAGCACTGGACTGGGAAAGGGATTTGGACTGAAACATTCAGTCAGCAGAACTGCTAAACATGTAAGGAGAGAGATCAATGCTTGGAATCAGGCATTAGTAGCATTTGACTTTTTTCCCTTGTAACCAATTCTGACTCTTATTAGGGATGTGAACAACTAGTTGACTAGCCGATAAGCAAATACTTATCGGACAGTCAACACGCTAGTGGACTAGCAGCTTCCCCCCTTGCTGCCTATCAGAAAGAGGCACCAAGGGGAGGGGGTGCTTCAAAGTGGCAGCACCACATGGAGCCCAGGGTCTGGCACTTTGAAACGCTGTGTACAGCCCGGGGCCACCTGGAGATTCATTGTGGGGACCAGGAGAACTCAAGCAGTCCCTTGCTGGCCCTGTGCTCCCCACAGTGCTTTTGCCTTTGAAGTGTAACAGCCCCCCTGGGGTTATTGCTACACTTCAAAGGCAGAATCACCCTTATCAACTAGTCGATGCAAATTGCATCGACTATTCAATTAGCCACTTAATCGAAATTTTACCCCTCTAACTTACACCACCTCACTTGTAGTCACTTAAAACAAGTTTAATTACAGAAGGATAGACTTTATCTAAAACCATGTGTTTGAGAAGTTCCATATGGGATCATTGGATTTGATATTTTCTAATAAAATGACAAATTTTGTACCGTATTTTCCGGTGTATAAGGCTACTAGGCGTATAAGACGACCCCCTAATTTTTTAGTTAAAAGATAGGTTTTCGTCTTATACCCCAGCGCCCCTCCACCTCCCCGGCTTTGCTCCCGGTGTCCCTGGTCTGCTGGAGACGGTCCCCAGCAGACCAGAGGCACCGGGAGCCGCGCCTGGGCTGCCCCGCCGCCGGAGCCCCTCCGCGGCTTTGCAAAGCCTCTGGGGCAGCCCAGGCGTGCCTGGGCTGCCCCACCACCGGCTTCCCCCAAGGGTTTGCAAAGCAGCGGAGGGGCTCGGGCGGCGGGGCAGCGGCGGCGCGCCTGGGATGCCCCGCCGCCTGTATACCCGGCGTATAAGACGACCCCCGATTTTTGGGAGATGTTTTTTAGCATCAAAAGTAGTCTTATACGCCGGAAAATACGGTATGTGCATACATTATCCAGAATAGAGCTGGGCCGTAGAGACATTTCTAGGTAAAGTCTGGGGCTTGGAATTTCATAATGGAGTTCTACAGTGTAATTCACGAATGGATGGCTACAGCCTTCATACAGTAGAACTCAGGACAACATGCTGGAGGTTGAGAGAGAGCAGACCATTGCTTGCATGGCAATGCACCGTAAAAGGCATCCCAGGATGAAGAACTGAGGGAGACAACTGTTCACCAGTTCAGACTTCACCCTGGGTAATGTCACAATGTGTAGCACTTTTTCCCTATCAGAGTTAGCACAACATTACTAATTAAATTAGAACAAAAGTGAGGTGGGATATGACAGAAGATGCAAGGTAGTGATCAAAATTAAGAGGATGATTTTCAAGGGTAATATTAAGCACATCTTTCCAAATGTATGGACTACTGGCGGTGGGAGCAGAAATTTAAAAAAAAGTCAGGGAGCACGATTCAAAGGAGTTTGAGAACCTCTGCTGTAGTATCAGATGCATTTAATATTTTGTGCTTAATATTGGACCTCTCTTTTTCCCTAGTCAAGGCAGCTGGAGACATTTCCAACACAGCAGCTATAGTTGAACCAATTCTGACTGATATTTTGAACCAATGCTAAAGACTTTCAATACTAGTCAGTCGATTAAAATGCTTGTACACATGCCCATGTGATGGAAAAAAGGTTCTTTACATAAATGAAACCAAAGATGAAGTGCAACAAACTCAATAGCTGACATGCAAGTGCAAAGGACAGCATCACTTGTCATAAGATCTGAAACCTGCCCCATTTTAATCCACCTTCCAACTTCTTGAACATCCCACCTGCCATGTCACTTAAAATACTCAGCAAAAGAGGCTTGGGTTATGCCATTGGAAAGCTGCAGCAGTTAGTTCACAAGTGTTTCGTAACTGACTCAGAGTCTGTCGTGTGTCAATTTCAACAACGCTCTCAAAGTCATTAAGGTTACAGGTCAAAAACTAAACTCTCCATAGAGTTTGTGAAACTAGCCCTGAGGCTGTTGGGGTTTTTAAAAACTCTACTTTCTTTTAACCAGTGTTCCTCTGTGTATAATTTGGTATACACAATGTGCAAGGGGAAAGCAAGATTTCCTTAAGCATGTGTTTTCAGTGGAGGTATCAACATCTTCAGCAGGTGACATGTGCTAAAGCCATCCTTGGAGGTGATTTCTAGCAGCATGAACTGAAATGTTCAATGTTTTTCATATTAGTCTAAATTTCAGCCCTAAAAATGCCATTGGAAAACACTGAGCTAAAGAAGGTAAATAAATTAGTATTTAAAGTAGGTCACACTATTTCTAACAACCTCTTTGGAAATTGTTTGATAATAAAGTGAATGTAGCTATTTTCCGAAGACAGCTGGTAGCTTGGTGTGGTACTTCAAGAATATCATGATTACAGCTCCTAGGCAATTAATGGACTTTAAAAATTATTTTTCAGAAATTTTAGTAGATTTTCAGAACAGATAAAAAGTTAAAATTTGTGTCATTACCATCCTTGATCATCTCTCTCAAGTGATACCTTGGTTACAGCAGGATGGACAAATACCCAACTACGGACTAGAAAACTATTGTACATAAAGTCTCAGAGGTGTAGCCATGTTAGTCTTTTATATTTTGGTTAGTTTCAAAACTGCCACAGAACCGCTCATTTTAACTGTACAAAAATTCATCTTGTCACTAATGGACATAACTAAGACACTATTTTTATACCTTTCTTAGTTATATAAGTTTGCCAAGTCAGACTCTGAAGCTGTCCCATCTTCCTACTGAGACCTTATGATAACTAGTACATTGCATTCAAAATAACTAAATTCTAACACAAGAAAATGGGACTTTGTTGCTGTTTTTTCAAAGGTGAGCTTCAGTTGATCACTTTCAATGTGACTTTTCAATCTGAAAGGGTATATTTTGCATGCTTACATTTTATAAGATACTACCACATTTACCCAACATTGCTCAAATCCTTAAGGAGGAACTCAGGACAGAATATGTGGGGTGCAGGAATCAGGAATGGGAGAGAGGAGGGGCTCTGGGCAGGGGACTGTGTGGAGGGTAGGGGGGGGGCTATCCTCCCCCATTCATCAGATTCATACCAGGGCTGCTTGCTCTTCCCCTTCCTGTCCCTGTTAGGGAGCAAGCGCTAAGTGCACAACTCATCTGCCCCCTGCACTCCCCAGCCAGAGTGAGGAATGCAGCAAACCACATTTTTCCCCTCACTCCCTAAGGGAAGGGGAACAGCTAACAATGTCCCCATAGGAATCTTCAGCCCCCTTCCTTCCCCTCCCTCCCCCTCACCCAAGAGGGCCTATGGAGTGGAAGGCTGGGAGCTGGGATAGTCCAGGACAGGGAGACAGCAGCAAGCCCCTTACACCTACCTGGCAATTGTCTCTTTTCTGTATGGTTTTATGAAAAGCAATCCCATGCAAGGAAAATCCCATTTTCATGGCACAACCAAACCCTTATGTTGTTTTAAGTTATAAGAGAAAGCTGCATACTGAATTTGGTGGTCCTAGCTCTTTCTGTTTAAGGAAGAGCTCTTGAACAAAAACTCTCAAGTATATACTAGATTTAGTGATAGAAATGTAGCCGTGTTAGTCTGGGGTAGTTGAAGCAAAATGCAGGACAATGTAGCACTTTAAAGACTAACAAGATGGTTTATTAGATGATGAGCTTTCGTGGGCCAGACCCACTTCCTCAGATCAAATAGTGGAAGAAAGTAGTCACAACCATATATACCAAAGGATACAATTTAAAAAAAATGAATATGAAAAGGACAAATCACATTGCAGAACAGAAGGGGGATGCGGGGGGGTGGGAAGGGGGAGGAAGGAAGGTAAGTGTCTGTGAATTGCTGATATTAAAGGTAGGGAGAGTGGGATGTTTGTGAGTTAATGGTATTACAGGTGATAATTGGGGAAACTGTCTTGGTAATGGGTGAGAAAGTTCAAAGACTTGTTAAGTCCTTGTTGGTAAGTGTCGAATTTTAACATGAATGACAGTTCAGAGGATTCCCTTAAAATTCGACACTTACCAACAAGGACTTAACAAGTCTTTGAACTTTCTCACCCATTACCAAGACAGTTTCCCCAATTATCACCTGTAATACCATTAACTCACAAACATCCCACTCTCCCTACCTTTAATATCAGCAATTCACAGACACTTACCTTCCTTCCTCCCCCTTCCCACCCCCCCGCATCCCCCTTCTGTTCTGCAATGTGATTTGTCCTTTTCATATTTGTTCATTTTTTTTTAAATTGTATCCTTTGGTATATATGGTTGTGACTACTTTCTTCCACTATTTGATCTGAGGAAGTGGGTCTGGCCCACGAAAGCTCATCATCTAATAAACCATCTTGTTAGTCTTTAAAGTGCTACATTGTCCTGCATTTTGCTTCATACTAGATTTAGCAATTGTTCTTAAGGCATATTAATGTTAAAACACACTGAGAAAGGAACACAGATGCATGAATCTCTCACAATAGTATTACTGTTTCACACAACTCTTTACCTATCCAACTACTTAAACTTCCAGTTTAATGTGACATTCTACCCAGTTACACCTGAACAAGCAGCTGCAATTTAGACATTTTGTTGCAAGTCATGACTGGATTTAACTTCAAGTCAGCAGAGAAAGGTATAGTATCTTTCAAAAGACTTGAGGAGAGTGCCCATTCTACCACTATCAATAACACTGCTGAATACATCCGAGAATCTAAGTTAATTAGAAAAAATGCAATTTACTCTCAATTTTCCCTAAGATCGTATTTGAGAACTTGGCATGTTTTCTTAACCCCTTTTAAGTGAAGTGACTGATCTAGTGAATAGAAGATGCTGTTTTCAGAAGAACCTAAACCTCAGTAGCAAGAAACACTGTTGGCAAGAACTACATAATGGCTGAAGATCCATCACAAGTTATTTTATTTATACTAACTGGAAGTTAATGTTCAGGAGTTGGTAGCCTTTCTACATTTCCTAATGCTGTCATTTGTTTCAAAGGGTAGGCCTGACAAAAATAGCTGACTGGAAACATGGCTGTTTGCTGCCAACACTTTTCAGATCTAAATAGGAAGGTGCCACTTAACATGGAATACATTATATTCACAATGCTTAATGTAAGTGTCTCACCAATGGATAACCACCACAAAGCAATAATTCCAAATACAACCTTATACACTAACTCTATGCAAGACATTCAGATTCAGTAACAATGATACAGGTAGGGCTTTCCCAAGCAAGTAGGCCTGGGGCCTTCCTTCCAAGTTACTGGGAGCTCTTCTTACACTATCTTATTTGCAGTTCTAGGTTTAAAATCCCAGCTCCACCATTGTCTTGCTGTGTGACCTTGGATAAATCATTTAATACCACAGAGAGGACAATATTACCCCACTTGTAAAGCAGGGGTGAAACTTACCCTCCTTTGTACAATGCAGAGATTTACAGAGGACTACAAATGTCTCAAGGGGTGGGTATTTTTCTATGCCACATTAATCCATGAACAAGCTCTGCAGCGTAGCTACTACGTGTAGGCATTTTAGGTTTTTGTTTGATAGAACACACCAGCTATGTAAAGCACAGAACAAAGGTTGCCACTTTGTATCTAGCCTAACACAACCAAGTTTTCTTCCCTCCTGTTTGTGTCCCTCCTCTAACTCTTCCCCCCCCCTTTAAAATATTTGCTTTCAGAAGGATCCCTATTGTCCACAGCCCCAGCAACGTTTACTCTTTTCCACAGCGTCACTCCTTTCTGTGCGGCCAGAGGAATGTTCTTCTCACACCGATGGTGCCAAACACACTGGGGCTTTCAGAGCACAGGAACCGCTCCATGAAACGGCTTGTTTTTGTAGCCCAGACGGCTCCATGTTTCTCAACCCCCAGCACCACCCGAGAGAGCAGGCAGCCCCCCCCCCACTTACTTCGGCCTGCATGCACGATGATCCTTGCAGGGAGGCTGCGGGAGGCCTGGGCTACCCCCCCCCCCCGTTCCCACCCTGTCCGCAGTTAATTACACCCCCAGGCCGCCACCCCCCCATTCGCACCCTGTCCCCAGTGAATTACCGACCACCACCCCCCATTCCAACCCTGTCCGCATTAATTACACCCCCAGGCCGCCACCCCCACCCCCATTCGCACCCTGTCCCCAGTGAATTACACCCCCAGACCACCACCCCCCATTCCAACCCTGTCCGCATTGAATTACACCCCCAGGCCGCCACCCCCACCCCCATTCGCACCCTGTCCCCAGTGAATTACACCCCCAGACCACCACCCCCCATTCCAACCCTGTCCGCATTGAATTACACCCCCAGGCCGCCACCCCCACCCCCCGCACCCTGTCCCCAGTGAATTACACCCCCGACCACCACCCCCCATTCCAACCCTGTCCCCAGTGAATTACACCCCCAGGCCGCCACCCCCACCCCCATTCGCACCCTGTCCCCAGTGAGTTACACCCCCAGGCCGCCACCCCCCATTCCAACCCTGCCCGCAGTGAATTACACCCCCAGGCCGCCACCCCCACCCCCATTCGCACCCTGTCCCCAGTGAATTACACCCCCCGACCACCACCCCCCATTCCAACCCCCGCATTGAATTACACCCCCAGGCCGCCACCCCCACCCCCATTCGCACCCTGTCCCCAGTGAGTTACACCCCCAGGCCGCCACCCCCCATTCCAACCCTGCCCGCAGTGAATTACACCCCCAGGCCGCTACCCCCACCATTCCAACCCTGCCCGCAGTGAATTACACCCCCAGGCCGCTACCCCCCCCATTCCAACCCTGCCCGCAGTGAATTACACCCCCAGGCCGCCACCCCCCCCATTCCAACCCTGTCCCCAGTGAATTACACCCCCAGGCCGCCGCCACCACCACCCCCATTCGCACCCTGTCCCCAGTGAATTACACCCCCAGATACCCCCCGTCCCGAGTGCATTATTGCCCCATGTGCCCCCCCTCTCACCCTGTGCCCATGAATTACAGCCCCACTCCCAGCCCCCCCCGCAGTGAACCACACCCCCAGCCCCCCCCGGCCCGCCCCCACCATTCCCACACGCTGAATTACCGCCCCGGGCCGCCCCCAGCCCTGCACGCAGCGCGGTGCCGGAGACCCCCCCCACGAGGGGCGCACCCCCGCGCCCTGCCCCCAAGCGGGCCCGGCCGGGGGGGGGGTCCCAGCTTCCTTCCCCTCCCCCCGGCCCGCCGAGCGGCGCCGAGCCCGCGCGTGCCCGTGACGCCGGGGCAGGAGCCCCCCCCCCCCGGGGCGCGAGGAGGGGGCGCGGCAGGGCCCCCCCGTTACCTGCGGACGGAGCGGGACTGGAGCAGGAGGCTTCGCGACAGGCCGGCCGGGCAATGGCAAAACCTCACGCAACGGCGTGCTCACCCGCCGGCTGCATATATCCGGCGCGCAGCCTAACCCCGCCGCACCGCGCCAGCCAATCACCGAGCGCCGCACTTCGCAGCTCGGACGCCGTTTGGCCAGGGCCGCCAAATCAGGGCGGTGCTTCGTGAGTGGCATCGAACGCACCCTATCGGCACTGCCGTGAGGCAGGACGCCGTTAAGGTGAGCGACGTAAGAACCAGCCAACAGTCGTTGAAATGGCAGCCCCGAGGGCGGGATAAAGCTCGACTGACTCCCCCGGTGACCAATAAGGCGACGCAACTTTCGCTATGAGGTGAAAGTTGGACGAGGCGGGGGTAAGGTGCCCGCGTAGGGTGGTTACGCCGTAGAGCGGCGCCCTGGAGATCAGGCTAGGTAAACCCCGTTTTAGACAGGGCCGGCACTCGTTTCGGGTCTGGGCGCCGCAGCCAATTAGGAAGCCCGGCTGGCTCTGACTGACAGGCCGCACGCGACAGGCTCTTAAAGGCAAAGGCGGCACCGAGGCAGGGTCAGCCCGCCCCCGGCCGGCAGCCGGGCCCCGCCCCACGGGGGGAAGGGCCGCCCGCGCCTCCCCCCACCTGCTGCACCAGGCCACGTGCTGCTCCCCCCAGCTGCTCTGGCCCCGCCCCCTGGGTCACCGTGACCCCCCCCCGCCTCCCTACCACCGCACGGCTCCAGAACCCCCCCCCGCCTCCCTACCACCGCACAGCTCCAGAACCCCCCCCCGCCTCCCTACCACCGCACGGCTCCAGAACCCCCCCCCCCGCCTCCCTACCGCCGCCCCCCCCGCCGCACGGCTCCAGAACCCCCCCCCCCGCCTCCCCCTACCGCCGCACGGCTCCAGAACCCCCCCCCGCCTCCCTACCGCCGCACGGCTCCAGAACCCCCCCCCCCCAGCCCCCCTCCCTACCCCCTCCCCCCCGCCGCACGGCTCCAGAACCCCCTCCCCCCCGCCTCCCCCCCTACCGCCGCACGGCTCCAGAACCCCCTCCCCCCCGCCTCCCTCCACCCCCTCCCCCCCGCCCCGGCTCCAGAACCCCCTCCCCCCCGCCGCCCTCCACCCCCCCCCCCGCCGCACGGCTCCAGAACCCCCTCCCCCCGCCTGCCTACCGCCGCACGGCTCCAGAACCCCCTCCCCCCCGCCTCCCTACCACCGCACGGCTCCAGAACCCCCCCCCCCCCCGCCTGCCTACCACCGCACGGCTCCAGAACCCCCCCCCGCCTCCCTACCACCGCACGGCTCCAGAACCCACCCCCGCCTGCCTACCACCGCACGGCTCCAGAACCCCCCCCCCCCCGCCTACCACCGCACGGCTCCAGAACCCCCTCCCCCCCGCCTCCCTACCACCGCACGGCTCCAGAACCCCCCCCCCCCCCCCCCCCGCCTCCATACCACCGTACGGCTCCAGAACCCCCCCCCCCCCGCCTCCCTACCACCGCACGGCTCCAGAACCCCCCCCCCCGCCTGCCTACCACCGTACAGCCCCGCCATCGCCAACCCCCCCACCAGGCTCCCTACCACCGTACAGCTCCAGAATGCCCCCCTCCCGGCCTCCCTACCACCATACGGCTGCCAACCCCGAACCCACCACTGCCGACCCTCCCCCCCGCCTCCCTACCACCGTACAGCCGCCACCCCAAATCCGTCACCGTGACACCCCCCTCCAGCCTCCCTACCACCGTACAGCCGCCACCCCAAATCCGTCACCGTGACACCCCCCTCCAGCCTCCCTACCACCATCCGGCCGCCTCCCCCAAACCCGCCACCACTGACCCCCCGGCCTCCCTACCACTGTACGGCCGCCACTGCCAAACCCACCGCCGCCGACCCCTTTTCCCCAGCCTGCCTACCACCGTACGGCCACCACCGTACAGCCCCACCACAGACAGCCTCCTCACCACCATATGGCCCCGCCTCCACCAAACCTGCCACCATCCCCTAAACCCACCACAGCTGGTCCTAGCCTCCATACGGCCCTGCTACAGCCAGCTTCCCTCAGCCTCTGTACATCCCCACCATCCACTGAATCCACCACAGCCAGCCTCCCCCAGCCTCTGTAACACTGTACGGCCCCGCCACCTGCTGACCACACAGTTGGCCTCCCTCAGTCTCCGCACCACTGTACAGCTCCACCACCCTCCAAAGCTGCTACAGCCGGCCTCCCTGGGGCCCAGCCTCAATACCACCGTATGGCCCAGTCACCCACTGAACCTGCCACAGCTGGTCTCCCTAGGGCCTACCCTCTCCCAGCCTCCCTACCACCGTATGACCCTGACACCTGCCAAACCCACCACAGCCAGCCTTACCCAGCCTCCATACCACTGTTTGGCCCTTCCACCCACCAGACCATTCATAGCTGGCCTCTATACCACTGTATGGCCCCATCACCCACTGAACCCGCCAGAGCTAGCCTACCCGGGGCCCAGTCACCTGCCAAACCCAGCCTCCACAAGGCCCAGCCTCACCCCGCCTCCATATTACTGTACTGCCCCGTCACCCACTGAACCTGCCACAGCCAGTCTCTGTGGGGCCCAGCCTGACTCAGCACGACCCGATCACCCGCTGAATCCACGGTGTCCAGCCTTGGGACCTCTGCACAGCCGGCCTTCCATCAGTCACGTGCTGATCCCACCACTTGCAGCCTCCAGTTCTCTGCACAGCCTGCCTTCCGCAGAGCCAAGGCCTCACCCAGCCTCTCTACCACAGTACGGCCCGGTCAGCTACTTCTGGCCCAGGGTGTCCATCTTCAATGCTGGGTCAAGGCCTCACCCAGCCTCCAAACCACAAGCTGGCTGGTCACCCATTCTGACACAGCCCATCCAGGCCATGGCTTTCCCAACCTTCAAAACCCAGCCCAGTCCAGCCACCCCTTCCTCCCTGGCACATCCGGACTCTGTAGTGCCATATGGCCCAGACAGGTATTGTCACCTGTCTTCACCTGGGCATTTGTGCGGCTCAGATCATCCTGGTACCTCTGTGCTTTCTCCCGCCATCCCAGTCTTCCTGGAAGATTCCTCCACATTGTGCAAAGCACTAAACTGTCTCCATTCCCATTATTTCCTTGGGACTGCCACACTGGGTGGTGCAATATCAAAGTTCAGTAGCACCAAGAATGAACCTTCGGGGCGGACACTGCATCCTCTAAAAGGTTCTCTTTTCACCCAGGGCTCCCTGCGCATACAGCCCTACCAGCTTGATCGTCACAGCTCCCGTTACCTCCTGGGAAAATGCTCAACCTTCTCTTAAGAGGTTTCAGCATAGGAATATGATCAAATCCATTCCCACTGGACACAAAACTCCATCCTGAGGCTTCCCAGCCAACATCCCAAGTAACAAGTCCACTTGGAAATCAGATCACCCACTACACTCAGACTGGTGAGCCCGCAGGAGCATCTAGATGAGAAAACAAAGAACTCAGTTCACGTGTCTGTGCAGCAGCAATTTCTTTTTCCTCTTTTGCAATTTCTTACTGAAACAGAGAAATCAAGCCAACTGAAACTTGCTCTGAAAGCTTTGATAAGGCAGAGGTTCAGGTTTTTGCATTGCCTCATCAGTGCTCTACCCTAAAAATACCACTCTCCAAGTGGAAAGAGATGCCCCGTTACTGATCCATCCCATAAAATCCATGTCACATTGCATGTCGTCACCTGAAAGGATAAAAGAGCCCCAGAAGGCACAGCAACTTTCGTACCACAGCCTTGCTTCCACAAAGTAAAAGCAGTCAGGGCTTGAAGTCAGTTTCCTAAGGCACATGTTTGGTTTTGCTGTGGAGGTGGTGGACACTTGCTTGGACCAAACTGTCTGCCAAAGGACCAAAATTTCCCTTCACCTACATCCTGTGCAGCGCTAAATCCGTGATGTTGCTTGGGAGGGGGAGCAAGGGTAACACCTGACCCTATAGCCAGGACTTAATGCCTCTTGTTCCCCTAGCAGGCAGCCACTGTATGAATCTCCTTCCCTAGTTTCTTGCAGGGAGATTTACAGTCACTAGGCTGGCATTATGCCATCCTCAGCATTAATATTTCCCCCCCCCCCGCTTTTTTTTTTTTTTTTTACTATTTATATCCTGAGCCACATTGCAAGCTGCCAGCTCATAGATCAGTAGCAAGGCCTTTGCAGCGTTTAGTACAAGCCAAGGGGCAGCCGTGTAAAATAACCCTGCCCCACAGCTGGGAGGACAAACAGCAGAGAGGCCCACAGCAGCACGGTCTCTCAGATAACCCCCACGCTTGCGGAAAGGGTCACATCAGCACCTACTTTTACAGCACTGAAACAAGATGCCATTTCTACGTGCAGCGAAATGGCATCGGCTCTGACCCCGGTGCTACCGTGCCTCAAGGCGGGTATCATCTTCCACCCGGCCTCCCCAGAGGTGGGCCCATGCCCAGCTAACTTAGCGAGAGGGAACATCAGGACTGGCAACTGGAACCTGCTGCTCAGCATGATGCAAAGTACAACTGCGTTAAGAAGCCATTTCGCTTGCTCTGGCCAAGGCCTGCATGGGACACTCGCTATTTCAGGGTATTTATCCAACTGAAACTTGGTGCGCTTCACAGGGAGACAGGCATGCAGTGGTGAGTTGCTGTCCATAACTCCCTCCCACTACCCTTGATTGCTGTCTTGTCCCACCCAAGGCACCTCATTCCTGACCTGCCGCAGGCCAGTTACTCCAGTCCTCAACTCCCCGAGCAAGCCAGTTCATCTATTCTGACCTGCTGCGCCCCCTTCCTATTCCAGTTCTGGGCTGCTCAGACAGTTCTACTGATGCCTCTCAATCCTGATACGTCCCCCTACTTCTACAGCAGTCCTGGGGTGGCTACACAACAGCCTATGCCCGTGGGTCCCATGCGCAGCGCCTCCTCCCCAGCACACCCTACTCTCAGATTTACAAAGTAGATTGTTTCCACTCCACTGCTTCAAAAGATTAGTTCACTACCGTGTACTGGCATGGAGTGAGGGGTGGGGAGCAGGACAGGCATCACCACTTCTCTACCAGAATTTGGAAGACACTTGCAGTTCCACACAGGCTCGAAGGTAGACAAACCTCCGGGAAGTCACTTTCACCTGACCGATTCTAGAGCCAAAAAAACCAGACCACGTTAGGCTCACGGGCTATGTCTACACTGGTGGCTTCTTGAGCAAGAACATCTTGCACAAGGGTTCTTGTGCAAGAAGTCTTGCACAAGAAAACGTCCACACTGCCATGTGCGAGCTGTGCTTTTGCGCAAGAGCGCCCATGGCAGTGTGGACGCTCTCTTGCGCACGAAAGCTCCGATGGCCATTTTAGCCATAGGGCTTTCTTGCGCAAGAAATCCCTGCCGAGTGTCCACACTGCCTTCTTGCGCAAGAGCTCCTGCGCAAGAGGGCTTACACTCTTTTTTATCAGGTGTATCACTTGTGCAAGAAGCCCTCTCTTACTATGCCATACTGTAAATTTCCTTGCTCAAGAGCGGGCGGGCAGTATGGACGCTCTACAGATTCTTGCGCAAGAACAGCTGTACTTGTGCCAGAAGCCGTGGGTGTAGACATAACCCCGTAGTGCTTTACCCCACACTGGTCAGGATTCTCCTGCTTACAATTTATAATCTGAAGGGGGATTTCCTGATGCAACCAAGCGAAATCGGCTCCCTCCAGCCTAGTAGCCTTCTAATCTTCATTGTTATCTCCCCTTCATTGGGACCTCACAGCCACCAGCAGACTTTTCATTCCAGAGCTAACTACTACCCCTTAATCTCCAACATGCACATCCTTTTGTGCCCTGGATGGTGGATTTCAACAGCTGTTAAGTATCCAGCCATTGATTCAGAACTTTCCCAATTGTTTCACCAACTCTTTAACACCTCCACCTCCCCTCCCCCCACAACCCCCTTTTAAATCTCTTTTCTGCAGACTACAGCAGGTACTTCTGTTGCTCCCTCACACACATTCTTCAGCTGGGAGAAAGTCTCCTTTCCACACACCCAACCAGATTCTCAGAATCTGCACAGCTGACATCAGCTTTCACCCATTTCCTAATTAGGAGTGAAGAAAATCTGTCACGATTGAAAAGATTTCTTCCTTCATCCTAACTTGTGCATTCCTTGATTTACTGTCCTATTGCAACTCTGTAGAAAAGGGAAAGTGAATGAGTGGGGTTCCCTTTGGATTTCACCTACACTCAAGAAATTTACCAGCCTTAAGTCATTTGGTTGCCCCCCAACACACTAATGAAACATTGGATTCCCCCTGGGAAAGTGCTCCAAATATAGTTCAGATTAAACTAGCTTTCAGGAGGTCTGAATGCAGGGCAGCTTCCTCTAAACCAGTGTAATCCCAGCATGACCTGAGGGCTCAGAAACTCCAGTCCTTCCACTGTTACCTTTTCTCTCCCAGTAGCAAGTAACTTTTGCTCTCAGTCCTCCCCATTCAGTTCATCTCCACTAGGGCTTCTGGCAACTGCCCTCTGGTGGCATTTCAAAATATCCCAGAACCCACTGCTTCTGGAACAGGAACTTGCAAATGACAATGGTGCTTAGGGGAGCTCCAGCTGTAGCCTCAAGAAGCAGCAGTTCTCAACCAGGGAGCTCCTGGGGGGCTGTAAGCAGGTTTCAGGGGTGGGGTCCACCCAGCCGGGCTAGTGTTAGCCTCAAAGGGGCCCATCCAATTGCCCTCTGCCCCAGCACGGAGCTGCCCTTATCCTCTGCCCCAGCACGGAGCTGCCCTTACCCTCTGCCCCAGCACGGAGCCCCATCCCGCCCCCAAACTCCTTCCCAGGGCCCGCATGCCTCACCTACACCCCACTAGGAATGTAAAATGTCGATTAACAGGCTAATCGAATAGTCGATGCAATCTGCATCGACTAGTCGATCAGAGGGGGAGGCGCCCTTACCGACTAAAGTGTCCCAACAGCCCCAGGCCTACACTTCAAAGGCGAAAGCGCTGCAGGGAGCGTGGAGCCGGCAGGTGACTCAAGCAGTCCCCGCTCGCCGCGGAGTTTCACAGTGTCAGCACCGCATGGATCCCGGGGCCAGTCCCCAAGAAGCACCCCCCCCTTCCTGTCTCTTTCTGATAGAGGCAGTAAGGGGGAGGGGGAAACGACTAGTTGGTCACATCCCTGCACCCCACCCGGAGCCCCCCCCGCCCCCAACACCCTGAGCCTGCACCCCCACCACTCTGCCCCAGCCCCCGGGCCCCCTCCTGCCCCCCACCGCTCTGCCCCAGCCCCCGGACCCCCACCTGCCCCCACCGCTCTGCCCCAGCCCCCGGGCCCCCTCCTGCCCCAGCCCCCGGACCCCCTCCTGCCCCCCACCTCTCTGCCCCGGGCCCCCTCCTGCCCCCACCGCTCTGCCCCAGCCCCAGGGCCCCCTCCTGCCCCCCACCTGCTCTGCCCCGGGCCCCCTCCTGCCCCCCCGCTCTGCCCCAGCCCCCGGGCCCCCTCCTGCCCCAGCCCCCGGACCCCCTCCTGCCCCCCACCTCTCTGCCCCAGCCCCCGGGCCCCCTCCTGCCCCCACCGCTCTGCCCCAGCCCCCGGGCCCCCTCCTGCCCCAGCCCCCGGACCCCCTCCTGCCCCCCACCTCTCTGCCCCAGCCCCCGGACCCCCACCTGCCCCCACCGCTCTGCCCCAGCCCCCGGGCCCCCCCCCTCCTCCTGCCCCCGCCCCCCAGCCCGGAGCCAACCCCCCCCAGATCCGCTCTAGGGGGGGGCTGCGTGGGAGGCGCGGGGCTCCCCGCTGCGTGCGCTGGGGCCGGCCCGGGGCCCCCAGCGAACCCGACCCGGCTCCGTGCGCAGCGAGCCGAGCCCCAGGGCGCCCTCCCGCGGCTCGCCGGCCGGGCAGGAGGCGGCGGGCGGGGCACGTCCGGGGGGCGGCGCCGGCCTCTTGGTGCGCGGAGCCGGGAGAGGAGCCGCGCAGACGAGCCGCCCGCTGCCATGCCGGTGGGTGGCGCCGCCCGGCCGTGCCCCGCGGGCGCTGTCGGGGCCGGCGCATCCCTCGCGCTCGGGTTCCCACGGGCTGAGCCGAAACCCGCCCGGGGTGGCCCCGATCCAGAGTCCAGCCGCCGAGCCAGGCCTCCGGCCAGGCCGGGTCCAGCCCCGCTCCGAGCGCAAAGCGGGGAAGGCTGGAGCCCGGGGCGCAGGGGGAGCTGCTGGGCGTGTGCCGGGAGGGCCCGGAGAACTCGTTCCTAGCAGCCACAGCGAGAACAGGCTGCTCCTTGGGGGAGGGGGCCTTGGGAGACAGTCCCCAGCGCAGCTTAATGGCACCTGGTTTCCTTTACCTGGGGGCCATCCGGCTTGGGGGAAGCCAGCCAGCTGCAAAACTAGCCCCTGGTTCTCCTCCAAATCCCCCCCTCCCCTTAAAAATGCTCGTTTGTTGTAGCGCCTACGAAATGCTTGGAGCCTGCTGGTGTATTGGCACCGCAGCTTCTCAGGCTGGCCAGGGATTGCTTCTGCTGGCCTGAGGGTCTGTATCCTGGGTGGTCTCTTTAGATGGGAAGTTCCTTGGGGCAGGTTGGTTCACGGTGCCCCTTATTTGTATATACCTCTTGCGGCTAGCTGGGAGCTGCATATGTTTGCCTCCAGGGGTGGGGTTCCCATCCACTAATTTTACGGAAGGATAGGTTTTTCATTTGGAGGTATCCTTTCCAAACCAGACAGCCACCCACACCTTGGTGAAGTTTTAAAATGGCAACGGAAACGAAAATTGTTGTCTTTCTGGATGAAAATCTTCCCTTGGAGCCTGGGGAACTCAAACAGAGGGACAGAAAGTGACTAAGGGTTTGTCTGTACTTAAAACGCTCTAGCAGTGCAGCCATAGCGTAGACACTACTCTGCAGCCAGGAGCAAATCTACTGTCAGGGTAACTAATCCACCTTGTCCAGAGGTGTGGATTTTTCACACCCCAGAGTGATGTAACAGGGTTGATGTAATTTTCTAGAGCCAACCAGGCCCTAGTGTTGACAAAGCAGTGAAATGAAGCCAATTGGTTTTATCATCTGAATAGCATCTAGACCACGTTAGAATGAACAAGAAAATTAGGGTTGTTTTGGTTGTACTAATTGCATGTGTTCATTAACAATACAGGGAAATAGATATTTTATGTTACTGGGAGAGTCTCTCTTAGTAGCAGCTAGAGTCCAAATTGTTTTTAACTCCATCTATGCCAGTCGGGTCCCTTTAATCATGTTTTTAAAAGTCTAGCAGTATTATGAAGAAGGATCCAGTTACACTAGGTGAGTAAGAAAAAGACAGTCCCCTCCTCAGAGAGCTAATGATCTAAGACAACACAGCAGGCGGATGCAGGTGGATTGTGGAGCCCGAGGAAACAATCAGCTAATGTTGTAACTAGATATGCCGGAGTTTGCAGAAAACTTGGTTTTATGCCAAGGGTAGGCTTGCAGGGTTTGAATTGTGACCAGAGCCAGGTAGCACAGGGGAGAGACCACCTGGCCCATGTATTGGGGTCATTGGTGACAAAGCAAGAAGGGCTCTGTGGTTGTCTCCAATCTGTTCTCTCCTCCTCATTGCAGAAACACGAGTTCTCTGTGGACATGACCTGTGAAGGGTGCTCCAACGCGGTCACACGCGTGCTTAACAAGCTGGGAGGTAGGTGACACCGCTCTGAGTCTGGGGTCGAGTGACAAGCGGATGACCACGACACGGGCTCCGTGCCCACGACTGCCCCCTTTTTATAGAGCAGTGGAAAGGCTGCTCCTTTTGTTTTACTTGCCACGCCGGAAGCCAGGTGTAGGACTGCAGGGGGATCGGCAGTTGGCTCTCCTGTAGATGGGGGTTTCCATACGAGCCTTAAGGTACCATCGGCTGCTGTGGCAATATAATGGAAACTTTAGTCCAAGTCCACTTGCGCTTGCCCCTGCCTTAAGCTAAAGATTGCGCATGGCAGCCCTTGTGTCAGAACAACCATTCTGGCTCAAACGCTGACCGCTCGTGGTGCTGTAATAATTGTATCTGGGACGGTTGTGATGCCCCGTAAATGTGGACAGTGGCTGCTGTTCGCAGAGGCACCTTTGCTTCCCCACGTCTCTGTGGCTGCCACTGTTGCTTGCCAAGCGCTGGGTGTGGAGTCAACTAGCATCCCCGGAGTCGCTGTGTCATGGCAAAATCAGCTGTGGTGGGGGCCGTTTTTTGGAGGCTCCATCGTGCTGGATGATGCCGTCCACGAAGAGGGGGCTGCTCTGTTGGTAGGTGACACAGCCAGCCTAAGCCCCTGCCAAGGCACAGTGTGGGGGGGTGGCTGGATAGTGTGGCCTGGAAGAAATGGGAGATTTCTACAGAGCCATAATGTCACCCCACGTATTACAGGTTGGACCTCCCTGGTCCGGCACTCTTGGGACCTGAGTGGTCCTGAAGGAGGGATTTTGCCGGACCGGGGAGGTCATTTCGGCCCCCCAGCCCGGCTCTGGGCCTTGCCTCCCGGCAGGCTTCCCACATGCGAGCATCCCTGTTGCCCTGCCACAGCAGCCCACGGTCCTGCCGCTGGGGCTCTCAGCTTTGCCACAGCAGACCACTGCCCTGCCGCCGGTGCGCTCAGCCCTGGCAGCACCAGTCCCGCCAGCCTGCAGTCCTGGTGCCGGGACGACTCCTGCCCCTTCCTTTTCCCATCCCCCACCCATGGAAGACTGCCCTGCCAGCCCTACCCAAGCCGCTCCTGGCCCCACCACAGCAGACCACTGTCCTGCCAGAGCCTGCTGGAATTCCGGCCGCCCTGCCACTGGCTCAGCCAGACTCCCGTAGCAGGGCTCCCAGCAGCTGTCCTCCTTGGAGCCAGCCTGGCTGGGTTCCTGACCCCCACAGGGATCCTGCCTCTGGCCTTCCACCAGGTCTCTCTGGTGCAGCAACAGCCAGGGTCCTGCCAGACCAGGGAGTCCTGGTTGAAAGAGGTTCAACCTATATAAATGACTTCCCTGAAGAACTGGGTCCTCTCTTCGAGCCTTCACCTGTTCCTCTCGCTGCCAGACCCGCCACCTGCTCTTGATCCTAGCGCTCGGTTTGCTTTTCACCATGTGGCGCTATTTCAGGGCTGATTCTGGGCACCTCTTGCTGCTACCCTACCAACACCTCTCAGGGCTGGCACCTCTGGCCCAGCGCTGATCGGCCTGCCAGGTGATCTTCCGGAGAGAAACTCGCCTGAGCAAAGCAGCTGCACCAGGCAGCAAGGAGAAGGGGCCTCAGGCAGGGTCACAGAGTGGCATGAACGCTGTGCCCGTGGGAGGCAGCGAGGACAGAGCCCCCGCCGCGGGTTCTGCAGCTCCTCCCTGGGCGTCTTCGGCTGAGGTGCAGTGACATTTAAAACACAGGCCCATTCCGCTATAAAATGCACTCTGCTCTGCCCCTTCAATCTGTGGAACTCCTTGCCAGAGGAGGCTGTGAAGGCTGGGACTATAACAGAGTTTAAAGAGAAGCTAGATAATTTCATGGAGGTTAGGTCCATAAAAGGCTATTAGCCAGGGGATAAAATGGTGTCCTTGGCCTCTGTTTGTCAGAGGCTGGAGAGGGATGGCAGGAGACAAATCGCTTGATCATTGTCTTCGGTCCACCCTCTCTGGGGCACCTGGTGCTGGCCACTGTCGGCAGACAGGATACTGGGCTAGATGGACCTTTGGTCTGACCCAGTACGGCCGTTCTTATGTTCTGGCCGTTTCCGAGCCCCTTTGGAGACTCCTGGGCACTCTCAGGCCTGGTGTCGGAGCATTTGCCTCCCTCCAGATATCCCTACGCCTGTCTCGAGGGGCTCACCCCAGATATCCCTCCGCCTGTTCTGACGGTCGCACCCCAGATATCCCTACGCCTAAATGTTCCTGGCAAAGAGAAGCAGCAGCAGGGACTTTGGCTGACCCTGCAGATTCCCCTGCCAGCTAGCTCTGCGTTGCTCAACCACGCTGCAGAGCAGCAGTTGGGGGCTGGCGAGTTGTCTGTTCCAAACTTAGTCCTGCCCTCCCCCTGCAGGTGAGCTGGGGGGTCAAGCCATTCCTTGAAAGCCACCCACCCTGCCCCTGTCGGAGCCCCTGCTTCAGCTAGTTAGTCAGTAGCTGATTATTGATCTGCAGCAGCAAGATGTCTGACTGGGATCTGTGACCTTTGCTGGGGGGCGGGGAACGTGCTCAGAGCGATCTTGTGACTACAGGAAATTCTGTCACCAGACGGCAGCAGTTCCTATTCTCCTTCCGCTGCAAGGCCTCCTCCGAATCCCACTGACATCACTGGGAGCCTTTCCACTGGCTCCACTGGACTTTGGACCAGGCCCTGGGAGCAGAAGGTGCAGAGGGCCTAGTGCATGTAGAATACTTCTCCCTGTGCGCTGCTGCTATGGGAGGTGTAGGGGTATTTGGGGTGAGACCATAGGGATATCTGGAGTGAGACCTCAGAATAGGTGTAGGGATATATTGGTGTGAGACTGTGGGGTAGGCATAGGGATATCTGGGGTGAGATCGCAGAATAGGCGTAGGGGTATCTAGGGTGAGACTGTTGGGATAGGCGTAGGGATATATTGGTGTGAGACTGTGGGGTAGGCATAGGGATATCTGGGGTGAGATCGCAGAATAGGCATAGGGGTATCTGTGGTGAGACTGCAGGATAGGTGTAGGGATATATTGAGGTGAAACAGAAGGATAGGTGTAGGGATATCTGGGGTGAAACCATCGGGATAGGCGTAGGGATATCTAGGGTGAGAGTGTGGGGTAAGCGTAGGGATATCTGGGGTGAGACCTCAGAATAGGCGTAGGGGTATCTGTGGTGAGACGGCAGGATAGGTGTAGGGATATATTGAGGTGAGACAGAAGGATAGATGTAGGGATACATTGGTGTGAGGCTGTGGGGTAGGCGTAGGGATATATTGGTGTGAGACTGTGGGGTAGGCATAGGGATATCTGGGGTGAGACCTCAGAATAGGCGTAGGGGTATCTGTGGTGAGACTGTAGGATAGGTGTAGGGATATATTGAGGTGAGACAGAAGGATAGATGTAGGGATATATTGGTGTGAGGCTGTGAGGTAGGCGTAGGGATATCTGGTGTGAGACTGTGGGGCAGGTGTAGGGATATATTGGAGTGAGACCGTTGGGGTATCTATGGTGAGAGCATCAGAATAGACGTAGGGATATCTGGCATGAGACCCTTGGGAAGGATATTACCAGCTTCAGAACAGCGGCCCTACCACGCTCAGCGAGCCAGTCACTGCAATGGCTACAGAGAAACAGGCTACCCTTCCCAGCCACTGATCAAGGCGTCTGCACTTTCCAGTCCCTGTGCTTTTAGCACCTTTTCCAAACAATAAAGCCCAGGCCGGTGCGTGTTATAAAGGAGCGGGGTTGGTCTGGCGTGGCGAAGTTGTCAGTCTGAATAGGGGGTCTCGGCTCATTAGAGGAATGACTCTCGAGGGAAAGCCCACCTTTGTTCAGCTTGGCTTCGAGGGGGCCAGCCTGGGCATTAGCTGAAAAGCTAAGACCCCCAGGGGAATGCCCGGCACGCCAATTGGCAAGCTGGGACCGAACTTTTATTTATTAGAGACGTTAAAAATGAAATCCAATACTGAAGCTGCTGTATTTACCAAGAAAGCCGGGCCGGGGTTCCCAGCTGGCCAGATGGCTGCTCCCTAGCAACATGGCAGGGGGAACAATAACTGGCAGAGCAAAGAAACCCCAGCGCACTCCGAATGAATGCAAATGCACCCAGAGCCGGTGGCTCGCGCCAGTTCTGGTTTCACACGGATGCCTCCGCCTCCCTCGCTCTGCTGCATCTGGCAAAGAGCAGGGATAAAACATTTACCAGCCGGCTGGCAGTGATCAATCCAACTCTGCTGAGTAGCCTCTCGCTGGAGTCACTGGCTGCGGCTTTGGAGGCCTGGGACAGTGCTGCTCTTTGGAGGGAAGGGAGGCCGCGGGTGAGCTGGGGAGATGATCGCTCACACTGGTATCTTTGCCTGGTGGTGGTAATGCGCTGCTACGCCAGCAGGAGGCGCACAAAGCATGTGCTCTCAGAATAGCCTTTGACCACCCTCTCTGCCACGTGCTCCATGTATCCGGGGGGGGGGGGGGGCAGTTTGTGCGAGTTACCTGTGTGCCCTGGGCCTGTGTTTTAAGACCTCACCAGACAAAGAGGAAATTTGCTCTGGGGGCCATTGGAACCTAAATTCCTGTCTCTCCGCTCAGTCCCTGCACCCTTCACTGGCTTTTCAGCACTCTCCTGGCCCGTCACACTTTTAAGAAGGGCCTCTTTAAATCAAAGGGATGAGGCCGTCTGGGCTGAGAAGCTCTTGACCTAGTGTTCGACCCTGGAGAACATGACACGAGGTCCCCGGGCTCTGTCCCCTCAGCTGTGGAAGAGGGATAAGAAGAGCGGCTGGGGTTGTGGGGAAGAAGCCCCACAAAGCGCTCTGAGGAAAGGTGCTAAAGAAATGCAGTCGAAGGCGGCAGGACTCTCCTGATGTTGCTGTGAGGTCCAAAGGGCGAGTGAGCTGCATGAGGAGGCAGACTCGGGTGGTGGTGGGTGCTCCAGTTGGAGGCTGCCTGGTTCCTCTCTCACGGGAGGGGTATCCTTTCCCCTCCCCCAGGTGTTCAGTTTGAAATCGACCTGCCCAACAAGAAGGTGTGCATCGACTCGGAGCACAGCGTCGACACCTTGCTGGAGACACTGAAGAAAACCGGGAAGAGCGCCTCCTACCTGGGGGAGAAATAACCCCAGAGCCAACAGGCTTGTGGGTCAGGCTTTCTCCGCACCGCCGAGGAGGTTAGTCAGCTGCCAAGGGCTCTCCTTACTCACCCGCGCTGCCCAGGGTCCCACGTGACGGGATGGTGGGGGAGGGCAGCGTCCACAGAGCAGTGGCAGCTGGGTTGGGGCATCTTCCAGTGTGAGGAGCTGCACAGGGATGCCAGGGAGGTGGAGCGACCATGCGAGTGCCGAGTTGGGGACGCGAGGAAGGTTTAGACTGTGCTGTATTGGGGCATGGGCGCTAAACCCACCATCACATCCTGCTCCCTTGCCCTCCGTGTCATGGGGCAGCTGCACTAAGAATTCTCCAGAGCCAAAGGCTGCAGTCGCTTGCCCCATCTAGGACATGGTCTGTACTCTAACTGAGGAGGAGGCATTGCCGGAAGCCTGTCTCTGGCAGAGCCGATGTGCCTACCGCAGTGTGTTTGTGAGGTCGAGGTCAGGAATGTCACAGGGCTGTTGCTGCTTCTTGGGGGAACCTGGCACAGATTTTGCATTTGGAAACATGTCTGCTTCCCTCCACCATGTTCATAGAATCCTAGAACACTAGAACTGGAAGGGACCTTGATAGGGCATCAAATCCAGTCACCTGCCATCACGGCAGGACCAGGCACCGTCTAGAAAGACCATCCCTGATAGATGTCTCTCCAACCCACTCTTACATATCTCCTGCGATGGAGATTCCACAACCTCCGTAGGCAATTTATTCCAGTGTTTAACCACCCTGACAGCTAGGATGTTTTTCCTAATGACCAACCTAAACCTCCCTTGCTGCAATTTAAGTCCATTGCTTCTCATCCTAACCTCAGAGGCCAAGGAGAATAATTTTTCTCCCTCCTCCTTGTAACATCCTTTTAGGTACTTGAAATCTGTTGTCATGTCCCCTCTGTCTTCCCTTTTCTAAACTAAATGAAGAACCACAGGCTAGCACCAGTCCCATGAATCTACGCTCTGCAGGAAAGTACCACTGATGAAAACAGCCCCTGAACCGTGCAAAACAACCTGGCCAACAAGTGTCCCAGAGTCTCTGGGGTGCCAACAGGGAGCAGAACGCAGACCCAGAGAGAGGATGGCTCAAGGGATTGCTCATTAATTAATGAGGCTACAACTTCAAATCAGTTTTTTAATCTAATTGAGAGCTTGAATATGTGAGAGTGCAGATAGGGACTGGATGGACACTGTGAAGGAAAATTGTGGGTGTCAGTCCGGTTCCTAGTGGGCAAATATCCAAGAAGCCATCACTGCCTCTCAAATGCTCTCCAAGGCTTTTAACGGAGAGAAAACCAACTGAACTAGCAGATATAAGGTCTGTTTAGTTCAAGCAGTGCAGCTCCCTAAAGTAGACACATTTAAACCAGTTTGTGTCTGTGAATCCTGAATTAAGAGAAAACAGTTGAAATGAGGATGAAGCAGGTTTAAATGTGTCTACGTTAGGGATTTGCATCATCTGAACTAGATGGGTTTAATTCAATTGATTTAAATCAGTGCAACTTTGCTAATATAAACAAGGCCTGGATTCTTCTAAAATGTTTGAAGAAAGATCCTAGTTTTAGAAAATGACAGAAGTGTAAAAAAAAAAGAAATCTCAGATTCAATTTTTAAACCTAAAATATTGAAGAACTATTCCACAAGCAGGATAGAGTGTAAAACCAATGACTCCTGAGTTTACTGTTCCATAGGTGAGTCTCACTGTATGATCTTGGGCAAGTTGCTGAGTCTCTGTGACTCAGTTTCCCTTTCATACTACTATTTAGTAGCTTCTCTCTACTTGAGCTCTGATTCATAATTTGAAAAATTAGCCAATATTTATGACTCTGCCTGCCATTCTCCATTTTCTAACATGCTAAAAATGTAAACTAAGAAGAATCTGAAAATGTATATAATTGTATCATGCCTTCCTAGGTTATCTATTGAAAAGGCTCTATGTAGTTGTAAATCAACATGTATTAGTGGTTATATCACCCAATGACAATGCACCTGACCTACAAATGGAGAAGTTGATTAAAACTGATTATTTAAATTGAGGCTTTCTAGTTGGTGATTTAAACTGTGATTTAAATTGCCTTGGTTTAAATCAGTCCACCCTGGAGGATGCTTTGCTTAGGGTTAAATTTTCAGGATTGCCAAGCACTGACCCATCCTACTTAAGTCAGTGCCCTTCCCCTCTGAAAATCCCCTTATCTTTAGTGTAGCGCTCTGATAATTGAAGGCAGAGTGTAGAGAATAGTGTTGGATCATGCACCTTCTACTTGTTGCTGTTTTAATGGACACTGTCGACTTGAACATCACTCTTAGAAAATCCTTTGTCTTCTCTTGTTACAAGTCTCAGGGAACCTTGTAGATAAGAGTAGCTAGTGATTTAGAGGACAGTAAATATTTTCCTCTACTTTCAGGCAGTTCACTTTACATCTGACACAATGCTGCTTATACAGCCGGTCACTCCTTGGAGATATTACACACAGGAACAAGGCAGAAGTCTTTAAAATGGAGATACTAGTTGTGAAACCATATGCACTGACATGGGGGAGGGGAGAGAGAGTTTCTTTTCTGTTCCTATTTTGACATTGACTAGATCAGTGTTTCTCAACCTTTTTTTTTTTATAAAGTACCCCTTTAAAAAAATTATAAGTACCCCCGGAGTTTTCAGATACACAATTTTTTTTTCTACCATTGCAACACATTTGTTTAAACAACTTAATCGTAGCCGGGCGGGGGATGACATTTTTGGGTGTAAAAAGTACAAAAATAATGAAGCACTGTAAAAACTTAAAACAAAAATTCAGTTTTCTTCGATTTTCACTTGTGTTGACGTACCACCCAGACTTGTCTCAAGTACCCCAAAGGGTACTCCTACCCCTGGTTGAGAAACACTGGACTAAATGTGAGGTTGCTAGCTTTCTTTTAAGGTCTAACCAGCAGAGGGCAGCCCTGTATAACTCTTTTCCCTTTCCGCTGTCTGTGTTGGCAGGAGCGCTAACATGGCTTCACTGAGAAGATGGCCTGTATACACATCTGCTGATATCCTTTGTCATTTGACCCCATTTACTCTGCTAGATGTTGGAAAGGAGGCGGCTGGAAGGAGGAAGGGAGGCGGCTGGAAGGAGGAAGGACCCTTGGTGTAAAGGACCATGATCTACTTGAACCATAGTTTGTAAAACTCCCTGAATGTACAGTTCGGATGTGTGAGCTTGCAGTAAATGAAGAATCTGCTTCCGTTTTCAAATATGTGTTCTGGTGCCTAGTGTTTTCTTCCTCTGTGAGAGGTGACTGACGTGCAAGTGGGACTCTTCGGCTATGTCTACACAGCAGCGTTATTTCAGGATAACTGTTGTTGTTCTGAAATAGCATAGTCCGCGTCTACACTACAAACAATTATTTCGACATAATGTTAAAATAATGGCGAGCTGGAGGGCTTCTTCCGCCGGCTCTGTAACCCTCATTGTCTGAGGATTAAGGGAAGTCGGAGGGCGAGTGCTCTTCCTCAGACTTCCTGCTGCGTAGACAGCGCCAAAAGCCAAAATAAGCTATTTTGACTTCAGCTACGCAATTAACGTAGCTCAAGTTGCATCGCTTATCTCGGCGTTAGCCCTGCTCTGTCGACGTGCCCTCGAAATAAGCACATCGCTTGTTACGAACTCGTTCTCCAGGGAGCTTGCCTTGTGAGCTGGCTACAGAGTCGACTTGCGCTATCGTCTCTGGAGAGCTGCGTTCGAATGCTGACTAGGTAATCAGTCACGGGGCTCGGCGGAAGTTTGTGTGCCTAATGGAATACTCCGACATTGCAGGAGAAGCCTCCATGCGCGGGAAAAGAACAGGGTTTGCCGAGTGGACCTTTGGGCAGAGAACTCAGTCCTTTGCCTGGAATAGTCTCGTTTCCCCCTTTCCCAAGCCAACAGTTATTTTACGGTGGAGCTGGAATCTTTAGGCACAGCTGTGCTCAGTGCTGAGCATAGAGATACAACCTGTGCTCAAGTCATAGCGTCAGTCAGTGGCTGAAACAGAACCTACGTCTCCTGACGGCTAGTCCAGCGTCCCGTTTACTAGCCCACGCTGCTGCTTGACTCACATCAGCATCCTCTGCTGAGATTTCCTTGGTGTTTCCAGTTCCAGCACCACCTGTTGGATCCCTCTCCATATCTGCTACCTGGTGACTGCATTTAGCATCACTGGCCATTAGTACCTCCCTTGTGCACCTCCTACCAGGCACAATGGCGGAGTTCTTGACAGCAGCCCCCATTAGAAAGTTTAGTTACCGTGTGACTAGGATCGCTCACAGATGGTATGTCAATGGCATGATCAGATGACTCCTGCACAGTGTCCCCTGTCAACTGGGTGCTTGGGTAGCCACACAAAAGAGATCAGTAGAGTGCCTACAACTAGTTTTTTTTGGTTTAAACTGGTGGTGCACCTGCCTTGGTGCACACAAATTTATTCTGCACATGGATAGAAAAGATTAGAAGGAACATTGCTCCTGCACTTAGGCACTGGGTGGGGCTGTCTCCTTTGGGGCCAGGGGTAGCCTAGGTCATTTAGAGCTGTCCCCTGCATTTCCCCGTTTCTGCATGAGTTAAAGCCACGTTTGCCTTCCTAACTTCCGCCTCCTGCTCAGCTACCGCGGAGGGTATGTCTGTCTACACAGCAAAACAAACCCAGACGACAGCAAGTCTCAGCCTATACAGCAGACTTGAGCTCATGCACCAGGGTTGAAAACAGCCATGTAGCTGTTCCCACGCCGACAGGCACCTGGGCTCTGAATCCCAGTGACAGGGGAAGGTCTCAAGCCAGGCCCGCGCCTGGCTATCTACACTGCTGTTTCTAGTCCTGAGAGCTTGGCTCTGAGACTTGTTTTTCTGCTGTAGAGATGTACCCTGAGCCACCAGCCTTCCTGTTCCACGCAGAAGGTTATCTTGGCTACACCTCCTGTATTTTTATTTACTAACCAATTCCCCTCTTCTCTCTCTCTCCCCCCCTCAAATGCAATCGCTGCTGGTATTTACAGACTCTTTACTGAGAGCTAACCCGGGAGGTGCAAGGGAGCCATGTTAACGGAGCGGGTAAAACCTCGCCATCTGGAATTTCCTGTCTGTTATGTGCCCAGTTTCTTCACCTCACTGTTGGGTTCACACCAGTTAGGCTTAATTGTTGACTAGACATGCCTCGCTTTGGATTTCCTTCCTGCCGAGGTAGGGCAGACACGGGCAGGCACTCGTGCGTGGGCTTTTTTTTTTTTTTTGGCGGGGGCGGGGAGGTCTGGTGTTCGCTTGGCAAGGAGGCGAGGGGAGTGGCGTGGCCCAGAGACACAGCCACCAGCTCTGTCTCGGTGAAGTGGAAACGGCGGTCTTTAAGGAGCTTGCCCTCTCTGCCAAACCTGCAGGCACTGCGGCCTGGCTGCTCCCAGAGAGGAAAATCACAGACCGTCTCAGTAGAAATCGGAGAATTTTCCCTGCCCCCGAGCTCGCTTGAGGCCATCACTGTCCAATGCTGCTACGCCACGATGGCTGGTCGCTCCGCACAGCACCCACGTCCCCTGTGTACCTACAGGGAGCTGGGCAGCCCCCGGGGCGTGCTCCTTGGCTCACCCATTTGCAGACTCTCAGAAGTTGGGTGCATTCTGGTTCATTGGAAATGAAGTGGGACCCTGCCACCGAGTAAAGCAAGTTCAGCGAAGCAAGGGAGGGGATGAGCGGTGAGTGACCACGGACCAGCCCAAGTAGCCACCTGCCTTACAAAGCCCTCTGGAGCAATACTCCCTCTCATGTTTTTTCATCCATGTGCAGAATAAATTTTATGTGCACCAACTCATGTGTGGATGTGCACCACCAGGAGAAACACATGTTGTGGGTGCTGTGCTAATCAGCTGGGCTGCATTTCTCTCCTTACAGGGGGCACTGCTCTGGGGCACCCTACGTACAAAGGGCTCTCACGACCCTGTTTTCTGCAGCACTTCACAACCCCACTGCCACGTTTAGGCCTGCCTGTCATTTGCGGAAGACACAGGCAAGCAGAAGCCGGTTTGTCCCTGCATCCCTGCAAGCCCTGTCTGGGGCGGGAGATAAGGCCTGGGCTGGGATCAGGCAGCTTTATGGGGTGACGCGGGGAACAACTTGACTCTCCCGGACTGGGCGAACATTTTGCTATTGCTGCAGGAGAGCGGCTAGTGCTCTATTGGGCCAGCGTCCACAGGGAGAGGCAAGTGCCCACTGCACTCGTCCTTGGTGCACGGATGCAGCTAGCCGATGTGCTGGGGCAGATGCCCATTCCCCAGCCTGTCCGCCATGGGGTTTGGGAAATGCCTCTGAGTGGCTACGTCTACACTGGCCCCTTTTCCGGAAGGGGCATGTAAATTTCACTAGTCGTCGTAGGGAAATCTGCGGGGGATTTAAATATCCCCCGCGGCATTTAAATAAAAATGTCCACCGCTTTTTTCCGGCTTTTAAAAAAGCCGGAAAAGAGCGTCTAGACTGGCCCCGATCCTCTGGAAAAAGTGCCCTTTTCCGGAGGCTCTTATTCCTACTTTGAAGTGTCTAGCAGCAGGCAGGCGTTGTTCTAGGAGGCGGCTCTGTCCGTCCCTCCCCCCCCCCCCCCTCCGCTGCGGTCTCCTAATGAGAACTCAGCCCTGTCATTACAGCCCCTCTGATTTCCCTGCAGTGCTCAGCAGCGCGGGGAGGAGAATTCCAGCAGCAGCCTGTGGGTCCAGGGCAGATGCCAGTAGCGGCAGCTTGCTGCAGCGACAAACCCACCAAGGCCAAGGGGAGGGATCACGTTTGCCAGCATCAGGCTTGTGGGCTTTCACTGTTACGCTTGGCTGGCCCCGGAGGTTGACGTGGTCTTGTGGCTGGATGGGTGCAGCATGAGCAGCAACAGTGCACCCCTCTGCCCCAAGAGGGGAGAAAGGGGGTGGGGCCCATGCCCACTGCGCTCCTGCTGTCTGGTCACCATCACTCATTTCCCAGAACCCGCAGGGTGCCGGGGTCTTTCCCTGGCCCCGCATGTAGCCTGAGCCAATGGCCTGTGTGAAGAGAGGGTTTAATCTGCTCCTTGCCTAGCTGGGGTGCGGGGTTGCTCACCCCTGCCAGTCCCGTAGCTGGTGCAGGAACGTAGCCGCCCACAGTTCCATTGCTTGCCACCTCCTGTCCCCAGAGCAGTAGGGAGCAGAACACGGAGGGCTGTTCCATACCCTGTTCTGCTCCGGGAGGGGGCAGCTTCCAGGCACAATTTCCCTGCTGTTTGTTCATGGTGCAACCTGGCGGCATTCCGAGCACGTTCACGTAAACCCCCAGAGAATTCCGCAGGGCTCATGCGCCGGGAGGGCCGAACGCCTGGAGCAAACCCGATCCCCAGCAGAGCTGTGGCCTTGCAGGACAGTGGCCCGGCTCCCCGGCCTTATCAAAGGAACAGAGCATTGCAGCCAGCACTCGCAGCAAGCACAAGGGCACCCGCTCTGATAAAATAATAAGCGCTTGTGGGAACCTACTTTTCTTGCTGTCTCCATTACCAGCAGGCCACTGTATTTTATAAACCACGACACTTGGGATTCCCGGTGCAACACACTACCCCTCGTGGCCCAAAAGCATAGGCCAAAGATACACACTGCTTATCCTGGCATTAGCGGGTGGAGAACCTTTTACCCTTCAGTCGTCAAACAAAAATGTCTTTGTTTGCTGGAAAGGTGTACACTTTGCTAAGTGTCTTGTACAGGTTGCACTTCTCTAATCCAGAACACTCTGGTCCAGAAACATCCGCCGTCCAGTATGATTTTAGTGAGCCGGATGTTCACTTTTCATGGGTGTGGCCAAGTTTCCCGCGGTCCCATAAAGTTTGTTTACAGCCACAAGTCCTGGCTCTCAGTGTTCTGTGCTGTTATTTAGCTCTAATTTACTCCTCGATGTCCTCTAAGAGCCCAGTGAGCAGTGGAAGTGCTGGTAATGCTGCTAGACACTATGGACTTCTGTGGGCCGGAAAATTCTCTCGTTCGGAATCAGTCAGGTTCCGAGGGTGCCGGATGAGAGAGGTTCAACCTGTATTGGCAAAACGCAGCCTCACTGGCTATTCTGCAGCTGTTTAAGAATGACTGGGTTTTCCAATCTTTGCAATTAACAAAGGACATTGTGGGTCTTATGTAGGGCAAAGGAGCCGTGAGATCACGTGGAACAGCCAGGAAGTGAGCGAATTCCCAACCTAACACTGTCCACAGTGTAGAAAGCAAAGGAAGGGTGGCACATAAACAAACGATCCTTCTGCTAGGTCTGGAAGGGAAAAAATTGGGCAAACTATAAGCTCTTCATCATGCATTTGAAAGGGGAGCGCTGGTTGGGCTTATGGGACTCTCAGGCTTTCTTCCTTTCGTACCAATCCAGCTGGCACGGGGTGTGAAGTGCACTGAGCATGAGCCTTTTACAATGGGGGATTCATTCGACCAAGACAGGGCTTTTCTGCCGTTGGCCCATTCGAGTTCCCATTTAAATTGACGCTGTAAAAATCCACGCTCAGTGCAACACACAGGCCGGCTCTCCCGTTCCAGTTTGTCCTCATGGCTCCACCCCCAGCGCTGGGATGGAGCCAGCCAGAGCTAGAAAAGCACCCTGACATGCAGGCTAACCCCCACCTCTCCCCACTTGGCTTCAGCATTGCCATGTACAGCCGTACTCTGGCCATCTGCCCTTGGAAACGGAGCCGTGTTCGTCCAGGCCAGATGTGCAGCCAGAGGTGCAGGTTTCAGCCTGCAGGCTATTGTCATCATTTATAAACACCAGGGCAGCCTGCTCTGCAGCCCTCTGCTGACGAGGCCAAACATGACGAAACATACGTGTCCAGGTTCCTCGGAGGAAGACCCAAGCAGAGGGGTTCAAACAGAGAATTTTTGGGTGCCTCCCAGAACTGGCGCTGCACAGCCTGCAGAGGGGCACCCAGGATCTACGAGAAGAATGCGGACAAAGATCCAAGGTCAGGACCGGGCTCAGAATATTCCCTCCCTGCCTTGGTGCTGACCCGGTCGGTGACCTCTCTGCACCTGATGGCCACGCAAATCCCAGAGGCGATTGCTGGCATCGCAAGACACGAAGCCAAGCAATGGCTTCTGACCACTCCGGGCAGCTCGCAGTGCTGCAAATTGTAGCACAAGAGGGACACAGCTTTGCAAACAGATGCTGAAATCAGTACAAGAACGTCTCTGAAATGAGCTTAATTCGCAGTGGCAGGGTATGGAAATACACACGCGTGAAGCCAGGCCGCAGATATTTTATTTCAGAGCGACTCTATAAGAGGCACAGGAAAGGTGGTTAGGCCAGTTAAAAATAAAGAGCAGCAATTCCGTCTCCCGGCCGCCGTGGAATGTAAAAGAACCGCGAGGCGCTGTTGTTTTGCGTCTCGTTTCTCTGGCACCTGGTCTAGCGCAGGGTTTGGCTTCAGGTTCCCCCTGTGGAAACTGGCGCTATTTAACCGTTTTGCTGAGAGCCGACGGGGACGGGAAGAACACAAAGTCGCACGAGATGCAGAAGTATCCTTTTGGGGGCAGGAGACGTTTGTCAAAGCTCCGTGCTTTGGTCCTAGGTCTGCTGGAGCATGTCTCTGACTCCGGAGGCTGCTTTCATGGCCCAGCAGCTGCTGCAGGAAGTAGCATTCAGGGGAACCGGGGCAGCAAGTTGAGAGATGTCTCTCATGAAAGATCAATACAGATGAATCGCACGAAAGTCTTGGAGCCTTTGCTGAAATGCTGTGCCAAGCAGCCAGCTCTTCCTGACTCACAGAGAGATGGGTCAGCTCTCTGGGTGGCTTCCCAGGATGTGAGAAACATGCTAGGCTCTGGCTACTCTGCTAGGAGGGCAGTTTGCCACCGCAGCCAATACACTACATTGACTGACTATGTACCTACCTATGTGTCAAGGCACAAGACTGTCACTATCTCATGTGACTTAGGAAGAAACTTTCTCTGGGGATAGATTGAAGGTCTCTAACACCTTTCTCTACCGTAGTCTTTTCTTGGAGACAGGCAAGTGGCCTGAATGGATCACAAGTCTGAGCCTCTCTGGCAATTTCTGTGTCCCCACCTAGCTGCATACACATTGCGCTCATTACTGGAGTAGTAAGCTGAGCACTTGGGCGGCCAGCCAGGAGAGATTCAAATGCCACCCAGTTGCTTAGCAGAGCGCCCACAGTCAGCAGCGTGTGTTTCTTCTGGTGGTGCACATCCATGCATGCGTCAGTGCACGTAGCAAAATTCATTCCACACATGGATGGAATAAAATAGAGGGAACAATGTACTATGATGGTACCTTCCTGGGGGGGGGGGGAGATGCTCCTCCTTCTGCTCCCCTTGCCACCTGGCAGAGGAAACCATGAGCAGCAGAGCGCTGCCTGGAGGCTTTTTCCCCACTGCTCCAATTGGCCATAATCGCAGCCAATAGGAGCAGCAGGGAGCAGTGCCTGGGATCTAGCTGTGGATACAGAGCCATGTGTGTCCCTGGGGGGCTGTACAAGCTAAGCGCTTCCAGCCCACGTCTGCACCCTACCACCTTCCCGACTCCCCCACCCCAATCCTGCACCCTCCCTCCCACCCATACCCCAAACTCCAAGTCTGCTTCCCAGCTGCACCCTTCCACACTGAAGTCCGCATTTTTGGCCCCACCTCAGAGCCCAGAGAAGGCACAAAGTCTACTAGCCCAGGCCCCCCTAGGCTCTGGTGTGTTAGGGGAACGTGGGGCGTGTTTTTCCGCTTCTCAGTGAGGTGGGGTTTTTTTTGCTTCTTACATTTGTGCAGCCCCCGACTGATTTGTCCATGGGTCAGTGGCCCCCGACCCAAAAAGGCTCCTCACCCCTGCTTTAGAACAATCTCTGACACTACTAAGCAGGGCAAACTTTTGCCCTGACTTCCACCCGGGCCAGCCTATTATACGTCAGCAGAGCTACAGAAGGTAGCTCAGGGCAAAATTCAGCCAACAGTAAGCAGGAGGTTGCAATGCAACGCTCAGAACACTCCCAAGCATCTCTGCTGTTAGAAAATCCCCGGAGCAATGCAGTCTGGGCCACCCAGGCTCAGAGTTCGAGATTCAGTCACATATTATAAACTGACAATCAGTCGGGCCGACAGCTACCGCGGGCCTGCGGCAAGATGGGAGGGGACCCTGGGGCAAGGTGGGGGCGGGCCCAGCTTTGTGCCCCTAGAAAGGGTGGGACCAAGAGCAGAAGGAGCAGGGCCTAGGGCAGGGGTGGGAATTGTTTTTGAGTCAGGGACCGAAAAATCAGTTGGGGGCTGCGCAACAGTGAGAAATGGGGGAAAACCCCTCACTGTGGCCCCCGAATGAGGAGAAAGACCCTCCCCACATTCCCCTCACACCCCAGAGCCTAGAGAGCGGCCCAGCCTAGTAGATTTTGTGTGCTCCAGCCCCACGGGGGAGCAGCATGGGGACTGGAGCGTCAGCACAGCCTCACCAATCTTGGAGGGGGCCCTGAGCCTCAGGGGCCGGATCCAGGCAAGCCGAGGGCCACATCTGGCCCTCAGGCCTGAGGTTCCCCTCCCCTTCCCCTGGCCTAGGGCAATTGTCCTTAGTGCCGCCTGGAACACAGCCCTGCCTCCCTCCAGCCCTTCAAGCCGTGTGGAGTGGCACTTCTACGGCAGTTCAAAGGGGCCCAGGCTCTGGCCACTGCTGCTACCCAAGAGGCAGCCGGGAGCCGGGAGCGATGCCGGGTCCCTGTGCAGTTGCCCCCAACAGGCAGCTGGCAATTGCGTGGGACAGAAACCTTGGTCCCTTCCAGGAGACCCGGAGGAATACGGGGAGCAATCCCTTATATCTAACTAGGTTCCCTCCCTTTTAGATCCGGGGGCTAAATTCCTAGCTCGGTGCCCTGGCGTGGCTCTTACTGAAATCCGGTTTTGCCTCCACAGGCCTCTGAGGCCGGAGTTTGGCTCAGAGAGCACAGAACCAGTCTCACGCAGGCTGGGATTAGGTGCACAATGCCTGGTAATCCAAGCAGGAGGCGCTCGTCCGGTCCGTCACATCCAGCACTAACGAAGCATGCAGCCATTGTCAGAATAACACCACTGACGGGGCCAGGAACGGGGTTAAAGGCCTGGGGCATCTGAGCTCCGCCTGAACTCAGACAGTGGCTAGCGCGACGCAGACGCTAGCAGCCCGGGTTGTTCAGGACAGGGCTGTGCTGAGCAACTCGAAGAGCCTTGAACATGATGGGAGGCGCCTGAGATGTAGATTTCCCGCTGTCTGAGTGAAAGGAGACCTTTGTTATCACAATTCCCCGCACAGGGGCAGATAGCTTGGAGACCCAGCCCAGTGTGTTATTGTTGTGGCTAATATGAAGGGTGACTCCAGAGACTAACCAGAAATAAACACATCAATCCGTCTGGCTTCTAGATAGGGCCTTGCATTGTTCTCCCTTTCCGTATTTTGCATGAACAAATAAGGAGATAATATTAATAGACTTCGCCAAACCATAGAGTCTGGAAGAGACCTATTCAGAGTAGAAGCCTGAAGCTAAACTTAGTCAAAGGAGGCATGGGGGAAAATTGCTAGAAACCTTGCCACCCATCTGAGATCTCCTCCACGGAGGGCATCCGGTTTGACCATCGGGATGGAGCATGCCTCTGGGGTCCTTCAGGATCTGTCATTGCTAGTGGTTACTCAAAGAGCTACCCATGGCTGCTAAAAAGTCCTTCTTCAGTCTAGAGCGACCATACAGACCTGGCCATGGAGATCTAGGCGTCTGAGATCTCCAAGCTTCTGTGTTGCAGTGGGCGGTTAGGACTTCGACAAAGTGCAGATTGGTTCTGAATATGGCCGCTCCCTTTGTAACTGATGCAGAGCTCCTCCCCCTCGCTACCCTGAGTCAAATTCAAGGTCATGGTGCTACCCTCAAAATCCTCAAAGGGGCTAGCATGGCACACCTAAAAGACCCCTTCTGTTTCTACCACCAGGATAGCTGTGTCTCGCAGGAGAAATGGTGCTGTCAGCGCCGAGAGCAGGAGGCAGGAATGAGCGCTTTTGGTAGCTGGTTGTGGCCGGTGGAACTCATTTCCACATGAGATCAGCATGACCACGAATCTCGCCTCACGCCAAAGAAAATACAGAACCCACTTTGTCTTTGGTGTAATAAATAATTAACACAAACAACCAGGTGTCTAGTGGCACCTAAAAGACCAAAAGATTGATTTGGGCATGAGCTTTCCTGAACAAAGACCCACTCTGAGTTTAATTCCTCATTCTTTTCTGGGTGGCCTGGGTGATTTTCCTCCTATGCCCCACTTTCCATAGGCATGTGGTGGGGATAAATATATTAAATGCTACAATAATGGGGGCCATATACATTGTGTTTAACAGCTGTTTTTTTTTTTCTATCGAGGGCATCAAGTTTGTAACTGCAGGGTCAGCACATTTCAGATTCTTCTCTGCAGGTCTCCTCTGCAGGATTTTCTTAAAGAACATTTGTTATCAGCTAAAAAGGCTTTTTGAGGCCTTTAAATCAGCCAAGGGAGTTTCTCTAGGAGTGAGAGCCAAATGGGGACCAGGATTTCTGTGTCTTCCCAGCTCTTTCATTTCATCTGTGATTTTGTAAGTCCAGGGCACTCTGGGTTCATCTAGACCCATGGTCACCAACCAGTAGATCGCGAGCTACCGGTAGATCTCAGGGGCTCTAAGAGTAGCTCTTGAGCCCTCTCTGAACTGCACACCTGCGCAGGACATTTACATTAGATTTCTTCATGTAATGTAGGCGGGGCTTCAAGGAAGGGGCGGGGCAGTAGATCTTCGCCTGTTCTGAGACTTAAAAAGCGATCTTGGGTGTAAAAAGATTGGAGACCACTGATCTAGACTGTGGCACGATATAGGATGCTGGAGGTATCCTGAAATAAGGGCCGGATTAAGGGGCGGGCTAGCCAGGCAGCTGCCCGGGGTGCCAACCTATGGGGGGCGCCTGTTTGCAGCTGTAAGGTGCACAGCACTCTGGGAGGTGGGGCCGCACATGAGCCATGCGCCCGGGGGCGGAGCCACACATGCGTCGCACACCCACTGCCTGCGGCTCAAGCCGGCTCTGCCTGAAATAGCTAGTTTGTGTCTTTTGAACCAGCCTGTTATTTTGAAATAGATTTCAAAACAACAGGCTCAGTATGCCAATGTCCCTGTAACCCTTGTTCCATGAGGCCTAAGGGACGTTTCGGAATAGCAGTTTATTTCGAAATTAGATTGAAATAAGAAACACAAATTGCGTAGCTCCAATTGCGTAGCTTACTTTGACCTTCGGGTGCAGCGTAGAGGTATCCTCTCTGGGCCTGATTTTCCCAGTACAAAAAACGGGGATTTTAACATTCGCCTTTCAGGGGGCAGAATAAATCAGTGTTTGTGAAGAGATGGAAAAGTGAGTGCACAGAGAGCACTCCATCGTGCGGCTATTCGCCTGATCCAGACAGGGGAGAATGAAAACAATTCTCTGAGCTGAGCAATTCTTATCTTCTGTTTGTTTTCAAAGGGCACCAGTGGGCTCCTCCTGCCTGCATTCCAGCCTGGCCTGCTTTCAGCTGTGAAACAAAAACAAGAGTGTAGGCCCTGCAGTCTCTACAGGTCAATAAGTGCAGGCAAGAGAATAAAAGTCTCAGCGAGATAGCTGTGTTAGTATGTCACTTACTTAAAAAAACAACAAGGAGTCCTGTAGCACCTTACGCCATGTCTACACTTGGAAACTATTTCAACGTTAGTACATTCGACTTACTAACTCCTGATTTAACAAAATCGAACTGGCGTGTCCAGACTATGGGGGAGCCTCGAAACTAGTCCAAGGCAGGCTCCATGAATGTAGATGCTCTACCTCAGACTCAGAACCCCAGGAAGCACTGGGAAGGAGTTAGTTCGAATTACTCTGGGGAGTAGTTATTTCTAAACAGCGGCACCAGAGCACCCACACCACCGCTATTTCGAAATAGCTATTTTGGAATTAGCGTCACTCCTGACGAAAAGCAGCAGTGCTGATTTCGAATTAAGCGGCCTGTTATTTCGAAATAATGGGCATGGTTGTGTGGACGCGCCGCTTATACATTTGACCGAAGGAGGGGGGGTATTTCAAAATAAAGTCCTAGGGTAGACCAGGGCTAAGAGACTAACAAACATATATATCTAACATCATGAGCTTTTGTGGGCAAAACCTACTTCCTCAGATGAGCAGAGTGGTGAAAAAAGGGGGGAACCTCACAATATATAATAGAAAAATAAGGGGGAGGGGAAACCCTGATAATTGTAGTGCCAGTGCTAATGAGGCTAATTGAATGGGCTAAAAAGGTCCCATTCCTCACTTTTGATGTCAGTTGGGTGTTGAGTATAATGGTCCATCCAGTTCATGGCTTTGTTCAGGGTAGGGATAGTGACATCTTAGGTTTCACATCATCCGCTGGTTGTCCAGGGAGCAGGGGAGGCATTTACCCCTCATGTGCCTCATTGCAGTACAGTATTGGCCAGGCACTGCTGCTTACAAACACTTAGCCGCACACAGAATATGCAGCTGTGTAGGGCACCCAAAAATCTGGGGCACTCCTGGGTCTTAATATCCACCCACCTGCCTCTTCCTAGCCCATCAGTTTCTGAACTGACGATGTGAGTCGACAGGGCCTTACTTTAAAATTTGCTTTAAAATATTTCATTAGTGTGTTGCTGAAGACTTCTCTAAAAAAAATCATCATTCCCCCTCTCCATTGGGCATAGGGGCACCAATTTAATAGTACCAGTGGAACCTCTCAAGTCTGGCACCCTTAGGATCTGACCAGTGCTGAACTACAGAATTTTCTGAACCGCAGGAGGCCAATATTGCTAGCAGCATGACCAACACTGGCCCTGCTTACTGGGCTCTGAGAAGACATTGAGGGGTAAATTAGAGCTAAACAACAGCACAGAACACTGAGCGCCAGGACGGGTGGCTGCAAACAAACTTTATGGGATCCCAGAAAACTTGGGTAAACCCATGCTAAGTGGACATGCTGGCTCCTGGATGTTGCCAGACCGGAGAAGCTGGACTAGAGAGGTTCAACCTGTAGGCTGTGTTTAGACTGGCAAGTTTTTCCGCAAAATCACATGATTTTGCAGAAAAACTTGCCAGCTGTCTGCACTAGCCGCTTGAATTTCCACAAGAACACTGACGAAGCATTTTCGGAAAATCATGCCAGTGTAGACGTAGCCGTACTGCGGAGGGCCCCCTAAATCCTAAGGATGGCTCTGAATGGTGTTGGATCTTGATAAATCATTTTTAAAATTCCGCTGAAAGTCTGTAAGATGCATGTGGGCTTAAGCCCGTCCTTCATGCCAACCCTCTCCCGCCATCAACGAGGCTGCTTTCCTTCCCTCCGGGATGGTGGAGCTCTCTAGAACCTCTCTGAAATAAGTTGCCGTTTTGTGCATCTGGAGCTCACCTTTCACTGGGCACCACCACGTCAGTCTCCGCTGGTTGTCATGACTGCAAAGAGAATCTAGAAAATGTGAACAGACAGCCTGAAACAAGGGCCCCGCTCTGACAGGTAGGAACAGCCCCATTCATCTCAGCGGGTGTTAACTCCCCAGGCAAGCCCGCTGGGGGAGCTGAACGCCTGGTACCAAGGGTGGGACATTTTAGGCCAAAAAATGCTTATTTTAGCAAGTATAGACAGTCTCTTTGCAGCCTGCTGATTCATTGGCCTGTCTCCCAAGAAATGAGGCCTCGTGACTCCTGTCAAGGCAGGCCCTACATAGAAAAGCCCTAATCGACTGATGTCATGTACTAGCTGTAAGCCTGCTTGCCTTTCTGCATGGGGGAGGGGGATTCTGATCTTTCTGCCTCTGGGGGATTCTGCTTTTGTTATACTCATGTCTCTTCCGGAACTGAGATTGTCCTTGGTCAGGGAACAGGTGCAGGCAGATTTAGGAACCCTTCTCCCTAGTGTTTCCCACTGGAATTCATTTGCGGGGGTAGGAGGGCATAGACATTGGGAAAGTGCAGAACAGGCAAAGCCAATGATGTATCATTCATATGTGTTGCAGGAGCACCTAAGAGCACCCGGACCCTGTTGCGCTCGGCACTGTACAAAGGCAAACCAAAAAGACAGCCCCTGCCCCAAAGAGCTTGCAAGCTGCAATCTCTCCTTGTAGGTGTGACGTAGTGGGGGGTACCTTGCTGGTTTCTATGCTAGGGCTGTGGTAACCCCCACTGGCTGCTGTCTGTACCACGGCCCAGCAGGACAGGGGATGAGTCACTAGGCAAGGGGGCTCCAAACCTGTCTGACCAGCTACCCCCCAGGGAGAGGAACAAAGGAAGGTGAGAAGGCTGGGGGGCAGGGCTGGAAGGGACAGTCTTTAGTTTCTGTCTGGGAAGCAGGGGAGAAGGAGCTAGGGAGGGGCCTGGGATTGTAGGGCCCAGCCACTCCCCATCTCAAGGGGGGGGGCACTAAGGCCTCTTAGCCCCAGTTCCTGTAACCCGATTACATCTGTGCTGTGCTGTATCCTGGAGAAGCAATAAACTCCCTCTATTCTACTGGCTGGTGGAGTCTGTCCGTGCCATTACGGGGGTGCAGGAGACGGGAAAAACCCGACTCGCCGTCACAGTAGGATAATAATAACCCTTGACCTGTGGCTCTGAAGGGGGGTACCTTATCCACTGCTCCACTGGAGGAGCCCCCCAACCTCCCTATGTTCTGGGACCCCCTTATCCATCCTATGTCCCAAGAGTGCCAGATCCAGGATGGTTGACGGCTGCCATTCGATGCCTACAAGGACGTTGGTAGCGATCGCCCCTCCGCAACCTCTCTGTGGAATGAAGGAAGTGGGGATATGGTAGGGGCAGGCCAGCGGGGGCCCCTTCGAAAAGAAATTTTTCAACAGAGCCCACATTTGACTCAGCCCGAATCTGAACAGCTCAGATGAGACTCCTGCAGCAAAAGCATCATGCTCTTTCTTACCCCAACACTCATCTGGGCTGGGGGAGGTTGAGTTGGCTCCTCCTGCTTTATGGCAGCCAAGGAACATGCTGGGGGCATCATGAGATGCCCATTTAGCCCAGGGATCCAGCCCCAAAGCCCTTCTCTGAGCCATTCAGAGCAGCTGGGCTCATTAACATGGGCTCCATTGTGTTAAAAGACCCCGCCCACAAGTCTTAATTGGCCTTGTCCGTGGCAGAACCGGAGGAGCTGCAAAACGGTGCCCTGCAGGGAGTGGTCTCTCTTTTTCCCTGACATCTGGGAAATAGCTGCGGGGCCGGGCCGTGGTACCAATGGACAGAGGGAGAGTGCGGCCATTTGGCTGGGTCACGGCATGATTAAAGACTTGGAAGCAGGCTAGGGAGGGTTGGTCTTGGTCTCCCCGGGCGCTGCCCCGCCCTGCCGCACCGAACACCACCCCACAAGGCATTTCACATAGAAAGAGGCTGACGTCTGATGCAGAAAGTGCCCGGGCGTCGGTTGGAATGGACATTTCTCCTTCTCGACCTTGCCCCTGAGTCTGGGGTTAAAGTGCCTGTGTCCCTCTGGCTGCCGCCGAAAGACAGCAAAGCGGGCAGCCCGGAGGGAAAGAGCTCATTTCCAGGGCCGACTCCAGCGGGCTGACTGCTTGTGCCAGGCCCGCCCCGGATGATCTGGAGCTCTTTTCACAGCGCCACGGCTATTACTTCACGGTTTCCTCTCCATTTGGTTTCTTCCTTCAGCCGCTCCCTGCCAGGGGAGAAGCCAAGGAAAACAGACCCATGGCATCGCCTGCTGGTGGTGTTTTTAGGAGGCGCAGGTGGGGGCTCTGGGGGAGGGGGGATTGCTTTTGAAGGGGCGTTGGTAGGAGCCCTCCTGGGTTGTGCGCTGTGAGGAGAGGAGAGGTGATAGACTGAAGCCATATCCATGGCGCCAGCCTGAGCCACCCCGTCCTGCCAACAGGCCTCAGTCCTGGCCAGAAGAGAGCTGGTCTGACTCCATGACCAGTGTGTTCTATAAGCTGTGCCCTTGTGCGGCTACTCGGGAGAGATTCAAATGCTGCCCAGCTGATTAGCAGAGCACCCACAACTGGGTTCTGTACTTCTACGGGTGGTGCACACTGGCACATCCCTCGGTGCACATAAAAATTTATTCCACACACGGATGGAAAAGATTAGAGGGAGCCTTGGCCATGGCCCCTTGAATCTTTGGCCTCCAGGAGGATAGTGGAGATGTCCCTGCTGTCCTGCATTAGGACCTGCCTCCTCCCACTCTGCCTGGCTTCGCCGATCCCTGGCACCAAGTCCCGCCAACTTCTCCTACCCCATCGCTGCTCCCCTCCTGCACAACAAAGGGTCAGCATGACATTTACAAAGGCAAGTCTGCACTGGGGTGCAAAGTGCCAATGGGACTGGTAGGGGCTCAGCCCCTCTGCGAAGCAAGCCCTTATTGCACAGCAGGAGAGGGTAGCGTCCGAAAGAGCCGGGCAAACAGCAGCGGCAGAGATGCCTGGCTACAAGCCACATTGGTAAATGGAGGGACTGTGCTAAAAGATCTAATGCAGAGAAACATTCATTTCCATGGATGGAAAAGAACGAGGGATCATCGGGGTGTGATTTTAAAACATGCCTCTAGAGGGAGTTACTGATCCCGCTCTTCTTCCCAGGCCTCAGAGGCCAACAAGCCAGGAGCTGCTGCTGACTAGAAAAATCAAGGCCAGAAAAAAAATCCACTCGGCCCACTGCATCGCCCCGCAGAAAGGCCGGGAGCCTTGGCGCCTGGGACACGCAGGGACCTCCTGGCTGGCTCCTCGTTATCACTGCCGTGTTGTCAGAAAGTTTGCAGGGCAGCGCTTGCCTTTGGGAGAGGGAGAGGAAGGAGGCTGGGAGCCAGCCCTCTGCCACGTTAGCGTGGGATCGTAGGGACCTGCTTCCAATCGGCATGCACGTTATCACTGGCACACGCAGAGAGATGAAATGGCTCTCGCCCTCCCCCTCTCCCAGGCATGCCAGGAGTGTAACATTAGGAACTGGGAGAGCTGGGAGGGGAGGAAGGTGGAAATGGGGATGCACTTTGTAAATCCATCGCGCTGGGGGGATGTGAGGCAGGGAAGAACAGAAAAGGGGGTAATCTCTCTCTAGCTTGCCCCAGCAGACAAACTCACTCCTTCCCGGATTCATCTACGCCCCTCGATTGTCAAGCCTGGTGAAAGGGGACAAGCTGCAACAGACCCCTGGAGATCAGTAATGGTGCAGTGAAAACAGACACTCGACAGCAGTAGCCTTCCCAGGAATTGAAATTAGGGGGGTGTTCGAATTTACAAGGGGGGGTGTCAGGGCCGATGAGGGATGACACCATGAGGGTGAAGGTGGGCTGTATGGCACCATAGTTCACAAAACTGGGGGGGTGTTGGGAAAATTCAGGGGGGAGATACACCCCCATAGGGGGGTGTAGGGAAATCCCTGTGCGACGGAGAGTTGGCTTGCTGGGATCTTCTCTCTGTGCCATTTACTTGGAATAGGGTGGCACGGGCAAGGGAGCTTGTGGCTTAGGGGAGGCAGTCAACCACCAATGTGCAACACTCAGCTCACTTTGGAGAAGAGACTCCTCGCTGGTTTATGGATTTTGGGCGTGTCTTTTGTGTGTGTGCTTGTGTGCGTGAGAGAGAGAGAGACTTCATAATAGAAGCAGGTCCCAAGATCTGAGCACATGCCTGCTGTAGAGCTAGGGTCTGATTCTGATCTTACAGTGGATGTGATCCAGCAGATTAGGACTCTACCATCCAGCCTCTGAGGCTAAGCTGGTGTTTTACCACTTCTCTAGCTATCTGCCTTCTCTCCAGTGACACCCCAACTGAGCGCACTGGGATGCTAATCCCGGTTCTCTGTTCCCTCTCGTGCGCTCAGAGCATGGCGCAGGCAGGCAGGTTAGTTTATAAGGGAGAGGATCAGGCAGGTTTCATGGGGCTGGGCTGGACCAGAGGAGCAGCAGAAGGGCTGGAGTTGGAGTTGAGGGTGGGGGAGAGAACGTCACCAAGGTGCTTTCCCCACCCCCATCCCCTTCCAAAATTTTCCACCTTTAAAGTCAAGAAAAGAAAGTCATCAGCTGATGACAAGTCAACGCGAATGGACAGGAAGAGTCATCCGGAAGGGCCCATTCTGATTGGCTAGTGAAGACTCCCGCTGTCTAGATGAGGCTTTATGGCAAAACGAAACGTTAAAACCGTTATTTCTAAAACTCCACTTGGATCTGATTTAAACAAAAAGAAAAAACCGACTTGCTAGCAGCCTCCTCCCCCCTCCCCCACCCCAACACCCACCCAACAGCTCCTTATTGTGGGGGGTCAGGGGGCGGACAGTCCACACTTGTACTCAAAGCATTTACAGTTGCCAGGATGAATTGCACGGCGAGGGCAGCCCTCCCTGCAGGGCCAGGAAGAGAGCTCACAATGGGGAATCTTTGTCCCATGACTTGTGATCTGGATCCAGGCCACAAAGTTTGGATTTAGCTCCAAACTCCCCCAAAGCTCCGGGCTCTTTGGATGTAGGGCGGGAGGGGACCGACTCACCGCTAATCTTTCCACATTGGACCCACAGATGGTGATGGGGAAAGACACAGTCACAGTCCCTCCTGGGAGGAACAGGAAGCCACTGCTATTAATCTTTGGGCATTGCCTTCTGCTGGTAATTCACCAGGCTCCTGGGGTCTGCGCTAATGACTCACTCCAGCTTCACCGTGCCTGCTGCTTTCCCAGCTGATCAATCAATGGAAGCAGAATGTTTGCAGGTCTCAGTGGATTTTCTCCCCCCACACACATTTTATTTAAACAGCTGCAGTTCTCCAGCTGTGATGGGTTCAAGGAGGGTGACAGCAGGGGGCATGAGGCGCGGGTTATTGTAGTGAGGCTCCAAGCAGAGACAGTGCTGGCGGCACAGACTAATTTCAGGGAAATCTGGTTCATTTTAGCAATCCTGAAAGTGAAGGATAACGGAGATGCACAAGATGGACCATCATCGTGCAAAGTTCTACCAGGCACAGACGAGAAATCTCTCCTTCACCAGGCACCAGGGCCACCTGCATGTGTGGGTGTGTAGAGTTGGGGGAGGCAAGCCTCCATGTCCCCAACCTCACCCCTTCTGCTGAGACCTGCATCCCAGAGGAGCCAAGCCATCTCCTCCCCGCACAAGGAATGAAGGTGGGTGTGTGTGCACCCCAGCCTCCCCGGCCAGGACACAGGGAAGGTGGCTGGCGAATGGCAAAAGGCTCCCCAACTGGGACACAGGAGGGGGGGTACTGGGGGCAGCAACACTCCGCCCCCAGAATGCCTACAGCAGGCACCCTGGGGGCAGAGGGTTGGCTGGTGGTTTGGGAAGGCAAAGCCTTCCCCCACCTAGCAAGCCGCCCTCCCATGGGTGTGCGTCCGTTCGCTCTCCATCCACAGTTGCTGGCTCCCTTTCTGCAGATCCCCTTCACTGGCTTGGCACCCTGCTCTATGGCTCTCAAGACGTCCAAGTGCCAGTAAAATTGGGGAAAACCCACGAAGATCCGGCAGCCTCTTGCTCTTCCTGCTCCCCTCCCCCAGCACAGTTCAGCTGAGCTGCCACCCTGACCCCTCGCCCACCGCCCAGTTGACTTTCCACTGGGACCCTGGGTTCCCCCAGTAACCAGGCAGTGCCAGCCTGCAGGGGCCCAGCTGTAGTTTTGGCCTGGCCTGCCCCTGCCAAACATCTGGAAAGTGAGGATGCTGCGCCTGGGGTTGCCATGCCACAGGGGGCTGTCGAGGGGACAGGCCAGGCCTAGGGCCCCGAGGAGAAAGCAGCAGGCATGGTGTACTGTGTTGCAGTGGCCTTTCTTCCCTAGGGTCTCTTCTCCCCCGGTCTAGTTCCCCCTAACTCCATTTAGCTAGCTCAGTGGGTAGCTTTTATTTTGAGGGTCCAGGGTTCAAATCCCTGATCAGGCAGATGAGCCTTTCTCCCTGTATCACAACCACAACAACAGGGGCATTATGCAAGACATTCCCTCCTCCTTTGTCAAGTTACTCTTCCTCTTCAGGACCCGGCCTTCCCTACCAAGGGCCATTCCTGCTTGCTACTCAGCAGGCTACGTCCTGATGTGCCCACTGGCCTCCTGCTCTGCAGGCACAAAGGGGCAGGGGGAATTTTGATGTCGTTTGGCTCTTCGGTTTGAAAAGGTGGCTGACCCCCCAAATAACTCTTGGTGAATTATTCCGCGCGTGGAATGAAATGCTTGGCATGGTCCTACATTTCTGACTGCTCAAAGACGAGGAGGGCGAGGTAGCAAGCTTGTCTCTCTCACCGCCAGCAACTGGTCCAATAAAAGATGCTACCTCTGACCTTGTCTTTCTAATATCCTGGGACCAACGCAGCGACCACTTCACTGCATACAGCAATGGCTTGCCAAAGGCATAGGCATTCTTATGTACACCAGATTCTTCACCCTTTTCTCTTCCCGCTCTGAAATCCTCATTAAGCACCAGAGGATTTTATAATGGCTCATAACAGTTTAAGAGTCCGAGAGAGTTTGACGAGTCGTGTGACAAGGACGGTGGAGCTTTCCTGCGTGTGCTATTGTTTTGGGGTCTGTTCCTGAGAGATACTCCTCTCACACAATTCAATAACAGGAATGAACACGCAACAGCTGTCTGCATCGGCCCTGTTGCCTTCGGCCTCAAACACTCAGCCAGGGCCTGATGACTTTCCAAGGATGCTTGGATTCCTTTTTAACCATTCCCTGGGACTGCTCTGTTTTCAGTGTACACCCTCTTCCTTCTTAGCAGGGGTGTGGGGCCCAAACAGAGATGCTGAGTTTGTTTGAGCCAAATATCCAATCTCTGTCCACCCGTGGAACCTTTTCAATTTGGAAGCAGGATGTTTTGCTCTGTACGTCTCAGGTGTAGGTAATTTTTTAAGTACTTTTAACTGGCTGAAGATATTGGCATAAAGCCCTTGAAATGGAAATTCTGCTTAGCCGCAGAGGAGGTTAAGTGCATACTGGCACAACCTGTTAACACAAGGAACACAAATGCCACTCACATAACACACAGCTATAAACACACTGTCTGCCAGTCTGCCTGTGGTATGTCTGGTGTACAAACACACCAACACACCCCAATCTGTGCGCCACAGAGCCTGTATCTGGGGAAGAGCCGGCGTTACTGCTCGTGCACAGACGGCTTACCCTTAGGCGCACACTAAAAACAGCTTGGCTCTGAGGGACGCGAGTGGGGACGTGGCCTCCTGGGATCCTTTAAACCGTAGCTCCCAACTTGCACAACCACATCTGCAGAACCACACCTCTGGGCAGGACATACATGGACACGTCCTGTCCACAGCTGCAGGGCAGCCATTTTGTCCAACTGACCACAACACAGGAAGGAGGGAGGGTGAGGGAACATTACACTTGCAGGCTGAGATGGGGGCTGGGGGGGGGAGCAGTTCACAAGCATACACGGAAGCCGACTGCTAGTAAAACAACAGTAAAATCCCACCTTCCAGGCATCACAGGGAATTGCTACATTTTCCAGGCTTCTGTTTCATGTTCATGTAAAACCACTCGCCCATCACCCTCCACAAAGCCTCCTCTAGCTCCTTTTTCTTCACCAGCGCTCAGGCCTGAACCCAGTTTTTTTTTAACTGTTCTAGTTCCGAGCAGCAAACGGTTCCGTCAGCACCAGGGGCGTAGCCACAGGTGGGCCGTGGAGGGCAACAAAGTGATGAGGGGGCTGGAGCACGTGACCTACGAGGAGAGGCTGAGGGATTGGGGCTTATTTAGTCTGCAGAAGAGAAGAATGGGGGGGGGGGCAGATTTGATAGTAGCCTTCAACTCCCTGAAAGGGGGTTCCAAAGAGGATGGAGAGAGGCTGTTCTCAGTGGTGGCAGATGGTAGACCAAGGAGCAATGGTCTCAGGTTGCAGCGGGGGAGGTCTAGGTTGGAGATTAGAAAAAACATTTTCCCTAGGAGGGTGGGGAAGCGCTGGGACGGGTTCCCAAGGGCGGTGGTGGAATCTCCATCCCTAGAGGTTTTTAAATCCCAGCTTGATAAAGCCCTGCCTGGGATCATTGAGTTGGGATTGGGCCTGATTTGGGCAGGGGGTCGGACTCGATGACTCCTGAGGTCTCTTCCAGCCCAATGGATCTATGATTCTATGATTTCCTTTGCTTCCAGGCTCACCCATCCTGCACCCGCCAGCCGGCTCGGCACTCCCGCAGGACCAGGAACTCCCCCTCTCCTCTGCCCCCTGTGGTGTATCTCCTCCTCGCCATGGCTTTCAAATACTGGCCGTACGGCGTGTGTCCACAGAAGAGTCTGGAAGGGCTCTCGGGCCTATCTGGGTCACTTGAGGGGCCTGGGCTGCCCAGGTGTTGTCCTGTTGGTTGTGTCCTTCTCTGAGAACTTTCGCCACCTGTTTTAAAGGCCAGCGGCTTGGCGTGGAGAGAGCGGTGCTAGCCCAGCACCTGGCTGGGGTTTGGCTCTTCGCAAGGGGTAGTGCCTGGTTGCACTGCCCTGGGAGTGGGCTGGGAAGCAGACTGTGATGCCCAATTCCCCTCTCTGCTGAGATACGCCCTGCCCTCGCCCTGTGCCCACCTCAGCACATATCTGCTGTTGGATCGGCACAGCTGCACTGGAGAGTACATTGGGGAGGGGGTGGAAACAAGATTTCGATCATCCCCTGCCTGAAGCACAGCGGGGGGAGAGGGGGATGTTAAATCTCCCAGAGATTCTCTCCGCACCCCACACAAGTGTCGGCAGTTGGGTTAGCCTGGGCAGAGGAATCAGGGAGCAACTTCCAGCTGTGGTCCGTAGCCTGCCCAGGAGCAGACCCCGTAAGGCCTACAGGCCTGGTTGCCCTGGGTGACTCCAGTGAAACCAGTGGAGTAATGTCAGCAGAGAACTAGGTCTGCAAATGCCTGGGAAGAGAGACCGATCCTCCGTCTCTACCCCACAGCAGGGAGGGGCTTACGGCTGGCTGCTGGCGATATCTGAGACCCAGCTGCGGATGAAGCTGAGGGGAAGTTGGAGAGGGCCACAGGCCCATGGAGGGAGGTTTATGCCAGCATTGCTCTGAGAGCTGCTGTGTTCCAGAGGACAGACTGGGTCCAACCTCTCCCCAAGCAACGGCTCCACACCACTCCCGGCTGAGAGAGGACGGGCAGTGGAAGGAGATGGTGGAGAAGTGGGGACGCGAGTGCGAGAGACAGACAGAGACAGAGAGAGGGGACAGCCTGGCCCTCGTTCAGACATGGACACGTCTCCTGAAGGTGAGGAGAGGCTGGGGAAGTGCAATTTGCTCTGCCACATGGTGGAATTCAGAGTGCGGGACGTGGGCTGTGACTCTGGTGTCTTGGAAACAGTGAACAATCCCGCAGCCATGCGGAGCCGGGTCTGAGCAGCAGAAACAAGTCTCTCCAGAGATGGTGATTCACCCCACAGGCATGCGCCGCTGGATTCCTCCCTCCCATCTCCCAGGCCCCTGGCCTGCTGCTGGAAAGGGAGGGCAGGGCAGTAACAGCTGCTCCTCTTTCTGCATGGCTCTCCACCCCATCAGCAGCCCCACTCGCTAGCCACGTGCGGAGTAAACTTCTGAATTCTGACGCTCACGCGTGCTCCCCACGGCTATTCGCAGAGCAATGGGTTCCCTTCCCCCGGCTCTCACTAGCCTGCACCGAGCACTAGAAAATACCTTGCTAGGGCAGATGGATGAGCTAAGCAGGCTGGTAGCTCCCTTCCACCTCTTACTGTCATTGCTGCGATTATGCTACAGCAGGGGTGGCCAGCTCGTTACAGCCGAAGAGCCAAAATAGTAGTGGATAGCGCAAAGACCCGAGGGGAAAAAGTTGTTGAAGAAAAAAAAAGAGGGTGGGGGTGGGGGCAGAGCATACATTGCCCTTTTAACGGCGGCCATTTTCAGTGGTCTTTTTGAAGGATGTATAGGACACCGTGGCTCTGTCTCTTGACAGAGCTGCCCCTTGGAGAGCCGCAATTTTTTCGTTGAAGAGCCGTGGGTTGGCCACCATTGTGCTACAGAGCTTAGATGGCAGGTTTCTTGGTATCTGCCATATGAGGAGCCTCCTGACTGGCTAGCATGGATGTATCTGTCCCCATGGCGCCAGCTCATGCCAGCCTATGATTGGGCAGTTGTCTGCTTTAGCACAAGTCTAGCCGATCTCCTTGCCAGCCACAATGCTTCTTATAAATGAGGGGAAGGAGGAAACAACCGGCAGCTGGGAGCTGGTGGCACACCCTTGATGTGCAAAAACACCTGGGCTGTGCGAACACTGCTCGGGATAAACAAGAGTCCTGTGTGTTCGGCACGGACTGTTTCTATTCTCTTTCTTACCATCAAAGCTGTGGATCCTCACTGGACAAGCACAAACCATTCCAAGCAGTGATGACTTTATCCTGGGTGGGGCATGCATGGCAATCACGTGCCAGACTCCTATTAGTCAGAGGCCGATCTAGCCAGTGGCCTTCCTCACGTGGTCCCTATGCGTTGTATTGATTTCTGTAGGCTCTGTTTGATACACTGCCCACTCATGCGCTGCTGATCGAAGCCGTAAGTCCATTTGCTCTAGAACTCAGGCGCTAAGGAAACTCTTCCGAAGCTGGAGGAAGGAAGCACACCTTGGACTGGTGGATTTGTGACGGGCGCGTCCGTCCCTTCCCACCATCGCGTCGTGCATACGACAAGGAGAACTGCAGCGGGGCTGTGATGGAAAGGCACACGACTCTGGATCTCTTCATAGAGAATTGCATGCCTTTCAAAGAGCAGCAGATTTCTTCGGGAGGGGAAGCAGAGCCGTTTCTTCCGTCCTGCTAGGCAGAGCCCACAAGTCAGATCCAAGCAAGCCGTGGGCTGGATCCGGGCAAGCCGCAAGCTGGATCTAGCCTGTGTTTGTCAGTTCCCCATCCCAGCTTTAAACCTTGTACATGATGAAAACCACTTCAAACCCGGGGAGGGGGGTGCTGCCACACACCCCCAACACCCTGAGTTCCAGCACCTTTGGTAGCTATTTCAGAGGACTTACTAAGGCTTTGCTTGTGAGCTGCGTGATTTGATACAGCTTCTTTGCTCACTAAGGAGATAGACCAGTGAACACCAGCTGAAAATCCACTCCAGTAGGTTCCTCTGCACACAGGGAATCAATGGAAAAGGGGCGAAAGGAAAACCATTTGTGGTAAAACCACAGCCTGTTTCGCATGCTACCGAGGGTGATTTATTGCCAGGGTTGCACGACCTCCTGGGGGCCTCTGAGCCAGCCCCTCCGACTGGAAGGCTCACAGCCTGACGGAGCATGTTCAGAATAACAGAAGCCTTGAAAAGTCAAGGGCTGGCAGCATATTTCAGGCTTGTATCCAGATGGAAGAGGGATGGGGGGGAAGTGAAGTCAGCCGTAGTGAGAGGTGTTACCACTCACTCAGGACTTGTCCTCACCCGCCATGTCAAGAGAAAGCCACGTGGTGCTACAGAGCAGGGGGCGTGACAGTGCTGGGGGTTCCTGTCAGCTCTGGTGCCTCAAGGCAAATCCTGACGTGGGTAAGGAGTGAAAATGTGCTGAGATCAGGGGTTCTCCACCCTTTTGGCCCACTCCGCTTAAAGCAGACCTTTTCAGGGACCGCCAGCCAGCCACCCGTGATGACAAAATGGGTGCAGGAGAGGGAGGGAGTGCGAGGTGCAGAATAGGATAGGGTGCAGAAGCGAGCTAGGGAGGGTGCAGGAGTGGGGCGAGGGTGCAGGGTCTCAGCAGGCGGGGTGTGTGTGAGCGGTATAGGGTGCGAGTTCTGGGCATGAGGGGATGGGGGGCATTCACCTGTCTCTGTGTCTCCCGCCGCTCCCAGGCACCGCTCCCCACTGCTCCTATTGGCCATGATTCCGGCCAATGGGAGCAGCAGGGAAAAGCCTCCAGGCAAGCAGTTTCCTGTGCTGCCATTCCCCAGCTGGGAGGAGGAGGCGTGGCAGTGCACAGAGCCACTTCCTCTTCCAGCAAGCCGGATCTGCCCCCTCCCAGTGGGAAGCTGGCGCTGGCATTCCAACATTGCAAGGGCGAAACACTAACATAGACTCCCCACTGGAGGCAGGGGGCAAGCCCCAAGCCCACGGCCTACCTGCAAGACAGCCATGGACCACTAGTGGGCTGCATACCACACTTTGAAAACCCCTGGTTTAGACAAATCTTTTGTCTTAGTCCCTAGTGGCTCTGTGGCCCTATCATGAATCTCCCCCAAATGATTGACAGCCTCTGGTTCGAAGACGCTTGGAGCTACGACAGCTAGGAGCGAGGCAAGCCAGGGCTGAGGGGACCCAGGAACAACAGGGCACGCTGCAGGTTACAAGTGAAATGCATTGACAGCGCAGTTGGTAGGGACTCTTGCCTGGAGCAGCAGGGGGTACTACACAGCAGAATAAATTGCATTGGCAGAGCTATCGGAAGTCTGAGGATTAATATAATCCCTTCCTTTCTTCCTGTGCCATTGAAGAAGGCTTCCCAGCTTCCTCCATCTTGTTCTGTGAGAAAGTTCAATCACTTTTTCATGCCGTACAACTTCTCCTAATCTAATTTTTCTCCAGTGTGCCAGAGACAGTCTTCCAGCATCTAAAATATTACTTGGTGGCCGTAGGAAGCTTTACACGAGAGGTTTCCATAAGAACCCTTTGCTACTTCTGAGTTGGGTCTTCATGAAGCTGGTTAGGTTGGAAGGTTTAGCCAGTTCTGCCAGCTTTTCACTTCCTGGCCGATGTAATTCCCTCCCCACATACCCAATGAAATAAAATACATCCAAGGCTAGCAGCGTGTCTGTCAAACAGTATATCTGCTGGATACCCTGGACTTTGCTCCTCCAGTTTACCCAGGGTACATCTACACTAGCCCCCTAGATTGATCTAGGGAGGCTAATGAGAGTGACCAGAATTGCAAACCAAGCCCGGGATTTAAATATCCCACGCTTGATTTGCATGTTCCCGGCCGGTCGCCGTTTTAGAAATTGACTAGCCCGAAGTAACTGCCTGTGTCTACACGCGGCAGTGAAATGGGCTTCCGGAATAAAGCCCCTAAATTGAGGAATACCACCTAATTCAATTTAGGGCTTTATTCTGGAATCCCGTTTCACTGCCACGTGTAGACGCAGGCAGTTACTTCGGGCTAGTCAATTTCTAAAATGGCGACCAGCCAGGAACATGCAAATCAAGCGTGGGATATTTAAATCCCGGGCTTGAGTTGCAAATCTGGTCGCCCTCATTAGCCTCCCTAGATCGATCTAGGGGGCTAGTGTAGATGTACCCCCAGAGAACAGGGCTTCTTTCCTCGGTCAGACAACCCCACTCGGATGGAAAGGGGGCAGGTGTGCTAGGATTCAGAGACTGCAAACACTGACATTACAACCATGAGCTCAGGCCATACTTTCTGACGTAACCGCCCAGTCAGAGCAAGTTAGTTTTTGCCTTTGTGCATGATCAGCACTTATCTGCCACGTAGACGAAGAAATCCCTGTTATAATTATCTCACTGCCTCTGTCATTTGGTTCTCCTTAGAGGAGGATTTAGCTTGAGGCCAGAGCGCAGCGCACAGAGCGGTTGCCACGTTGTCAGTACGAAGTGAGGGGAGGTTCCTCTCTTCTCTTTTTTCTTGGGTACATTTTTTTCCAGATGTTTTTGATCAGAACAGGACAAGTACAAACAGCTGCCTGATTTCAACCCTGAGAGGCATGACCAATCCGCTGCAGAGAAGATTCAACTCGGCAAAGGCAACGCTAATGAAATTCAGGCTCAGGAAAAAAATGACTTCTAGAGCCAACATGAGATCTCCTCGTGGTATCACGCCCAGCTCCCTTTGCGAGTTGTCCGCCTTAATGGCTGAGGCAAAAGACATTCAACACTCTGGGGACGGTTGGCCATGTTTGGCTGCTCCTCACTCTGGATCATAGTAAATATCTGGACATCCCCTCCTCACAAACCCTAAAATGGCTGTCCAGTTTGCTCTCCAGCAGGGCTGCATATCAGTTAGATATTCAAGGTACTTATATGTGGTGCCTAATGGGGATTCCAATGAGCATTAGACACTGCAGAGCTTGAAAAATTTGACTAGGCCCTTCTCTGCATCTTTAGGCACCTAAATACCTTTGCAAATCTGCTCCTCTGTTCCTAATATCCACCTCTTCAAGGAGAGCCCATAGCTGAATCTCACCCCCATCTGACCATCCTATTGTTTCACATGATGTCCTTGGGGCTCAGTATCCCACTCTCCATGATGGATTTCAGTATTAGACCCTCAGCCATGGCCTTCGGCCACAGCTGGGTTCTTGCCTTGTTCATCACAGGAAGTTCAACTCTCTGATTTTGAGACGTCTCAGAGGGGTTGCTGGGTTAGTCTGTATCTGCAAAAACCATGAGGAGTCCTGTGGCATCTTCGGGCAGGTCTATACAGCAGCATTATTTCAGAATAACTAACGTTATTCTGAAATAACAAAATGCGCGTCTACACAGCAAGCCCTTATTTCAAAATAATGTCGCGCTGGAGGACTTCTAACTCCGACTCCTGTAACTGTCATTTTATGAGAAGTAAGGGAAGTTAGAGGAAGAGTGTTCTTCCTTCCACTTCCTGCTGCGTAGACAGCGCTGAAAGCCGAATTGCGCTATTTTGACTTCAGCTACGCAATTGACGTAGCTGAAGTTGCATATCTTAATTCAACTTTTGCCCTGCAATGTAACAGATTTATTAGGATATAAGTGGGTAAAACCCACTTCATCGGATGACTTGGAGTGGATTTACAGAGGCATGGATATATACAAGGACAACAAAAGAAAGAGGGTACCCATGCCTCTGTAAATCCACTCCAATTCATCCAATGAAGTGGGTTTTACCTTCCAAAGCTTATGCCCTAATGTATCTCTGGGTATGTCTACACTACCCTCCTAGTTCGAACTAGGAGGGTAATGTATGCATACCGCACTTGCTAATGAAGCCCGGGATTTGAATTTCCCGGGCTTCATTAGCATAAGCGGGGAGCCGCCATTTTTAAATCCCCGCTGCTTCGAACCCCGTGCAGCGTGGCTACACGGGGCTCGAACTAGGTAGTTCGGACTAGGGTGCCTATTCCGAACTATCAGTACACCTCGTTTCACGAGGAGTAACGGTAGTTCGGAATAGGAACCTAGTCCGAACTACCTAGTTCGAGCCCCGTGTAGCCGCGCTGCACGGGGTTCGAAGCAGCGGGGATTTAAAAATGGCGGCTCCCCGCTTATGCTAATGAAGCCCGGGAAATTCAAATCCCGGGCTTCATTAGCAAGTGCAGTATGCATACATTACCCCGCTAGTTCGAACTAGCGGGGTAGTGTAGACATACCCTCTGAGTCTCTAAGTGCCACAGAACTCCTCGTTGATTTTGAGATGTTCTTGAAGCTCTGTTGTGACCTATCACACCATTCACTCTCCCTTCGCTTGCATAGTTAATACTTATTCATCTGTCTGTGCCTTTTATTTGTTGCAAAGGACGTCTGACCTGGGCTAATATAAGAGTATAGATCACAGAATCCTGGGTACCATAAGTAGAAAAAGACTGCTAGAGTCCACTGGGTCATGGTGTCCATCCCACCCAAGTGGAGCATATAATCCCCCATTAAGTATGACATTGATACTCCCTACAGTACAACGGTATGTATCTCCCTACATCTGGCCAGGGAGATACATACCGTTGCACTGTATTGTCCAGATAAGGTTCCTGGTACCCACTAACCCTCTTAATTCCCGTTGTTCTGGTGAGCTACCTCTACCACATCTGACTCTAACCCCCAGAGTAGATCCTACGACCATGTTGATTCTAAAAGCTCCCTTGAAGAGCAGTTGTTTCTTTCTCTGGCTGAGTGTGTTACCCATAAGCGACAGAAGGCTGTTCGGAGTCATTGCATGGCTGTTTGGTGATAGGAAGATATAGCACTTTACATTCTAGTTGGTGCTATGGAGGGGTGTTAAATTGTACTGTGTTGTAATAGGCTTCATCAGCCATTAGTATTTATAGATCCCTGGGCCTCCTGTCAGTTGGAACTCTGAAGGTTAATTGGCTCCTTCCGAGCCCCACATCTGTCCATCCTGGACCTCTGGCTGAACGCTCTCAGGAAGGCCAGGAACACCATTCCTGCTCATCCTGGCTAATAGCCATTGATGGGCCTAACCTCCATGAATGTATCTAGCTCTTTTTTGAACCTTGTTAAAGTCCTGGCCTTCACCACATCCTCTGGCAAGGAGTTCCCCAGATTGATTGTGCGCTGGGTGAAGAAATGCTTCCTTTCGTTTGCTTTAAACCTGCTGCCTATTCATTTCATTTGGGTGCCCCTAGTTTTTATGTGATGATTATGACATTTTCGGTCTTACTATCTCTCCCTTTCCTGGTGGTTCCTAACATAGTTAGCATTTCTGAAATGAGCAGATGTTTTCAGAGCACTGTCCACAACAACAGAAGGGATTGTCTGAGCACGCTGAACCCTTATGTTCTAGTCCGTTAGTATCCCAAAAACTGGACTAAGCCATCAAATTGACCCAAAGTGGGCTGGTTCTACTAACATATTTAATAATATTTGTATGGTGGGAGAATGTAGGTGTTGCTAGGGACATAAGAGCCCCATTGTCTATGCACTACACAACCACAGGAATCAACACAATGCTTATCCCCAGAGAACTGGCACACTCATTGCAGCACCGCAGGCAATCAGAGCTGAAAATGGGCATCTCTAGAAATCCTCTTTCATCTGATTGCTCTGATCTTAGCATTTGAATTTAGGCTGGGGCCTCCAAAGACATTTTGGAAGGATTCAGGAGAGAGAGAGAGTTAGGACAACCCACTAGACAGAAAGTGAGGCAGAGAAAAGAGGCAGATTTGGAAAACACAGAGGAGGAGGAGAGAGGGAGACAGAAACCCTGCCCAGTGCACCAAACGGTTTCCTGTTGCCTGGCTGTAAAACCTTCAGATTCCTTCAGACTTTCAGAGAGCCTGAAGTTTTCTCATCTCTCCTGCGCTGTCTGCGAGGTATGGCACAAAACCATTCTCCCTTTCCTTTCCATTTCAATGATTTCTCATTACTTAATTATTACTAATCAGATCAAGTCCTGCAAAGCATCTAATGGCTGAATCTGAACTGTTAGCTGTACCAAAAAAGTTCTGCTTATTCTTCCTAAATAGAGAGGTCATGCTTGGTTTTGCTGACAAACCAATGCTCAGTCTATCTATCTATCTATCTATCTATCTATCTATCTATCTATCTATCTATCTATCTAAAACTCGATGAATTCTTTCTCCTCCAGAACTGAAAACCGTATTACTGTACAGTCGCAGATTAATAGTGTTAGCTGTTCTGTGATCAGAAATAATACTGTATACGATTTTGCAGGCTTTTCTAAGCTGGTTTAGTTTATCCTTGTTTTTTTCTTTCTTTTGTTTTCAAGTTGCTACACATTAGTATCTGTTTGTTTATTTATTTCTTTAGAGATAAGTGGAGTATTGGTTTATGGGTATCTCACATTTACCTCACCATGAATCAGATTTCGCTATAAATCTGCCTTGATTAATTAACTCCCCGGGGAGCATACTGTTATTTGATAGGTTAGTGCCTGATGTTTTTGGAGCAACACAGTTTTGTGGATTTTGTTCCTGAACTCTTCCCTCTCCCCTTTCTTCTTCCTGCAAAGAAAAGTAATTTATTCATACTTTTTCCTCTAGACTGGTTTTAGAATGGTGTCAGGTTCTTCTAATCCCTCTAATTGTTTTGTTTAATTCTAGCTAAGGGGTAGGGGTTGCAGCAGACAAAACGCAATTTTGTGGTTGATTTTTTTAAAAGCCCAGTTGAGAGGCATTCAAAATAAGGATCTGATAGTCCCGTTATTGATGTTTGTCCAAAATAACAATCCGCTTGTTAAATGCAGCAGCTGCCTTAGCAGTCCTACTCCTTCCACCCCAGAAAAACTTTGTTTCAGAAGTATGGACACATTATTACCACAAAGAAAAGAAAACCCGGCTGAATGGTGACGAAAGTCACATTCAGGCAGAAGGTCAGGATCTTCAAGTGAATTTGAGTATGAGTGAGTGTTTTATGATCAAGTGAAAATACTCGAAACAAACAAACAAAAAACAACAACCCTAAAGGAACAAACTGGAAACTGCAACAGATTGTACGCCGGGAAGGCTGGAACGGGGATGGGGGGTGTGTGTGAGAAATAGCTTTACATGGACATAAATGGCTGCAGTGTTCTGCGAAACAGTTAAAACAAAGCATTGTCTGCCACATAGGCAGAGGCAGAAGATGGGGGGGAGAAAGGAGGGGGGAGAAGAGGCGGACCAACTTTTCAAACTTTTTTTCCAAACCCCACCTCCTACAAAAACCTCTCCTCTGACATGACTCACCCCCAATGGAATGCTGGCTCCCATGGAAACCTTTGCAGGGTCCTCTACTGGAGCCAGGATGTAGACGCCGCTGAGGGCAGGGAGGGGATGAGCCGAGGAAACTTAGGGGGATGTTCTGAGCTTTTGCCACCTGTCTCAAAGCGCCACAACCCAAGAGGGAGGTGGGGGGATAGGACTCTGTGCAGCATCCAAAAGGCTTTCACAGGCTGTCTCGTCTTGCCCTTTTTAGTCTTCTCGCTTTCCCCTGTGTCGTGTGCACACGCTGGTTCAGAGACAACATCCCTTTCTCACGCCTAAGGCGCGGGTATGCTGGGAACAGGCCCTGAAATAGCCTTAGGCTGAAGGGAAGGATGCCACCCTAGTAATGCAGCATTGAGGGCAAGAGTCCGGCCCAGGCGAATGAAAGTATTTTCGGCCGTATCTGGGGACAGCGTCCCAGTAATCCCCTGGAATGGGTTTAGCTTTGATTTCTTTCCTTAGACCGGGTAGCTTAGTCCAAGAAATGGATCCAAAAATGCAGAGCCAAGTTCTGCCCCGTTCCACAGAGCGTCCTGCTGAAATGAGCACAGTACGGCTCACAGGGCTGGTGAGCCAGGCCGGAGGAACCCAGCCCATAGACATGTTTGTGAGAAATATTTGGAATTCAACCCTCTCCGTTTCTTCCCCCTTTGAAGATGGCTCTGCCTCTCCCAGGTGAAACCCATTCCTCCAGCCCTAGAAACGTCCTGGCTCGATACAGGGATCGTCCCGACCGTCCCTGAAACTGCCACGTCAGAGAGGTTGCTCACAAGCCCTTTGCTGTCTGACCGCCCAGGCCCAGAAAGTCCTCTCCGACCTGCATTGCTTTCAAACCATTTTCTCAGGCGCGTTCCAAGAGAAATTAGCAAGTCGCTGTGACATGGGGCAGCGATGCGATTGGACCAGATATCACGTCAGGAAAGCTCCATGATTGAACCGAGTGGGTATTAATTCAGCCTGACTGATAGCCTAGGCCTGGTCTGTACAGTTTGGGGATCGATTTAACTGTTCTCCCAGGGGGGTGCAAGTTTCGACTAACCTAGTTCAGTCGATACAACCTCTAGTGTGGACAAAGTTATATTGGGATAAAAGTGCTTATAGTGTTATCCACGAGACCCTCGCGATTCACGGAATCGCTATTCACGGTTCCACGTATTCGTAGATCTCCTGTTCCATCTGGGGGGTGGTCGTAGGGGCC